>NW_026592890.1:26685008-26687047 GCF_907164565.1 Psammomys obesus | reverse complement strand
GTGTGTGTGTGTGTGTGTGTGTGTGTGTGTGTGTGTGTGTGTGTGTGACAGTGTCTAAGTGGGAGACAGAAGACAGCTTGTGGAAGACAATTCTTTCTTCACCATGCTGGTCAGGCAGAATCATTTTGTTGGTTCTCTAGGCAACTCTAACAGCAACATAATGTAAGTGGTATTGAAACAGTTGTATTGTTTAGAGAATAATGGGAAGAAGAAAAGTCTATGCATGTATAATACAGACACAAGTTTTTAAAAATATTTTTGATCTGTGGGTCACTGGATCCACGGATGTAGATCCTGTGGATATGAAATGTGTTTATGTTTGCTTTAAAAATTATTCTGAAACTTGGAGAAATTTTTTTATGCCAGAAAGGTTGTTAATGGTCTAGTTCAGTTACCCATCAGGAGATCTTCTCATAAAATGATATCTGCACATTTGGACTTTGCATTCCAGTTGTTTAAAGACCAGCCTGGCCAGCCTGGTCCCTGGCCAGGCTGCAGGTAGATCTGTTTTCTCTAGAAGTCAGATGGAAAGTCTTGGAAATTGACTATAGTGAACAGATAAGCCAGCTTCCTCTAGATCAGTGGGGTTTTATTATTGTTGTTGTTTTATTTTATTTTGTTTTGTTTTTTGGAGCTCCCTTAAGCAATCCTGTATTAGTTTGAAAAATCATTTCTCTCACCAGACTTAGTCATTATCAACCTTTCTGAAAGGGTTTTAGTGAACAAGATTGTTTGACAGTGACAAACACATCTGTCTAACAGATTTATTTCTTTCGGCATCTATGGAGTTGCTTTCATCAGAGTAAAGAGTGGGGCATGCTGGGCTCTGGGTTTCTGCAGTGTGCACAGTCCATCTGTCACTGTCAATCTCTCTGTGGCATTTCTGACCTGTCTTTCTCCTACCCTCTGGAGGCCCCAGCTCTGCTCTCCGAAGCATGGCGCAGCCCTTGTCCTACCTGCTCTACAGAACACATACCTGCCATTCAAATGCATCATGATATATTTTCCTTTATTTTGGAGAAAACTCTTCCTCAAAGACCATAACATCAAAGCCAATACTTCCTAATCAATAAATCTGTCACCATATGCTTACTTTCCCCTCAGCACAGTCACCAGGATTTATTTCCCATCCTACAAATATATGAACATCAGATCCATCATTTAGAGAACTTTGCAAGAAAGTGCTGCCACAAACACCAAGAAAAATAAAAAAGACTGGCCTGCCTATTTCCAGCCTTCTTCATCCCAGCCCTTTTTTTCACACTGCAGCTGCGGTCTGCTCCTGATGGAAGGCTGGACATACCACAGACTCTTGCTCAAGTCTCAGAATAAGTCAGCACCTCTCTCCCCCACCTCAGCTCTTTAACACGAGGTTCAGCATCCTTCAGGCCATTTTCCTCCTTCATTGCAGCACTTGCCTCTCTGGCAGCCTGAACCCTAACCAGCCAGTACCCATCTAAATAAGAGCTTTGTACAATGATGCACCCCTTCCCTCTCTTACCTCCAAGGCTTCACAACTGCAGACAATTCTGCCTGCAAAATTGTTTCCTCTGATTCCTCTTTGAGGGACCTAGACTGTTTATGCCTCCTCTCTTTTGTCAGTGCAAAAGAGTCCCCTTAAGGGATCTCTTGACCTTCAAAGCTAGACTAATTTCCCAATAGTCCTGATACTTCCTGTCACAGAATCAATCAGTTCAAATGTAATGACCTTGTTTCTTTTCCACCTTTGTTCTCAGCAGTAATAACATATCTAAAGAGTTAGGACTGACTCTAATAATTTACTATAGTTTAAGCATCTAGTACAAAAACTGCAAAACATATCATGTTCAACTTGAGCAGAGCACTGTGAATAAGAACTTTACTTAAGATTTTTTTTTCTAGCCATGATGGTGATTATAAATCCCTATTCTAAAGATCTTGTAATTTTGATAAATTGACATTAAAAAGATACATTACTAAAAGAAATAAAATAATCATAATTGGATACAATGCTATTATATTATATTATATTATATTATATTATATTATATTATATTATA
>NW_026592890.1:26493788-26684998 GCF_907164565.1 Psammomys obesus | reverse complement strand
TTATATTATATTATATTATATTATATTATATTATATTATATTATATTGATGGGTCAGGTAAGGGTACTATGGACTGTATTTCCAGTAAGAAAAGATAACAAAGAGATATGATTTGGTTTAGAGCCTAAACCAGTAGCTCTCAACTTTCCTATTTCTGTGACCCTTTGGTAAAGCTCATGTTGTGGTGATCCCCAACCATTTCATTGCTACTTCATAACTGTTATGAATTGTAATACAAATAACCGTGTTTTTCAATGGTTACATGACCCCCGTGAAAGGGTTGGGTGATCCCATAAAGAAGTCGCTACACACTGGTTGAGAACCGCTGGTCTAGACTATGAATGATTCAGCTAATGAAACTGAAATTAAAAACAGGACAGAACTTAACAATGCAGCAAAGGCAAAGCCCAGATGGAAACATTTACATACATACAAGAGATAATGACCAGTTCATTAAGTACGGAAGAAGGAAAGAAAGTTATGTGACAAATTCAGCCAATCTAATAACCATGGAACATCCATCATGTTCCAGGCACTGACTGACCTCAACACTTGAAACATGGCAAGCTACATACATTGAATTCTGCCCTCATGTGGTTCATCCTCCATTGAATTAATAAATACGACATATGTTTAAACACAGATTCACGGGGGGCGGAGCCAAGATGGCGACTAGCACACACAGTTTCCGAGCTGTGGAGGAGATAAAGTTCTGAGCTGATGTGTGGAAGAACTTCTGAAGCCAGGGAAACAACGGAGAGACTTTCTAAACAACAGGGAACATCGCAGGAGGTGAAAACCTTGGTCTCGGGTCACCCACGGACTTGATTGGGGAAGGTGAGAAACGATCCTTTGATCTCTCGGCACTCCCCTCCCCCAGACCTCCCTCCTCCTCGGCACAGGCACAGCCGACTCGCCTTTCTCAGCGCAGACCTAACTGCCTGGGGCCTGCAGCCACTGAGGCGGAGCCCCAAGCCCTTTATCGGCAAAGGCCAGCAGTACTGTGTCTCGGAGCCCCAGATTCACTCGCGGCGGCTGCACCATCCTCCCAGGGCCCGAGTCTGCTAGACGCCATACTAGCTCCGCAGGAGCGCCATCACTGTTGGTACGGCCCGCCAAATCCCACAGTGACAGAGAATTCGCTATATAATCACCAAAACCAGACAAAAACGCCATACAAGCTAGACACACCAGGCGCTGGGCCTCCGAAGCTTGGAGAGCACAGTAAAGAGACCCCAGGACTTCCCAGAAAGCATCTGGACTAGCAACCCAGTCTCCAGTTACAGCGGGACTTTCTAACCTGGCGGCGGAGCAGCACTGAGCTGGCGGGGCACATCAGCCCTCCAGTTTAAGACTAACCAGGGCCAAACCAGAGAACAGAAAGGCTGATTACCCCGATTCCCACTGACGTGACCACCCTGAAATCTCCAGCTGCAGCAAGACCTCATAACCTGGCAGTGACAGCAGCACAGAACTGGCGGAGCACATCAAAGAAGCAGGGCCAAACCAGAAAGCAGACAGCCCAGATACGCCAATCTCTGCCAAGTGTCCTGCCTGTAAGTGAGTGCACCCTTGAGAATCTGCAGCTCCACTGATCCTGGGTTCTACTAAAACAGAAGCCAGGCATCGAACCCCCTCCCACCCATATACCCACTTTGGGAAACAGAGGGGCACTTGGAACATTGAAGTTCCTGCTCTGTGTGTCTAATTGAGGAGTTAAGGCAGTTAATGCCAGAAATTGCGCTGCGATCATCACTAGCGCCTGCGACATATACATTGCAGAGCCCCTCCCACACACTCAAGGGTTCAACATTAGCCATCACTCTGTCCCTCGAGACACACGCCCACACCCACTTACACACACACACATATACACACACACGCACGCACGCTTGCATTTGCCTCTGTTTGCGCCTGCGTACTTTCCTCCCACAGGTACAGCTAGTCCTCAGCATACGCTAAGGACACGGGACCTCTCTCAACTTCCTGAAGAATTCTCCAGACTCGAGAGAGAGACAGTACCAGTCTGATCGGCAGAATCCAAAAACAAACAGGGAAGGTCTCAGACAAGCCAATGGCCAGGGGTAGGCGAAAGAACACTTCCAACATAAATCAGGACATCATGACTTCACCAGCAAACCCCAAAATCGATGGATACTCCAATTCATCAGAAGCACAGGAAAATGACCTTAAAGCCATGCTTGCTCAATTATTTGAGGCTTATAAGGAGGAAATGAACAAATCTTTCAAAGAGTTGGCCAGTCAATTGGAGGTAAAGAAAGAAGAAATAGACAAAACCCTTAAAGAAACACAGGCAAACATAGCCAAACAAATAGAGGCACAAGTAGAGAAAAAATTAGTGGCATACAAAAAGGAAGTGAACAAAGAAATAGAGTCCATCGTAGAGAGACAGGAATCCAAATTCAAACACATAAAAGAAATGGTGCAAGGCATGAAAACAGAATTAGAATCAATAAAGAAAACACAAAATGAGAAAACTCTTGAGCTGGAGAACTTGGAGAAAAGATCAGGAACCACAAAAGTAAGCATCACCAACAGAATACAAGAGATGGAAGAGAGAATCTCTGGAGCTGAAGACACACTTGCAGAAATTGATACTTCTCTCAAAGAAAAAGTAAAATCAGAAAAATTCCAATCACAAAATATCCAAGAAATCAAGGATGCTATGAAAAGACAAAATCTAAGAATAATAGGAATTGATGAAAAAGAAGACTCCAGGCTCCAAGGTCCAGAAAATATTTTCAAAAAAATCATAGAAGAAAATTTTCCCAACTTAAAGAAAGAGATGTCCATAAATATACAAGAGGCCTACAGAACACCAAATAGACTAGACCAGAAAAGAAACACATCACGTCACATCATAGTCAAAACATTAAATCTACAGAACAAAGAAAAGATATTAAAAGCAGCAAGGGAAAAAGGCCAAGTAACATATGAAGGTAGACCTATCAGAATCACACCAGACTTCTCATCAGAAACTATGAAAGCCAGAAGGGCCTGGGCAAGCATCATGGAGACTCTAAGAGATCACAAATGTCAACCGAGACTACTATACCCTGCAAAGCTTTCAATCAACATAGATGGAGAAAACAAAATATTCCATGACAAAACTAAATTTACGCAATATCTATACAGCAAACCAACCCTACAGAAGATACTAGAAGGAAAACTCCAATCCAACGAAAACGAATTCACCCAAGAAAACAGGGCATACAGATAACATCCCAACAAAAATGAAAAGAAAACAAGCAATGAAACAAGGTAAGATCATCGACTCCATTACAAAAGGAACTAACATGCATTGGTCAATATTATCTATCAATATTAATGGACTCAACTCACCAATAAAAAGACACAGGCTAACAGAATGGTTACGGAAACAGGACCCAACATTCTGTTGCATCCAAGAAACACACCTATGCAACAAAGATAAACACTACCTCAGAGTAAAGGGCTGGAAAAATGTTTTTCAAGCAAATGGTTCCAGAAAACAAGCTGGAGTAGCCATCCTAATATCTAATAAAATAGACTTTCAACCCAAGTTAATCAAAAAAGATAAGGAGGGCCACTATATTCTCATCAAAGGAAAAATCCAACAAGAGGACATCACAATTTTGAATATCTATGCCCCAAATACAAGAGCACCTACATTCGTAAATGAAACAATATTAAAGCTTAAATCATACATTGATCCTAATACCTTAATAGTGGGAGACTTCAACACCCCACTCTCATCAAGGGACAGATCAACCAGACAGACACCAAATAGGGAAATAAAAGCACTCACAGAATCCCTAAATCAAATGGACCTAATAGATGTCTACAGATCTTTTCACCCAAACTCAAAAGAGTACACCTTCTTTTCAGCACCACACGGAACCTTCTCCAAAATAGACCATATAGTTGGTCACAAAGCAAGCCTCAACAGATACAAAAGGATTGAAATAATCCCTTGTATACTATCTGACCACCATGGACTAAAGCTGGACATCAACAACAACAGAAACAACAAAAAGCCGACACGCACATGGAAACTGAACAACTTACTACTCAATGACAGCTGGGTCAAGGAAGAAATAAAGAAAGAAATTAAAGACTTTCTAGAATTCAATGAAAATGAAGGCACAACATACCCAAATTTATGGGACACATTGAAAGCAGTGCTCAGAGGAAAATTTATAGCACTAAGTGCCTACAAGAAGAAATCCGTAACATCACATACAAACAACTTAATGGCCCAACTGAAAAACCTAGAAAAAAAAGAAGCAGATACACCCAAGAGGAGCAGACGGCTGGAAATAATCAAACTAAGGGCAGAAATCAATCAATTAGAAACAAATAAAATTATCCAAAGAATCAATGAAACAAAAAGCTGGTTCTTTGAGAAAATCAACAAGATAGACAAACCGTTAGCCAAACTAACTAAAAAGCAGAGAGAAACCATACAAATCAGCAAAATCAGACAGGAAAATGGGGACATAACTACAGACACTGAGGAAATCCAAACGATTATTAGGTCATACTACAAAAGCCTATATGGCACAAAATTTGAAAATCTAAATGAAATGGATAACTTTCTTGACAGATTCCATCTACCAAAATTAAGTCAAGATCAGGTAGAAAGACTGAATAGTCCTATATCTCCCAAGGAAATTGAAGCAGTCATTAACAGTCTCCCCTCCAAAAAAAGCCCTGGACCAGATGGCTTCAGCGCAGAATTCTACAAGACCTTCAAAGAAGTACTAACACCAATTCTCCTCAAACTATTCCATAAAATAGAAACAGAAGGAACACTACCAAACTCATTCTATGAAGCCACAGTCACTTTGATACCTAAACCACACAAAGATCCAACCAAAAAAGAGAACTTCAGACCTATCTCTCTTATGAACATTGATGCAAAAATACTCAATAAAATACTTGCAAACCGAATCCAAGAACACATCAAAGATATCATCCACCATGACCAAGTAGGCTTCATCCCAGGAATGCAAGGGTGGTTCAACATACGGAAATCCATCAATGTAATCCACCACATAAACAAAATGAAGGAGAAAAACCACATGATCATCTCCTTAGATGCTGAAAAAGCATTTGACAAAGTCCAGCACCCATTTATGTTTAAAGTCTTGGAGAGATCAGGGATACAAGGCACATACCTAAAGATAGTAAAGGCAATATACAGCAAGCCTATAGCCAACATCAAACTCAATGGAGAGAAACTTAAAGCAATCCCACTGAAATCAGGGACAAGACAAGGCTGCCCACTCTCTCCATATCTCTTTAACATTGTACTTGAAGTCCTAGCCAGAGCAATAAGACAACTAAAGGAGATCAAGGGGATACAAATCGGAAAGGAAGAGGTCAAAGTGTCACTATTTGCAGATGATATGATAGTATACATGAGCGAACCCAAAGATTCAACCAGAGAACTTCTTCAGCTGATAAACACCTTCAGCAAAGTGGCAGGATACAAAATCAACTCAAAAAAATCAGAAGCCCTCTTGTATACCAAAGACAAAAAGGCCGAGAAAGAAATTAGGGAAACAACACCCTTCACAATAGCCACTAATAACATAAAGTACCTTGGTGTGACTCTAACCAAGCAAGTGAAAGACCTGTTTGAGAAAAACTTCAAGTCTTTGAAGAAAGAAATTGAAGAAGATCTCAGAAGATGGAAAGATCTCCCGTGCTCATGGATTGGTAGGATTAACATTGTGAAAATGGCCATCCTGCCAAAAGCAATTTACAGATTCAATGCAATTCCCATCAAAATACCAACTCAATTCTTTACAGACCTTGAAAAAAAGATTCTCAGCTTCATATGGAGAAACAAAAAACCCAGAATCTCCAAAACAATTCTGTACAACAACAGATCATCTGGAGGTATCTCCATTCCCGATCTCAAGCTGTACTACAGGGCAACAGTAATAAAAACTGCATGGTATTGGCATAGAAACAGAAAGGAGGATCAATGGAATCGCATAGAAGACCCAGAAATAAACCCACACACCTATGAATACTCAATATTTGACAAAGAAGCCAAATCCATTCAATGGAAAAAAGACAGCATCTTCAACAAATGGTGCTGGACCAACTGGATGTCTACATGCAGAAAAATGAAAATAGACCCATATTTATCACCCTGCACAAAACTAAAGTCCAAGTGGATCAAGGACCTCAACATAAAACCAGATACTCTAAATCAGCTGGAAAAAAAAGTGGGAAACAGCCTAGAACTCATTGGCACAGGAGACAACTTCCTGAACAGAACACCAACAGCACAGGCTCTAAGAGCAACAATCAATAAATGGGACCTCATGAAACTGAAAAGCTTCTGTAAAGCAAAAGACACTGTCATCAAAACAAATAGACAGCCTACAGATTGGGAAAGAATCTTCACCAACCCTTTATCTGACAGAGGGCTAATATCAAGTATATATAAAGAACTAAAGAAGCAGAAAAGCAACAAACCAAGTAATCCAATTAAAAAATGGGGAACAGAGCTAAACAGAGAATTCTCGAAAGAGGAACATCGAATGGCAGAGAAACACTTAAAGAAATGCTCAACCTCATTAGCCATTAGGGAAATGCAAATCAAAACGACCCTGAGATTTCACCTTACACCCATCAGAATGGCCAAGATGAAAAACTCAAGTGATAGCACATGCTGGAGAGGTTGTGGAGAAAAGGGAACCCTCCTCCATTGCTGGTGGGAATGTAAACTGGTTCAACCACTCTGGAAGTCAATCTGGCGCTTTCTCAGACAACTAGGAGTAGTGCTACCTCAAGACCCAGCTATACCACTCCTAGGTATATACCCAAAATTTGCTCAAGTACACAACAAGGACATTTGTTCAACCATGTTCGTAGCAGCTTTATTTGTAATAGCCAGAACTTGGAAACAACCCAGATGTCCATCAACGGAGGAATGGATACAGAAATTGTGGTATTTTTACACAATGGAATACTACTCAGCAATCAAAAAGGAGGAAATCATGAAATTTGCAGGCAAGTGGTGGGATCTAGAAAAGATCATTCTGAGTGAAGTATCCCAGAAGGAGAAAGACAAACTTGGTATATACTCGCTTATATAGACCTACAAGACATGATAAACATAATGAAATCTACACACCTAAAGAAGATAATCAAGAAAGTGGACACAGGCGAAGGTGATTAATCCTCATTTAGAAAGACAAATGGGATGTGCCTTGAACTTATGACAGGAGTCTACCACAAAAGGCATCTGAAAGACTCTACCTAGCAGTGTTTCAAAGCAGACACTAAGACTCATAACCAAACCCTCGGCAGAGTGCAGGGAATCATATGAAAGAAGGGAAGTTAGTATGATATGGAAAGGATAGGAGCTCTACAAGGACCAAATATATCTGGGCACAGGGTCTTTTCTGAGACTGAAACTCAACCAAGGACCATCTATGGATATAACCTAGAACTTCTGCTCGGATGTGGCCTGTGGTAGCTCAGTAACCAAGTAGTTTTCCAAAGTAAGGGGGACACGGACTATTTCTAACAGGATCTCAAGGGCAGGCTGTTTGACACCTCCCCCCAGGGGAGGAGCAGTCTGTTAGGCCACAGAGGAGGACTTTGCAGCCAGCCCTGAAGATACCTGATAAAACAGGGACAGATGAAAGGGGAGGAGGTCCTCCCCTATCAGGGGACTTGGAAAGGGGCAGGGAGGAGACCAGGGAGGGAGTGTGGGGTTGGGGAGGGAATGAGGGAGCGGGATACAGCTGGGACACGGAGTTAACAAAATGTAACTAAAAAGAAAAAAAAAAAATTAAAAAAAAAAAAAAAAAACACAGATTCACACAGTAATATGTTTGAATATAAGACTTGCTATGATAGAATAAATAATATAGTACTAAATTCTCTAAAAATCATGAATTTGGAAATACACATGATATCAAGGGTTCTAAAGGAAGGGTAACAAAAATTATTGTCATAAGAAGTACCCTGTTGGGGGATGGAATAAGATGCGGGTAATCTGAGAGGAACTAGTGTTATACCAGCTAGGGTAATCACATGGTCCTCACTGAAGAGATGGGGCTTAAGCATCTTCACCTACAAAGGTAAAAGAATAGCTAAGCAAATAAGTACTGAAAGAAGAGTTTCTGTCAGCAGCAAATGAAGGAGGAAAATTCTAGAAACAGGCATGACCAAGGCAATAGCCAGAGGCAGTCAAACCTTACAGACCTCCAAGCCATCTCAGAAGTAGAGACTGGATGTGATCTAATTTGCACTTTAGAAGCATCATTCCACCTGTGTTAAAAAGAAACTGAAGGGAAGTAGGGCTACTGTTACAGTCTAGAAACAAAACTGTCCCACGTGCGCATGTGTTGGAGTCTTGGTCCCCAGTTGCTGACATTATTGATTGTTTCATGAGGGTATTAATTTCATCAATGGATTAATGCATTGAAGAGTTAGGGATTGCAGAATGAGCTTTGAGGAGATGGTGTCCAGTTGGAGAAAACAGGCCACAGGGGCATGTTTTTTAAGAGTAAACCTTGTGCCTACACACTTTCTCTGCTTCTCTTCCTTTCTTCTTCCTCTTCCTCCTCCTCTCCCTTCTCCCCCTCCTCCTTCCCAGACACTATGAGGCGAGCAGCTTTGCCCTACCACAAGCTCCCTGTAATAATGCTTGACATCACCACAGTTTAACAGCAATGAAACTAGTTGATCATGGACAAAAATGAGAAATTTAAACTTCCCTTAAGTTGTTCTTCTTAGATATTTTAGTAGATACAGAAGACTTATTGAGACAAATGGAATCACAGAGACCTATTAAGAAGACTTTATAGTAATCCAAAATAAAGAATGGTGACTCGGGCAAGAGTAGTAGAAGACAGTAAAAGAGAGTCAGATCCTGGATAGCCTTTAAAGTTCAACAAGACGGGCATAAGTACAAGAAGAGAGTACCGGATGACTGCAGAATTTGGAGCTTGTCCGTTGGAAGGATGGAGATGTCACTTTCTAAAATAGGAAACAGTAAAGAGAAAGCTTATTTTGGGAGGAGGTGATAGGAAGTGGGCTTGCTTATATTGATATGAGAAATTAATCAAAACCTCCAAGAGATAAAATGGAGGGGCTGGAGAGATGGCTCAATGGTTAGAAGCACTGGCTGATCCCCCAGAGGACCTGGTTTCTATTCCCAGCACAAACATAGCTTACAATCTTCTGTAATTCCAGTTTCAGCAGATCTGAGCTTCCAGGGCAACAGAAATGCATGTAGAAGACAAAACACTCATCCACATAATATTAAAAGATTATTTAAAAGAAATTAAAGAAGGGGGCTAGAGAGATGGCTCAGAGGTTAAGAGCACTGGCTGCTCTTCCAAAGGTCCTGAGTCTAATCCCCAGCAACCATACTGTGGCTAATAACCATCTGTAACAAGATCTGGTGCCTTCTTTTGGCCTGCAGGCACACATTCAGGCAAAATACTGTATAAATAATGAATAAACAAATCTTAAAAAATTAAAGTGGTAAGATGGAGTTAGTCTAGAGTTTATAAACTAAACCAAGCTTGGAAATAAATTTGAAGATTATTATTAAAATGAAAAAAATTAACTCCGGGGCCTGCTTGTAACTAAAGAGGTGAACTTGGACACAGAAGAGAAGATAACCGAAGACTGTATACTTCAGCAGAAGACAAGTATGAGATGAAACAAGGATGTTCAGGAAGGTACTTATATGTCTATAGATTTAAGCACTACCCCTATGACAAGCCCTCTCAAACTGTATGAAACTCAACATAGCATGAATGCCTCCAGTAAGCACTATGCACATATGCGTTGAGAGGTGAATACAGATTTTCTGATCTTTAAGGCATTAGCTAGGAATGGAAATAAGAATTTACTAGAGCACCCCAGCTCTCCGGGGCTAATGTATTCCTGGCAGGATTCAAATCAACAGTAAAAGCATGGCATTCAGACCTAATTCTTGTTCCCACAGAGCAGGAATAAAAGTAATAAATACTTTCCATTTCTATTATAATAAGCATCAATTATGTTAACAATGGTATTTGATGCTGAGGTTAGGCAGCCTTTAAAATCTGCCAGGCCCTGTTCCAAGTGTTTTATGCTTGTTAACTCATTAATCTCCACAAATCTATGAAGTAAGAAACAAATGAGTTAAGGATTTTACCTGGATTATGTATTTGTTCTACAGCCTGGATTTAAACTCCATCCTTTGATGCCAGATTTCACTCATTTTTATCATTTTGAGACCTTCTTGAAAAACAGAGCCATTATTTGTTATTAATTTGCTGCAGTAAACTCTAAATATGAATCTACTTAACTAAAAAATTTACAGAGCAACTAAAGTTAGTCAGAAGACACAGACTCAACCTCAAACTCTTCTTCTCTCTAGCCATGCCTCTGTCTCTGAATAAACAATGTAAGGATGTGGAAGCTGATTCTTCCTGTGTAGAACAGTGCCCACTACAATCTGGCTTTGAAGGATTGTGTTGCTCTACAGGGAAACAGTCTCCTGACAATCTAGTTTTGTTTCACACCCAACAAGTGGAGAAACTCTCTAAGAAGAAAATGTCTTTCAATGACACTGAGCCCACTTTACAGAGTGACAGTGTGGTTGTTTGAATAAATATGGCCCCCAACAGATTCATGTTTGAATGTCTGGTCACCAAGGGGTGGCATGGTTAGGATCTATGTCACTAGGATGGACTTTGAGGTTTCAAATGCTCAAGCCGGACCCAGCCCCTCTCTTCTCTCTGTCTCTGACTCTGTCTCTCTATATATCTATCTCTATCTCTATCTATTATCTCTATCTCTATCTCTATCTCTCTTGGCTGCTTGCCAACCAAATGTTGAACTCTCAGCAACTTCTCCAGCACCATGTCTGTTTGCATATCACCATGCTTCCAGCCATGATAATAATGGACTTAACCTCTGAACTGTAAAGCCAGCCTCAATTAAGTTTTTTTTTTTCTTTATAAAAGATACCATGGTCATGGTGTCTCCTCACAGCAATAGAAATCCTAAGACAGACAAGTTGTTACACTCAGTGCTAAATCAGTAAAACTTTGCAAGGTTAGACACATGTCCTTTGCCTGTGACTCTTCCTCTACCCTTTACTTTTCTTACAATGTTCACTCGTTATTCACAGCTTTGATCTAAGATAGCACAGGAAGGCTAGCTGCTCTGTATGACTGCTTAGCCTTTCACCCTACTGAAGACTCAGAACCTACAGAAGCCTCAGTGACAAGTCTCTGAACTGGAACATATATAAGCCACTGATGTTAAGCTGCTCACCTGGATTGTGTGTTGGAAATCCTCCTCATTCTGCAGAAGTGCAATTGTTTTTCAGAAAGTGGAAAGAGTTTCTTGACATGAGTTGTCTTTATCAGGCTGATTTGATGCATAAAAAAATAATTTCTCTTCCTTGACAATCCCATTGGAAGGTATTCTCTATTCATGCTAGTTAAGAATTCACCAAGGAAGCTAGAAGTATGTCTTTGTTTCACTGTGGGAGCTGGGAGTGATAACTTCCTTCCATGGAGGGATGAGCTATATTTTTAAGAAGTCATTAGTAGTCAGTCTTCTGGGTGAAACTCTGTAAATATGATTCAGTCTTACAATCTGCAACTCAACTCATCTCATTTCATTTCTACAAATTAACAATGGTAGACTCTCCTGAGATGAATGTGCAATGCAACCCACCAAGTTTTAACTATCACGCTTGTCAGCCCCACTGTGTGTATTAGTGGTGCCCTTTTCCCCATCTCATTTTATGGCCTGCATTATTTTTCTGTGTGAAATTCTATTGGAAAAACTCTCTGGTCAAAATGTAAGGATATAAGATGGCTTCTCTAGAGCCACCTTTTGACATTTTTCAAGCTGTACCGATCTTTTTCATGAGCACCTACCCTAGTCAGTGTTCTATTGCTATGAAGAGACACCATGACCATGGCAACTCTTATAAAGAAAGGCATTTAATTGGGGATTGCTTACAGCTCAAAAGTTTAATTCATTATCATCATGGCAGGGAACATGGCGGCATGCAGACATGTTCCTGGTGAAGTAACTGAGAGCTATATATCCAGATCTGTAGGCAGCAGGAAGAGAGAGCCACTGGGCCTGACTTGGGCTTCTGAAACCTCAAAGCCCGACCCCAGTGATAGACTTCTTCCAACAAAGCCACACCTACTCCAACAAGGACACATCTCCCAATTCTTCTAAGTAGTGCCACTCCATGATGACAAAGCAATCCAAAATATGTACTTAGGAGGGCATTTTTATTCACACCATACCACCTTTCAGAGTTCAGTGCCATGGCACTTTTATCTCTCAAAAATGTTACCTAGAAAGGGTAGATATGACATAGGAAAGAAACAGATCTTTTTACCTCCAAACTTTGTTGGAAAATTGTTTTTAATAAAAGGACTCTGGTTTTTGCTGGTGGTGCTTTGAAACAGGCTAATATGTTGAGGGACTCTTCTTTCAACAAAGATCCCAAATATTACGTTTAAGAAAAGCAAATGAGCCAATTATCCCAATCAAAGCTTTATCGGACCATCTGGCTCAGTTGGTGGTAGAACATTAAAGAACCCTGCAAAAAAAAAAAAAAAAAAAAAAAAAAAAGCTGTGTGTAATACAATACAACCCTATTGAGGAGAAAAATGGGCTGCTAGAAAGAAGTGCAGTTTCCCTTACTGTATTTGTAAAAATAAAAAAAAAATTGAATCATGAATAATTTTCAAGAAGTACTTCAGAGAAACAATTGTCAACTCCACTAGTAGCTACCAAAGATGTTATTCCTCCCATCTTTAATTATTCATTAACATGCAGAGTCCTCTTTACCTAAAGGTATACAGTAAGAGTGTGCATTTGATAAGATAATTGAGGCTTTTAATATTCACTTACTCACTCCTTTGTTTCCTTGACAGGAAGAGACATAGATCTCAGACTTAGATGGAAAATATTGTCATTTTCCTTGCTACCTTTCGTTTGTAAAATTGCAATAAAGTGTATGTTTGTCCACTTACCAACAGAAAGAGAGTCAAGGTTCCCCTTAAATTCTGCTCTCTTCCTCTCTTATGATTTCAAACGGTTTTATATAGTATAGTTGACATTTAATGAAGTGGATATAAAGCATACAAGTTTTCAGAATATATATATATTAATTTAAAAACCACCAAATTCAAGGTAGTAAAAATTTTATTGCTCCTCAAATTTTCCTTATGATTCTTTTAAGTTCTTAAATATCTTGTTTCTTTCATACTTCATTTACTTGTTGTTTCTACGTCCTAGAAACAAAACTTGGGTTTGTCAAAACTGAGGCATAAAATTCATGGAAACAATTTTAATACCTCCCTGATACTGGCAGTAGACAAATTTTATTGACACAGATTTGCTGCCTTGTGTTAAAGGGAAGAATTTGGAACCATTATTTTTCTCTATTCCTGCTTCAGTGATACTGACTGATAATTACACTTTTGCTCTCCGGGAGCAAAGAAAGGAGCATGGTAAATCTTTGGGCCATCAGGTGAAAAAGAAGGTTGTGTGTGTGTGTGTGTGTGTGTGTGTGTGTGTGTGTCTGTCTGTCTGTCTGTGTAGGAGTGGCCAATCACAGGACACACAAGGAAGTCCCTGGTCAGTCCAGTTAAAAAGAAGATCTGTTTACATTTGTGTCTCTCAGCACTGAATCCAGCAGGAAAGGCGCTCAAGAAAACACATGTTGAACTGAGATGAACCTGTGACTTAATCCTGGCAGAATAAAGATGTTAATTGAAATACCATTTTCTATGCCTGTTCTTTCTCTGTTATGTAAAAGCTCATGAAAAAAAAATTAGAAAAGAGAGAGAGAGAGAGAGAGAGAGAGTGCTCAACAGCAACAAAGAACATAAAGGTGAACTCCAAAGCACAAACTAGGAAATTATACCCCGGAAAGAGGAGTCTGTACAGCGCAGTGTCCACTTTCACACCTACAGATACCACAGGCCTTTGTTCCCTTTTTCACCATGTCATCATGAACTTAAATCAGTACACACACCCCATAGCTGCACATATTCTCTGGGTGTGACTGCTTCCTTCAACTCTGTGATCACAAAGAGAGTCAAAAGAATGCATAGAAACCAACTGGGGGTAGAGGGCCTGGAGCAATGGCTCCATAGTGAGAGCACTTCCTCCTCTTGCAGAGGACCTGGGCTCCACTTGGTAGCATGCAACTGTCCATGATTCTAAGCATGTACCTGGTGCACAGGCACACATGCAGGGAAATCACTAACACATATAAAATAAAAGCAAATAAATCTTCCTTAAAAAATGGAGGGTTGTTCTTCATCTGAGCTTTGGTTTGAGTACAGTCACTTTATCCTTGGATTGTGTTCCGCTTTCTCATTCCTTGTACTTGAAGACTGTTTCTGACAGCTCTTGTTTATTTAATTAAGCATGTTTTCACTTCGGGGCTAATATTGGCTTCCCATTGTCTTGGTTAATATGCTTTTAATATTTTAAATTCTCGGTTAGGTTCATTTTCCTTGGCCTTGTTCCACTAAAATTAATCTTCCCTAGTGTTGTGTTTGCAGTTGTGCTGAAGGCCAAGACAAGACCCAGATCACCAGAGAGAGATGAGCTGGCCCTCAGATGTGGCCTGTGGCCAAAGGAGTCCAGGTGTTTCAAATTAGAATTGGACTGTACTGTGTTCCTGGTGTAACATTCCCAGATGAAAATGAACTTCGGGCAAATGAAGTGAGCAATGGCTGCATCCAGCAAGTCTAACGGAGCAGTTTCTGCTTCTGAAACCACTATGCCTGGCTACACCCGCTTTGACATCACCCTTTTAAATAATATGATGATTTCTGGTTCCAAGATAAGAAGATGGTGGAGGCTCCCTTCAGCTGCTTTCTTAGCTCTTAACTCCCATAAGCTAAAGTTTGAGAATGTATCAGGAAGTCCCCTGTTTTCTAGAAATCTCATTTTTGCCAGAAAACACTTTGGACATACAAAGTGGGCTCAAATGGTCTGTAATAATAAGAATGCACTGAGCTGGAGCATATGGTTTCTCTGTAGGGTGTTTTGATGCCTGTTTGATCACCAAAGACAGCTGATACCCAAGAGGTTAATTAATGCCCTCCAATTACACACTTAATCAATGATCACCTCTGGGTTAAAATGCTTCCTATCTCTAAGACTACATTCTCTCATATTCTTTTTCCATCTGGCCTGCTTCGCCATTCTAATTTCTCTTTTTTAATTCTGAAAACAACACTATGAAAGGTATGGACTTTAAATCATTTATAGATTAATATCTTTGTAGTATCTTTCTTGGTATGAATTTTTGAAAAAAGAAAAAAAAACCTGTTATCCCATGTAGCATATTGGCAGGTTTATACAAACGACTGGCATGAGCAACACCAAGCTAGTGAATACCTTGAACCCACCTCACAGGATTTTGAAAGTCACTGAAAGTCTTCTCTGAGACAGACACTTCTGTCTGAGTTTACACGAACCAACTCCACACACAGTCCTGTAGAATAGCTGCTGTTACAGTTCTGATGTGTACGTGATACTGCTGGTGAAAAATGGTGCTGGAATTTGAGCCCAAGCCAAGTTTGAATATTTGAATATATATACTGACTGTACCCACATTTGAATATTAACTCTTCCAGTTACAGAGGTTCTTAAGAGCTAGTGAATTAAAGTGAATATCAGTATCTTCTACCTATGTTTCATTTTCTGCATAATTTATAAAAGCTAGTTGGTGGGGCTATTGAGCTGGGGCAGAAGTTATGAGCCCTAGCTGCTTTTCCAGACCACCTGAGTTCATTCCTCAGCACCCACATGGTGGCTCACAACTATCTGTAACTCGAGTTCCAGGAAATCAGGTGCACTCTTCTGGCTTCCCCCGACACCAGGCATGCACCAGGTACGTATGCATACATAAAGGCAAAACACTTATATACATAAAATAAAAACAAAATTTGAGAAGCAGCAAAATAATTAGAGCCTGACGCATGGCAGTCTTTCTGAGCCCCTAACTATTAAAATTCTACCTTCAGTTCTCCCCCAAACATATTTAAAATGAATGAATATAAAAATAAATATTTGACCCTGAATCATGACTAGCACCAGCTCTAACTGAAAGCAATAATTACACTTGGGCTGAATTCCTGGAGTGAATTAAAGAGTCTGCAGAGAGTCGGCAGTTTCATATCATTAGCACTTGATTAATATTTCCAAAATTTTTCTCACCCATTGTCAACTGGTCCTTAGTCAGTCAGTTAAACAGCAAGCAGGATTCCTTGTGGCCATTGTTGACATTTAGCCATAATCTAAGTCACTGACTTCCACTCTGGGAATGAGGCTGCTATTTTCTGCTATGGTTCTTAGGAACCAGAATAAACTATGAAGTGCAAACGTCAGGAATTCACTTTATTCTTTAAAAATAGGTAATTCTATTGGGTGGGTAAATTAATTAACTATAAAATCAGCCAATAAGACTTTCATTCATACCATTAGTAATTAAGCAAATAAAAACTACAGTATTCTAGAAAAACTAACTCATGATTGTGTCTCGTGTTTATGGACTGTGTTCCTAGTGTTTAAGAAAAACTGTTTGCGTCTGATGAAACCTGTAAAAATGATCTAAGTGTTCTATTGCTCTTACAGATGGCAAACATTCCGTTCCATTTTGACTCCATTTACCAGGGCCAACTGACTAATATACAAAATGAGGAAAACAGCCATTGACTTAAAACATATTTTTAAATCCAAAAAAATTTCTTTTAGACAATTTTAAAATACTTTAAAATGTAAAAGTAGGACTAAGGAGATGACTCAAAGAATAAAGGGGCTGATTTCAAGTCCCCAGAACTCATGTTTTTAAAAAAAATGGCATAGTAGCATATCATAATAACCACAGCACTAAGTGGAAGGAGAAGCCACGACCTAGCAAATTAACATTTCGGGGAGAGACTCTACCTCAAAATAAAGCTGGACAGAAATTGAGGAAAGAAACCCACCACTGACTTTAGGTTCCACACATATAATCAACTCCACATAAACACACACACACACACACACACACACACACACACAAAGATATAAATTAAACTCCTGTTATTGGTCAGAAATTCATTAAAGAAACAGTCTGCTGGAGATGATACACTGAAACTTAAGCAAGAGATGCCCTGGAACTGAAGTTATAGATAGCTGTGAACCATTATGTGGGTGCTAGGAATTAAACCCAGGTGTTCTGCAAGAGCAAGTGCTTTTAACCACCAAGCCATCTCTCCAGTCCCAAACCTAATCTTAACAATGATATTTATAGTAAACAAAACTCAGGCATAAGATGAAATTATTAGTCTATTTCTCAACTTTTTAGCCTTAAGCCACATAGTGCACAGTCAGTTTATTCTCTCCTTGTTAGTGTCAAGTGTATCTGTGACTGTCTCGATAACAGACTTTTAGATCATTTTGTGGCAATTTCATTAAACAAACAGATGGATCCTGTTAGAAATTTTAGGACTGTGCATGTTTCTATTATAAAATGCAGCAACCGGAAGTGGGCATTGCATTATCCCTACCTCTTCATCTTAATAACATTTTTATGTAATTATGTTTTATGTAATTATAATAATAATATTAATTATGCATCTCTTGGCATAACACAAATAATAAAGCTTTTTGAGAGTCACATCTGAGTTCCAGCCTGGACTGTGCAGTATCTTTGCTGGGTGACTTCTGTCAAGGAGCCTAGCCTCTCTGAGCTTTGGTTCTTCCTATATGCGTTCTCTAAGCAGCCCTATCTCAAGAAACGGAGCTGTAGCATCATCTGGTATCTCAGCGGTTTCCATTCAGGTCCCGCTCTGAGGCCACCAGAAGATTAGAGGGAAGAAAGTGAGTTCAAATCTGTTCCCTCCATGCAAATTTACCTCTGTCTCTTTTGAGGCATCTTTCCTTATAGCCTCCACTGAGGTCCTGAGACCACCCCTTCTCTACCTTTTTTTTTTTTTTCCTGAACTGAGGAACTTCAGCAACTCTATGACTAACCCTTAGAGGCCTGTGTGTATGTACAGTAAGGACAATGTTGTAGACTCCTTGACTTAGCCATCTTTGACCCACTTATGTCAGAGCTGCCAACCGTGTCCTGCTGAGATCTTGGCTGGGATAGTTTCCTAAACTGAGCAGGGGGCAGAGCTAACTAAATTCACTGGGCTATTGTGAGGAGAGAAGACACAATCAGGGTCTGGAATTTCCCTGCCATTCATTATGCACTTTCCTTTTCAAAACCCCTTATTTCACTTGTGAAGTTTCATTGCATGCACAAGTGAATTTGGTATGTGCTGTGGTGTACACATCAGATTCTTAGTTTTAACATTTCATGTGATAACTGGGTCACAAAGGCAATAGTAACAAAGGCATTGGAAACTCAAGAAAAATCATTCTTAATCAATAGTTAAGATTTTTGTGTCCTAGTTGTACAACTCTCCAGCCTGTTAAGTACACACAGATGTATACATAAATATGCATATACATTCTTATTTAGACAGAGAGTCTGAGCAGGGACATGAAAGAGGAAAATTATTCTATGATATGGAATATCTAAATACTGATGATATCTTGCTATAAATCATACTTTAAATAGAGAACTATGATCAAAAATTACTATGGGAATTTTAGACATAGCATTCTGACTTTGAAATGCAAACAGATCACTCATATTTTATTGCAAGCCTACTTAAACATGTATATATCTATCTGCCACTTGTAGAAATTTAAATCTAGAATTTTCTCTTTATATATAATATCATATGTTGAATTAGCTCAGAATTTTGAAGTATTGTTGCCCATCACCTATGGCTTTTTATTGTTGCCACATACATTAAAAAAAATACCATTCATGCATTCAGAATTTCCCTAGCATATCTAATACTTAGTCACTTTCATTGCTTTACAAATTATCTGACTGCTATTATCAGGCAATTATTATCAAGCACAGTTGCATTTATTCAGTAAACCCACTTGGCACCTTTATTTCAAATATGGGCTTGAGTATGATTATAATTGCAAAGTATTATGTTTAAACAGGCAAGATATTTTAAGAACTCTACACTGATATGTTGTCCTCACTTGAAAAAAAAAGAGTATTTTAAAAGAGAATTACAAAAGAGGGAAAACATCTATTCTCTTTGTAGGTCATTGGGAGAATGTGGTCCTCCTTTACACTATGCTGATATAATGCTAAGTAAACACTGATCAAGCTTATTGTGTGTATAAAGAATTATACTTCACATGTATTCAAAATTCAGTCTTGGATGAGTAATAGGCGTGACATTTCTCAGAGGATATGAGGGAAGTGTTTTCAGCGCAGTTAGGAAGTACACTGGTTTGGGAAAGAGATTCTAGTACGCAGCTGGTTTGGGCTATTGATGACTTCTCTCTCTTGGAAGATTGCACAGCACCCTCAAATCCTGAGAGTTAGTCCTCAGAGAGAAGGCGTTTATATCAGTTCTGGCTTCATTCTCCCAATTTCTGTGTCTAACGTGTGTGGTATCTCTAGCAATAAGGACATAACCTTCAAGTTCTGTCACCAAGGACAGTAGCAATAGCCTATATTGGTTGGGGAGGTTCTTCAGCTCCCCTGAGCAACAACTCAGAGGGAGGTCTCCCATGCCTGGCACTGTGGTTTGGGTAGATTGTCTACTATTCTTGGAGGGAATCGTTATTACCCCAAGTAGCAGAACATTACTCAAAACCACTCAAAAACTGACTGAAAGATGCCCAACCCCAGCTGATAGATCAATAACACAACCCCTGTACCTAAGGCTCGGGGGACATTGAAGAAGAGAGGACAGGAAGATTAAGAGCCAGAGGACAGCTTCCGTGAGATAGTGTCTTCTATATTCCACAGAGAAGCTGCACTCATGAAACCTAAACAACGTGGTCAACCTAAACAAACACAATGATAACACCAGCTGACAGACCTACAGGGATGGGGAAGTCTCTCAAGGCCTCCCCCAAAGATGAAGAACTACAGGTAACTAATAGGTGCTGAGAATAGGCTACTCATCCTTCTCCCTGATAGTTTATCCAATCCCAAGGAGACTGCTTATAGATGCACATGTGTATTAACAATAACTTAAAATTAGGAAGTCATAAATTTGATAAAGAGTGAGAAGGGTACAGGAGGAGCTGGAGGTAAGGGAGGGAGGGATGGGAGTGATGTAAATAATCATGAGTGAGATTCTCAAAATAAAATCAATTTTAAAAAAAGAAAACCGCAATTCCTACCATATCAGCAATAGTTCATTGAATTCTTATCAAATGCAGATAATGTGCTACAAATTTTACATGTGTGAGCTCATTTGACCTCCAATATCCCATCAGGAAATTAATATTACTTTCCTCAACACAGAAATGAGAAATTAAGGAGTAATTTGGCCAAAGTACCGAATTTGAAATCAAGCCTCAAGTTGTCACAGAACCAGGGAGCTTCTTGTCTCTAATTATATCTTCTCCCCTAATAAACTTCCATATTATTCTAATGATCTTTTCTTATTCAATGTTAAGACTAGTGAGAAGGATGGGCAGGTCAAGCATTTGCTGTGCAATTGTGAGAAGCAGAATTCTTAGATTCCCAGCATGCACATAAATGACAGCTGGCCTTGTCAGATTGCCTGTTCCCAAAGGATGTGGGAGGTCAAAACAAGAATCCCAGCAGCCACTGGCTAGCTAATCTTTCCCATAAGGGTGAGCTCCTGGCTCAGCCCAAAAACCTTCACACAATCAATAAGTAGAGAATGGTTGAGGAACACTCACATACTTGCATGCATGTACATATGGATTCAAATACATACACAAAATATAAATTTAAAAATAAAATTAGAAAGTTCAATAATCATAACTCTCAAAGACAGTGCATCACTGAGTAATTGCATTTGATAGTATCTAGGAGAAAACCTACAAAAATTTATAATAATATGGACTTTGCATGTAACAGGTGGTCCAAAGAACTGTTCCAGGTTCCTGCAAGGTATCCAGGATACCCACAGTGACCTCCTCTCCTCCCAGAAGCAGAAACTCTCACACGCCTGCTTTTTCCCTTTAATATTTTTTTGGTCAGGTAAGTTAATAAGGAGAAAGAAGAATACCTGTGTGTTCAGTTATCTCCTTTAGGACAGACTCATGGACACTCAAGCCATATATTTTGAGATTCGGTAGATTTCATGGACCACTATCAAGCCATGCTGGAAGACATAGCATATATTTCCCTGTACAGAGCAAGTATGCCTCACACCTGTCTTTGAGTTGCAATTTCTGTGACATAAAAGTAAGTTCTGAGATTTAGTCTGTGACCCCTTTCACTGTCCTGGGATGTACTTCATCTTAAATGTTGCCAGCTGTTGTATTTTTACCTCCTTATATTTCTACCTCCCTTCCACTCAAGATTTTGGACTCACTGGGCAAGCAACATATTTTGGCAAAGAAGTAGGTCATCTTTATTTTCTTGGCATAACTTGACTCCATCTCAAGCTGTGACAGACACACACTCCTAAAATTGTGTTTCAGAGAAGAATACCAATACTCAAATGCAAGAACCAGAGTAGTAGTGGCTTTGTTGGAGGAAGTGTCACTAGGGGCAGGCTTTGAGGTTTCAGATGCTCAAGCCAAGCCCAGTGTCTTATTCTCTCTTCTTGCTACCTTCCAATCCAAACTTAGAATTCTCAGCTCCTTCTTCAGAGCAATGTCTGCCTGGGTGCTACCATGCTTCCTGCCTAGATGATAATGGACTGAACATGTGAGCCAGTCCCAATTAACTGCTTTCCTTTATAAGAGTTGATATGGATTCAAAATTGTGGTGGCTGATAGAACCCCTTTGTGCTCCAAGGAGACTGAGAGACATACAGAGGCTTCACAGGGAAACAAAATGGTGGAAGATGGGTCTGCAAAGTGCACAAAAACTCTGAAACAACTTTAAAAAAAAATACAGGTTTTATGGGAAAGTTCTTTTACAAACTGGTTTTGTGGAATTAGAAAAAAAGAAACCATGTCGAAGTCCTTGATCCATGCTGGCACCAGAAACCATGTGGAAGTCTACAAACCCTGCTGCTGTTCCTGCTATGAGCAAGGAAACTTCCTTTGCAGTGGTATTGATGACTGCAGACTCATAACTGAGAATGAGAGACACTGAGGCTTTTCTAGCAACCCCCAAAAGAAAATAAAAGAAGGAGTCCAGACAGGAAGCTGTTGAATGGAGTCCTTAAAAATTGATAAAGCTCCCATCTCCTGCACTTCTGGTTCACAACTCTGCCTGCTTTCCCAGAGGCCACACCAGAACCAGGGACACCAGGTAAGTTCCTGCCCCAAGGCCTATGCCTGCCAACTCCCCTTAAAGCACACCAACAACCATAAACTGCACTCCAACCCCTGGAATCTATTTTCTGGTCCATAACTCTGCCTACTTTCCAGGAGGCCACATCATAACCAGGGACCCCAGGTCATGCTCGTACTAGAGACACAGGCAACACTGGTCAAAAAGGCAGAGGTTACTCAGGCCACAAAAACTACATCAGAGATGCACTACTGGGATCTGAAGACTCACTGGTCACCAGAAATTCAGGCCATTCACAGTAGAACACTAAAAAGAAGCAGAAACCAAGGGGGAAAACATAAAAAAAAAAAAAACCACCCATCTAACAAAGATAAACTCAGAAATCAACACCTAAACCTATAATAACTTTAAAACCCAGATGGCCAGAGGCCAGCATAGGAACACAATCAACAACAGCGAGAGCAATATGGCACCACCAGAGCCCAGCTATCTTACAACAGCCTGCCCTGGATATTCCAACACAGCTGAAGCACAAGAAAATGATCTTAAATCCAATCTTAGGAAAATGATAGAGGCCTTTAAAGAGGAAATGGATAAATCCCTTAAAGAAATACAGAAAAATACAATCAAACAGATGTAGGAAGTGAATAAAACTGTTCAAGACCTGAAAATGGAAATAAAAGCAATAGAGAAAACACAAAGTGAGGGAATCCTGGAGATGGAAAACCTAGGTAAGCAAACTGAAAGTACAAGTGCATCACCACTAGAACGCAAGAGACAGAAAAGAGAATCTGCGGCATAGAAGATACGATAGAAGAAATTGAGTGTACATCACGCAAAGAAAATGTTAAAATTTCCTAAAAATTTCGTGACACAAAACATCTAGGAAATCTGGGATACTATGAAAAGACCAAACTTAAGAATAATAGGAATAGAAGAAGATTCCCAGATCAAAGGCCCAGAAAATATTTTCAACAAAAATACAATCATACAAGAAAATTTCCTAACCTAAAGAAAGAGATGCCTATACACATACAAAAAGCTTACAGAACACCCTCCACATAATAATTACAACACTAAATTTACAGAAGAAAGAATATTAATAGCTACAAGGGGGGAGTAGTGGGGAGGACTCAGTTTTCTTTAAGGAGCTGGCCACTGGGAGTTTGACCATGCTACAGTGAGTATACGAGCAACACAAACTGGACTTGTATGTGTCTGGGGGGGGGTTCTTTGTTTGCTTGTTTTGTTTGCTTTTTGTTTGTTTTTGCAGGGAGGCCCAAGGGTGAAAATGTGGACTCTGAGAGGAATGGGAAGAGAGTGTGATTGTGAGGCATTGTACAAAATTTCCAACTAATTATAAAACTATTATGTTGGGAGGAAAAAAAAAAGAGTTGCCATGGTCATACTGTCTCTTCAAAGCAACAGTACACTAAGACACACTCCAAATCCCAAATTCATGGATTTTGTCTGATTGTAGACTGTCTTTTTTTCCTACCATGTATAGAAGAAGGTTATTCTGAGCCCCGCCGGATTGGAAAATATTCCTTGATAATTTTCTACCTTATCTTCCATTTCGCAGTCACTTAGCCATCAGCCTCTAGGAACCTCAGTCCCTGAAACATTGAAAGCATGTCTATCCTGTCCCCCCAAATGTAGGAAGGCCATGGAAACACAACTTAGTAGTTTACAAGACCACCATTAGCAACTAGAACCCTTTTATAACCAAGCTCACTCAGGGAGAAAACTAGGAGAAATTTTGATGACTCCACACATCATTTGTCTTTTGGAATGCAGGAATAGCAAGCTACAAAACCTTTTTAAATAAAGTTCCCACATCTAACCTCAGAGGGGCACGATGTTCCTTTTGAAATAGACATGGTTGTCAAGAAGCAGAGGTGTGCAGCTGGGGGTCAGGGAGAGATGAGACACCATATGGCACTCTGTACTTCAGTACACCCCAGTGTCCCTCAATAGGAGACTCTAAAACAAAGGATGCTTTTATAATCGTAAAGGTTTAAAAAGGAAGTAATGAAAAAGAAAAGAAACAAAATGTCAGAGGAGAAAAACATAGACAGTGAAAAAGTTCATGAGACTTAAGACAGAAAGTTTTAAAAGCCTACAACATAAGCATCACCATCTTCTAATGAAATGAGGAAGAGGTAATCCCAGCACTCGGGTGTTAGAGGCAGGCAGGTCTCTGTGAGTTTGAGGCCAGCCTTATCTACAAGGCAAGTTCAGGATAGCCAAGGCTACATAGAGAAACCCTGTCTCAAAAACAACAAAGGGGGGATGGGAGAGAGGAAGAGGATGATGAGTTATCTTGCATCCCTAATGGACGAAAAAAGAGAAGTGAGTTTGGTGCATGTCTCTGTGCCCAGGTTAGACATATGAAACACATACTCTACCATAAGAACCAGGTAGAATCTAAAATACTACCCAGCCATTGAGGATCCTCTTATCATAGCTAAGAAGGTAGATGGAAGGAAACTGACCAGAGAGCTACTAGGCACTTATTGTTCCCTGTCACTTGTTGACTTTCATTGTAGTCTGTCACTCCTTTCCTTATTACATATAAAGTCATTGTTTGCTGCAGGAGGGCAGAGCAAAGTCCCAAGCATCTTACTATGCAAATGTCATCCTACAAATGCTCTATTAATGTTAGATAGATGGCTGAAAGGATTGAGTGCTTCAAACAAAATCTGTGTCACCTTTCTTCCTCTTGTTTAGAATGTGCAAAGTGTCACGTGGTTACATCAAAACCTTGAGATGATTTGGAGATTAAGAGAGATTATGCTTCTGTGATAAATTGTTCTTCAGCTCGCATGTGAAGTCTAGTTATAAGGCACTGGTTCTGGATGGGCAGGCTGCTCAGTCAGCAACGTTCTTGCCACACAAGCAGAAGGACCTGAATGCAACCACCCAGATCACACATTTTCCAAAAGTAGGCACATTGTATGCTTATAATCCCAGCACTGACTAGGTAGAAACAAGAGGATCTTTGGGGCTTGGTAGCCAGTTGGTCTAAACAAATTGTTGGGCTTCAGATTCAGTGAGAGAGACCTTACCTTTAATAGGAAAGTTAGATCAATTGGAGTGGCCCACACCTATAATCCCAGCACTCCCGAAGCAAAAACGGGGATCTCTGAGCTCCAGGCTTTATTGGTCTATGTAATGAGCTCCAAACCAACCAGGGATATATAGTGAATCTTTATCTCATAAATAACTAAAATGGAGACTGGTTAAATGCTCACATCCAATATTCACAGTCATACACATACATAGACATTGGTATACACAGGAAAAAGTACACACTCACACATGCAAAGACATTACTAGTGCCTCCATTGAGATTAAGTTTACTCTTGCTGTCTTTATTTATTTAATTATTTACATGGCTATGTGTGCACGTGTGTGTGTGCATTGTGTGAGCACTTGTGACTGTGTATACATGTATGTACGTGTACATGTGTGTGAGTGGGGGGCATGTTTAGGTATATGTAAAGAGAGACAGAGAGCACAAGAGTGTGGATGTTATCTAACAACTTGCTGAAATCAGATGACTCTACCATCTACGTCCTGGAAATCAAAGTCAGGTTGACAGGCTTGGAGCAAAATGCCTTTATGTGCTGAACCATTTTTTTTTTTATTTTATTTTTCTTTTTAGTTACATTTTGTTAACTCTGTGTCCCATCTTACTAGCACAAGTTTAATTTCTTAAGAAGTAAAAATACAGTTGGGTATGGGGGTACACACCTGTATTTCCAACCCTCAAGAGACACAGGTGGTTAGCTGTCTATGAGTTTGACTCTAGCCTGGTCTACATCGCAAGTTCTAGGCAAACCAGGGTTACACAGTGAGACCCAGTTTCTAAACAACATTAAATTAATCAAAGAGTAAGGAGAAATAAAAGACATGAGTCAGTTTTAGCAGTTCAGAGGTGACCTGGGTCTATTGGTATCTCATAAACTCTCCAAAGTATAAAAATTTTTAAATGTTCATGTTAAGTGCATGAATATTTTGCCTGCATATGCACTACATGCCTGCCTAGTGCCTGCAGAGGCCAGAAGACGGCATCAGTTCTCCTAAAACACACAATTGTGAGCTGCTGTGTGGGTGCTAGGAACTGAGTTGGGGCCCTCTGAGAAAGAAGCCAGTGCTCTTAATGACTGTGGGTTCCCCTGCCCACTAAATGATCAAGTATCACTCTCCCATCACTGGGGCCATAACTAATCACCCTGACTCACAGCCCTTTGTCCTATTAAATAAGCTCTTTAAACATTATAGACTAGAGAGCAACATCTGTAGCAATCTGCAGGCACAGCTGGAAAAGCGCTTAATAAAATCCTGAAAACTTAGGAGGATTTTCAATTGAATAATAATCAGCCTTCAAAAGACTCTCAGCAAGTATCTTTTAAAATGGGGCTTGTTGGGGTTTTTAAGCATTGATGTGTAATTGAGCACTTCTGTGCTTAGCCTCAGTTATCAGTGTGCAAATTAGACAATGAGCCTCCCTTCCTGTTCAAGGCCTGTGACACAAGACAGACCCAAATATGCTAATGTCCATGTTTGCTAGAAAGTAGAAATCAGACCCAGATCTGAATCCATCAGTTCTTTCTTTGGTTCATATAACACAACCTATATAACATAACACTTGTTTCCGTGATAAAACTTTCATGAATATACCAGTTTGGATCCTGTGACATGCTCAGTAATAATTCCTAAATTAATCAGAAGACTCTCCTTGTACATATACCTTTTTTTTTTTCACTATATGGCACAAATTTTTCAAGTTTCTTTCTGAAAGGCTATTTTTATATGCTTTCATGAATTGGACATGATAATTTGCACACAGAAGGCCCTCAGCAATATTGTCTGAGTGACTTACTGACTTTTAATGCAAGTAAGACATCTGGAGGATGGAGGGAGGGAGGGCAGAGGTCCAGTTTTCATTACCATGAACTATCTTTGCTGCCAGCGGTGAATTGACATTGTCATCTTCAAATGCAAAAAAAAAAAAAGAGAGAGAGAAAGAAAGAAAAAAAAATCCATTATTTTGTAGCTTAGAACTCACATCAGATAGAAGTTTTTTATTTAATATGCTTGTCAGTATTTGTTTTCTGTCCTCACAGATATATTAAAACAGGATTCTTTCCTTTAAAGTAATTTATAAAATTACAGCTTTTGGAGATAACTATTCTCACACAATGCATACACTCTGGCTCACTTCAAATAGCTCATGGTTTAGAATGCTGTCAGTTTCTGCTCTAAAAGTAAGGAATAACTTTGAACACATAAATGATAAGCTGTATTTTATGAGAATGCTTTATTTATTTTTCATTCTTCCCATAAGTTTTAGTCATAAAATACCAGCATTTTTTTTTCAAATTAAATGTATTTCCAAAAATTATAAGTGGGTTTCTTGCACTTTCAAGAGTATTATATGAGGAATTTTATCCTGAGTGAGGTATCCCAAAAGCAGAAAGACACACATGGTAAATACTCACTTATATAGACCTATAAGATAGGATAAATATACTGAAATCTATCAACCTAAAGAAGATAAACAAGAAAGAGGACCCAGGGTACGATGATCAATCCTCACTTAGAAAGACAAATGGGATAGACATTGGATGTAGGAACAAACAAGTAACAGGACAGGAGCCTACCACAGAGGGCCTCTGAAAGACTCTACCTAGCAGTGTATCAAAGCAGATATTAAGACCCATAACCAAACCTCTGGCAGAATTCAGGGAATCAAAAAGAGGGGATTAATGTAACCTGGAGAGGACAGGAGTTCCACAAGGACCAAATATATCTGGGCACAGGGGTCTTTTATGAGACTGTTTCTCCAAACAAGGACCATGTATGGATGCAACCTAGAGACCCTGCTCAGATGTAGCTCTTGGTAGCTCAGTATCCAAGTGGGTACCCAAATAAGGGGAACAGGGACTGTTTCTGTCATGAACTCGATGGTGGGCTCTTTGACCTCCCCCCCCCAACACCCCAGGGAGGAGCAGCCTTGCTAGGCCACAGAGGAGGACTTTGCAGCCAGTCTTGAAGACACCTGATAAACCACTATCAGATTAAAGGGGAGGAGATTGGAAAGGGGCAGGGAGGAGATGAGGGTGGGAGGGTGGGATTGGGAGGGAAAGAGGGAGCGGGATACAGCAGAGATACAAAGTTAACAAACTGTAACTAATATTAAAAAACTAAAAATTAAAAAAAAAAAGAAATGACAAGGGAGTGGGCCACAACCCATATAAAATAAAATCTAAACTAAAACAAAGTAAAATACCATAAATATCAGGATTAAAAAAAAAAAAGAAAGAAAGAAATGTCAAGCTGGAGTTTCCCATCTTTCAGCTAAACACAGTCTATAATGTAATATCTAAGCACAGTCTCACACATGACCGGCATCTTCAATTCCATTTATGGTTTCTATAAAATCAATCCCATATTCATAAAAACATAATAACATAGGACCCATTTTCCTATTCTGTGATTCCCTCTGTCCAGTAAAGACTTGGTTGATGGACAGGTGGTGAGCAAACTACTTCACAGTCTAGAAGTAAAATGGTAGTTTTCAGGTTGCTGCTAGTCATGGGCTAAATGACCTTTCCCAAAAGAAGCCTGCCTAGAGTTCATGGAAAATGGGAGCTACAGTTGCAGATAGGCTTAAGGATTATCATAAACAGACCTCAAGGAAGAGACAATTCCAGGTTATCTGTACAAATTTGGAATCATCTCAAAGGTTCTTCAAAGTAAAGGATGGAGACTAAGGAGAAAAATCAGAGAGCAAACATGATAATGAAAGCAGGTAAGAGAGACGCTGTGTTGCTGGCCTATCAGATGGAAGGAGGGAAACTTCATATGTCAAGAAACCAGGGTGACTTCTCAAATCTGGAAAAAGCAAGGAAGTTCATTTCTCCTGGGGCCTTTGTAAAGGAATACAAGCATACAGGTATGTCTAAATCTTGATTTTAGCCAGGGAGACAAGTGTTACCTCCAAAGCTACAACATACTGAGTTTTTGTTTTAAACTCTGAACTTGTAATAAGCTGTTCTGGGTCCAAATGACTTAATACAGTCTTTTAAAAAAGAAGACAGCTACGGAGAGTGTGAGACACTAAATACCACTGAACCACACATTGTTGTTGTTTCATTTTTTTTCTTCACAATTTATTCTTCATATATCCCGATTGAAGCCCCCTTCCTCCACTCCACCCAGTTCCACCCTCCCTCCCTCTTTCCCCTATCTGCTTCCCCTAGTCCACTGAAAGAGGGAGTTCTCCACTATTGTCATCTGCCCATAGTTTATTAAGTCTCATCAGCACTGCCTAGATTCTCTTCCTCTGTGGCCTGACTTGGCCACATCACCAGGAGTGAGTGATCAAAGAGCAGTCAACTGAGTTCATGACAGAGGTGGCCCCTGCTCCCCTCACTCAGAGATCCACATGAAGACTGAGCTGCCAAGAGGCCACATCTGAGCAGAGGGTCTAGGTCCTCTCCATGCATGGTCCTCCATAGGTGCATCAGTCTCTGCAGGAGCCCCTGCAGGGCTCCGATATTTTAGTTTTGTTGGTCCCCTTGTGGGGCTCCTGTCCCCTCCATATTGCTCTATTCCCACCCTTCTCTTCCTCCATAAGACTCCCTGCGCTCTACCCAAAGTCTGACACTGAATCTCAGCATCTGCTGCAGGCCTTGCTGGGTGACTCTCTATAGCAGGCTCCCAGAACCACACATTTTAAAAGTTAGGATGCTAAATGCACGCGTGCACATGGACATGTAAATATGTGTACATGCGCACATAGGCAGTCAAAATTTCAAAACAGGTAACAAGAATCTGCTCAGATCTCAGTCAGACTCATAGAGAAAAAGGAACTTTCTTTAAGGCCTACACAGTCATTTGTTGACATGAAAAAAAAACTATTCTAACTGGTGACTTATTTTAGGCAAGGAAAAAGTTGCCTGTAACCCATGCTCAGTCACAGCATTGTTACATTCACTCACCACTTGGCCTTCAGGAACAGCAAACACGAAAGACAGACACCATTTCTTGCCTGCTCAAAGCCAGAGGCCCTCTCTGCTCCAGGTTCTTAAACCATGGGTCATGATCTCATATGACAACTCATAACAAAAGGAGGTTACAAAAGTGACACTAGTAAAAGGCCGCTGAATGGACAACAACCAAACATTAAGTGAAAACTCAAGCATGTAATAAACCCAACCTCTCAAGACAGCGCTTAGCTGTGTTGCGTGATCTAACTCCCTTGCAGCCTTGGTTCTGAGAATAAAGCCAGTGCGTACTGCACTGTGCATGTCTCACATCACACAGCTAATGAACACGGAAACACCTCACCTCAAGTTCAAAATTATTGTGTGTCGTAAACTGCAGTGTTTATACAGGCATAGTATAATGTATGTATGGTTCTGTTCTCTGACATTTAGTTTTCAAGTTTGCTTGAGTTGCTGACTTGAGTGTCATTAAAAAAATTTTTTCAATGAATTTTGATTTGTATAAAGGACAGAATTTCCAGGACTTTTTGAAATGGTTCTAAATAATACTTCTTCTAAATATTTATGCAAAGTGCAATTCTTGGGATTGACAATCATAAAATCAAAATAATGATGAATTCTGAAACACCTTCAAGATACTTTACATATTTCAGTATCAAATATTTAGCACATCCCTCTGATTAGTATGCAAATTTGCTTTCATCTGAAATAAATGGTACAGTAAAATGCATACAAAATAATTACATTAAAATACATTCTTCATGATTTATTGTCAGGAAATGTTGGATTTGTACCTATCTTACACATTAGTAGTCCAAAGTTAGTAGAGGAATTGCTCAGGTAAAAGGGACACAGACAGACTCTAGATAAGAGTCACGAGACCATACCAAAAGGACAGTTCAAACCTCTCTGTAGGGATGTGAATTAGAGGTGAGGATAGAAAGAGACATGGAGAGTGAGGCAGTGCCTTCATGGGGCAATGTTTGGTTTTGTTTTTTTGTTTTGTTTTGTTTTTTTCAAGAACAGAAATTCAGCACTTTTGTGCAAGGGAATCAGCAATATCGCCACTTCTCATATCTTGTACTTATATCTTCAGTGTCCTTTCTCAGTCTTGACTGGTGGAGGAAGGGCTTTGGCCTACAGGGGTCAAGTGCCTATATGTAGGTAGGTAGGTAGGTAGGTAGGTAGGTAGGTAGGTAGGTAGGTAGGCAGGTAGATATAGAGAGAGAGATTCTGAGAGAGGAATTTTAAAGGACCATCTCTGGTGATTTGGGGAGCAAGCAACTTCACAGGGAAGGCTGCCATCTCTGGGAGATTATCTCCTGGAGTTGAAGCTAAATCCCTTCTCTGAGAGAACTTCTGAGACTTTCCATGGATTGAATGAGGCCCACAGGCACTGTGCATACTAGTCACATCTACAAAATACCCTCTTAGCAGCACCACATTGGTGCTAGAGAACCAAGAGGCACAACCGTCTGTGCAACTTCCCACAATGCTTAAGTGTAACCTGAGGCTGTGAGTCAAACTAAACCTTTTCTCCCCAGAGCTTCTCTTCTTGGGGTATTTTATGGCCAGAACTTGAAAAGAAAGTAAGACAAACAACTAAACTGTTACGTTCTTGTTTAGGTGTGAAGTGTCTCCCAAAAGGTTCATGTGCTTTGGTCCCCGGTTGGTGATGCTATTTTAAGAGATGGTGGGTAAGTCTGAAGATGGAAGGATGGGCCGTGCTCTGAAGACTATACTCTGTCCTGGTCCCTTGTTGTTCTCTCTATTCTCTGGCTGGTGTGAAATAAAGAACTTTATCCTTCACCCACTCTCATACCCCTGATGCTCTGATCAGTGGGGCCAAAGACAATAAATTAACCTGAGCCAAAAATGAGTCCTCTTTCCTTAAACTCCAATGTCAGGTGTTTTGTCAGCAACACAAAAGTAGCGGACACAGCATGCCTGCTCTCTTATTCCCCTTTCTGTTATTCTGTTTCAAAACATTTCTCAAAAGTCATCTTTTTCTTCTACATTTTAATACTAAGTGTGTGAAGAAAATCTTATAATTTGTTTGTATGGCATTTAATTTTGTATAAAATTCCCTTTTTGTTTCTCATGTTCCGGGACCTCTATTCCCAGTAGTGTACATATTTCAGTAGAAATATGAGGCCCGGTTCTCAAGAACAATGGGATCAAAGCAGCCTGTTCTGGGCAAGGTTTGTAGCTGACAAAGGCTGGCATTTTAAGTAGCAAGATCTTCCTGGACCTCCTCTTCCCCTGTGATTTATTTTTTAGCCTAAGGCACAACTTCCTACCTGTTCTGATTGTATGCTTACAGTATCTCCTTCCCCAGAGGATGATTAAGTTCCTAGATCTGCTTCCCAGAGTCTCTGCCTGGCTTCCATTGCAACTGGTCTTCTCTAACTATGTCCTCAGTTCCTCCTTCTGAACCATTCTTCTGTTTATTTGATTGATTGATGCTTTAGATGAAGTCTCTGTTTGGTTTCATGCCTTGGTGTACTGTCTTTCCTTTTCTCAAATGGCATAGGCCAAACGGCAGTTCTACTCGCAATCCTGACTGCAGCCGAATCAGGAACACTAAAGTACCACACAAGCTACGAGAAGTAAGACCACCCAATGTAGAGATGGGAAAAAAATGTCTTTTTGCACTCATATAAGGACTAGAGAGGCCAGGAAAGTTAAATGCACAGCTTTTCTCTTCAGTGGACCGAGGTGCTTAACTGCGCCTCCTGGAATGCTGGAAATGGATGTAGTTTATGACCTGGTAGTCCTTTGCTGCCTGCTGAGTCAGGCTTTGCCTGTAACTCTGAGAATTTATGTTTTACTTATCCCAAACACTTTCCTCCCAAAACCTTGAGTATTACTTCTAGGCCATAAATCCCATCCTTATGAGAGATGTCAACTGTACTTTACAGCAGCTTAAGTGACTTCTGTGTTATCTCCTGGCCAGGCCAAATCCTGACAATGCAGGGATTCTGTTTATCTCAGTCATCCTCCCTGGACCCTTGTCATGAACGGTGTTTCTACGTCAGTAAGAACCCATCTTATGGATGAAGACAGATGGACTTTGTAGAGAGCTTCTTTGTAAACATGTCGTAAGCTTTGTTGTACTCCTGGGCTTGAGTTAATTGTTTTTCTGAAATCTTTTTTCCAAAATTGTGTTATGCTTAAATGTGACAAAAATAAAATAAACAAGATGATGTCAGACTCCAAGGAGTCCTGGCCCAGAACTAGTGACCAAAATAGGGCTGAACCAAGTTCCACTTTTCCCTCACCAGAGTCATTTTCCCTGATAGCCGCAAAGGCTGCAGAGACTTCCCATAAACCAAAAAGCTATTCTAAAATTCATCTTCTTCTTCATTTTCTCATCAGAATTATATTCCCTAACCTCTAAGAGAGAGAGAGATGCTAACTCTGCTTCATGAATATTTTTGTACTTTATCCTCGCCTTTAAATCCAACTTCCGTCACTTGGTTTGGGGCTCACCCTTTCTAACAAGAAATTTTCCAAGTGCTCTTTTGTCTCAGGCCAACATGTGTAAATGCAATCACAGAAAGATATTTCTATACAGGAAGTTCATTAGCAAATGCATAAGACAGTACCTGAAAGAAAGTGAGGAAGGACAGCTTGAAATGAAGGAAAGTTGAATTCCAATATGGGTAGAAAACCTCAGCTCTCCCACAGAAGCACAAAACCAACATAGTTCCCTAGGGTTTATCCAGATTAAGAAAAGGGGGTTGACCACGTTTGAAGGGCACTATTCAATTCCAGCTGCCCTCATCCAAAATAGCAATCTGGACAGCATATCAAAACACACAATGTACCTGAGCATCTTTTGGATATATGCCTAGGAGTGGTATGGCTGGATCTTGAGGAAGCACTATTCCTAATTGTCTGAGAAAGTGCCAGATTGATTTCCAAAGTGGCTGTACAAGTTTACATTCCCACAAGCAATGGAGGAGGGTTGCTCTTTCTCCATATCCTCTCCAGCATGTGTTGTAACTTGATTTTTTATCTTAGCCATTCTGATGGGTGTAAGGTGAAATCTCAGGGTTGTTTTGATTTGGATTTCCCTGATGACTAAGTACATTGAGCATTTCTTTAAGTGTTTCTCTGCCATTCAATGTTCCTCTATTGAGAATTCTCTGTTTAGCTCTGTAACCCATTTTTTAACTGGGTTACTTGATTTGTTGCTGTTTAACTTCTTAAGTTCTTTATATATTCTGAATATTAGCCCTCTGTCAGATATAGGGTTGGTGAAGATCCTTTCCCAATCTGTAGGCTGTCATTTTGTTCTGACGACAGTGTCCTTTGCTTTTCAGTTTCATGAGGTCCCATTTATTGATTGTCGATCTTAGAGCCTGTGCTGATGGTGTTCTGTTCAGGAAGTAGTCTCCTGAACAAGGACATCTGTTCAACCATATTTGTAGCAGCTTTATTTGTAATATCCAGAAGCTGGAAACAACACAGAAGTCCCTCAGTTGAGGAATGTATACAGAACCATTGTGGTATATTTACACAATGGAATACTACTCAGCAATTAAAAACAAGGAAATCATGAAATTTGCAGGCAAATGGTGGGATCTAGAAAAGATCATCCTGAGTGAGGTATCCCAGAAGCAGAAAGACACACATGGTATATACTCACTTATACGTGGATATTATACATATAATATAGGATAATCATACTAAAATCTGTACACCTAATGAATCTAATCAAGAAGGAGGACCTTGGGTAAGATGATCAATCCTCATTCAGAAAGGCAAATGGGACAGACAGCAAAAGAGGGAGAAAACAGGGAACAGGGCAGGAGCCTACAAAAGAGGGCCTCTGAAAGACTCTACCTAGCAGGGTATCAAAGCAGATGCTGAGACTCATAGCCAAACTTTGAGCAGAGTTCAGAAAATCTTATGAAAGAAAGGGGAGATAGAAAGACATGGAGGGGAAAGGTGCTCCACAAGGAGAGCAACAGAACCAAAAAAATCTGGGCACAGGGGTTTTTCTGAGACTGATACTCCAAACAAGGACAGTGAATGCAGATAACCTAGAACCCCTGCACAGTGGTAGTCCATGGCAGCTCAGTGTCCAAGACGGTTCCCCAGTAATAGGAACAGGAACCATCTGTGACATGAACTCATGGGCTGGCTCTTTGATCACCTCCATCTGAGGGGGGAGCAGCCTTACCAGTCCACAGAGGGAGACAATGAAGCCAGTCCTGATGAGACCTGATAGACTAGGGTCAGCGGGAAGAGGAGGAGGACCTCCCCTATCATTGGACTGGGGGAGGGGCATAGGAGAAGAAGAGGGAGAGAGGGTGGGATTGGAAGGGGATAGGGAGGGGACTACAGCTGGAATTAAAAGTGAATAAACTGTAATTAATAAAAATAAAATAAAAGAAATTTTCAATAGAAGATGCTCAAAAATAAAAAAACACACACACAATGTAGCTTCCTCTGCTGAAATGTTTTTCTACATCTAATCTCAACACTGTTGCCAGTAATAGTATTTTAACTTTACTATCATATGTTCATTACATAGCATAATAGCTTAAATTACCATGTTTCGATTCATTCATGTATATCATGTGAACGACTTTTTTTTGCATACTCCCATTTTTCTCTCCCACCCTCTTTTCCATTCCTGCATATTCTCTTCCCTTTCCTGGCAGTCACCTCTTTGTTTCCTTTTTTACTTTAGAAAGCCGATTCTCAACCTGTGGGTCATGACCCATTTGGAGTTTGAATGACCTTTTCACAGGGGTCACATATCAGACGTTTATGTTACAATTCATAACAGTAACAAAATTACAGTATAAAAAAGTAGACAAAAATTAATTTATGGCTGGTATCATCACAACATGAGGAACTATATTAAAGGGTTGCAGAATTAGAAAGGCTGAGAACCACTGGTCTGTAGTCAGTATGTAAAAGAACGTTCTTGATATTTGCCTGGCTTGTTTCTATAACATTATGGACTTTCTATGCCAACCCTCGCTCTGAATAATGACACAAAGACCTTTATAGTTATTAAATGCTTCAAGCACTATAACTGGGCAGATACTCAGATACTCTAACCTGACTACACTGGCCTGGCCTACTTTCCAGCCACATAGCCATTACCTGCTAGCTTAGTCTTGCCTGGTTGCTCCTTCTCCATCCATGTCTTCATGGTGACTCTTCTCTCTCTTTTCCCCACCTGGGACCCCCAGACTGGAATCAGAAGTACTTACTTAACCCAACTCTCCAGCCCATCTATTGGCTGTGCAGCTCTTTATTAAGCAATCAGAAGTAATGTAACAGAGAACAATTTTTACATAACATTGAGACAGTAGATGCTTAACAATACCAAAGTCCACACTACAACCAGATCACTGGGTACAGAGATCAGCATTTAAATACACAGTGAACAAAACATCCTCCAACACATTTCATTTGTAATTTCATTTTGCTTAATGTGTTGGAGGTTGGTCTGATGCTACTTACTGGCCCTCTTTGTAAATCTACTTAAGTCATTACACCTGGTTGGCTAAGTAAACAGCCTATACCTGGGCAGGGCAGAATGGGATAGGTGTGGCTAAGGTTCCCGAGCTTGGGAGTCTCCCAAGAGAAATGACAGAAAGGACAGACACATAGGAAGAGAGGAAAGACACGGATGCCAGGATGAGTTAGCCTGGAGAAAACACAACATAGTCAAGGAAGGACTCCAATAATGGTGTGAAAAGGCCCAGATGAAGAATATAAGCAAGCGCCATGGGACTATGGATGAAAAATAGACCAGCTGAGGAGGATTAAGGTGGAGGCAATGGATGAGGGCTAGAAGATGGATGGTGAGGATATTCAGACAGCATAGATAGGAATATCTGCCCGGCCTAAGGTAAATAAGGTAATTATGAAATCTAACAGGTGTCTGTGTCTTATTATTTGTGATAGTGGGTTAGATAATACTGCCATGATAATCTTAGGGCTAATAATAAACATTAGATAGCCCAATACCCATTTTATTTTTAATTTACTACAACATTAATGGCCCAACAATATTTCATTAAGTATATATTGTACACTTTCCTCTTCCATCCATCTGATGATTATTGGTATAATGTTCTTTTGGAATGCATACAATTTAACTTTGTTCATTCAAATGCTGATTTTACTATCTGGTTTAAATCAGGATGTTGCATTGTGGTGTTTATTCTAAGCATCACCTGTCTCAAGTTTGTGTAAACATGCTACCATTTGTTCTCTGTATTTTCAATTAAATGACCAGCCACAATGCTGTGCAATGGAGAGAATAGGGTAGGACATTCTGATCCAAAGAGGAGAAGGAAGGGAGTGGGGGGGAGTAGAAAAGGGATCAGCAGGACAGGACTTCGAACCATGAGGAAAGATGAATGGGTGAAATCTGAATGGTAGGAAACTATGCAGGCCCAGCATTGTGCTCTAGGCTAATTAAATAAATCCTAGTCTCTGTGTGGTGATTGGGGTATACAGCTGGTTTAGGAATAACTACTGTTTAAATAAAAGTTAATCAATAATAAATATTAATAAACCATAACAGCTGATGGACACGTGGAATGATTCTGCAACTTGACTACTGTGAATAGTGCTATATCAATTTGATCATGACATGATCCACTTCCAAATATTGCAACTCTTGGCTACAATTTTCAGATGCATCCCAACTTTCTGATATGGCTAACAAGTCCCAGATCAAGCTTTGCAGCTGTATGTCTCACCATATCCCCAGGCAGCTGAAGATCTAGTCATAAAATTTATATATTCTGTATATTACAGCTCTGTGTGTTTCATTCTCTTCCAAACACCAAGAACAATAATAGTTCTCAGTTTTATCACAATAAGTAACATTTTCAAACTGTAGAAATATTGTTTTCATTTCTCCTAAATCAAAGAGATTAGGCAATTCCAAGAGTGAGAATGGGGGATAATACTGAACAAAATTATACTCTCTTGATTGAAACAAATAGGATACATGATGGTTCAGAAATGCTAATGAGTAAAAACTACCCAACTTGATGTGGAATGTATGATTATTAAATAAAGCCATGCAGAACTGTAGCTTACACAACAATTGCAGTCATCTGGTACATCTTCATGAGACATGTTTCTGCCTATTATTCATGTTAACAACAATAAATGTGAGCTGAGACTCAAGGAAGTTAAATAAGTGCCCATCCCATCATCATTGAGCTTAGAGCCCAAGTTGATCAAACCCAAGTCCCTATTCATAAGGTTTCATTAATTTAGTTCACTGGCACTGAGATTTGAGCTAAAAACAAAATAAATTCTAACTTAGTCATGGCTATGTCATGAAATATTTTTGTCAAGTTTGAAATGTGGTGCTTATCCAAAATGACAGGCCAGAGAGTTTTCTCTTTAGATGATCATACACCATGAAGCAGCACTACACAAACAGGAACCACATAGCATGAAGGAAAGGTCAAAGGGAGGAATAAACAAGTACTCTGATGATAAAAGTCAAGTGCAACAAAGGAAGGGAGTGGGAGCTGGATCATAACACCCAAGATTTATATTTATTAAAACTAGAAAGCCTATCAGGGAGGAAACACAGCCTGTCTTGAGTTCCTTGTGTATCTTAGACAACTCAACAGTCAAGAGCGCAGATAAGGACCTGAGACAATAATGCTGCCTTCAAATGAAGACAGCTGAAAATATGCTGTACCCCAAAATGTTTAGACAAGTATGATTCAGTCAGTAATGAGGAAAATAAGGAACCTAAATCCTTCCCAAAGCAAGAAACAAAAGTAACAAGACAAAGTCATTTCACTCTATAGACTCTGTTGGGAGTACTACAAAAAATGGGATTGGTTTACTCATAAAAAAATAATAATTTATTGAATGTTTACTGAATTCCAGGAACAGAGAAAGATATAGTAACTACAAAAAGCCCTTGGAATCTTTTAACTTGTATTAAAGTGAGAGAAAAATGGAAAACATATCACAAATAAATATTATAAGAATTCTAAGCTAAAATATGAAAGGATAATACAGTGTATAGAGGAGTTTGTGTAGGTCATTAGTGGGTTCTACATGAGGAATGATATTTGAGCAAGGACTTGAATCACAAAATTAAGCTGGTATGAGAAGATGGAGGAAGCAAGTGTTTCAGGAAAATAGAAAGGCAAAGGTCAATCATAGTCAAACGTAGAAAGACAGTGCATGAAGAGGACCTAAAACCCTGGCTCAGATGTAGCCCTTGGCAGCTCAGTCTCCAAGTGGGGTCCCTAGTAAGAGGAGCAGGGCCCTGTCTCTGGCATGAACTCAGTGACAGGTTCTCTGATCACCTCCCCCTGGGGAGGACGGGGTGCAGCCTTGCCAGGTCACAGAGGAAGACAGTGCAACCAGTCCTGATGAGACCTGATAGTCTAGGGTCAAATAGAAGGGACCTCCCCTATCAGTAGACTAGGGGAGAGGCATAGGGGAAGAAGAGGGAGGGATGGTGGGATTGGGAGGAGAAAAGAAAGGGGGACACAGCCAGGATACAAATTGAATAAATTGTAGTACATGATAATAAGAAGAAGAATTGAAAGGGCAATTCCCCATAGGCTGAGTAACACAGGGAGGTAAACGGCTGGTCTGATCTCAGAGCACTCAGCCGACACCCCCATCCCAAAAAGGTCTCAGGAAAATTACCCAGTTTAGGCAGACGCCCAGTCTCCCAATGGCTAGAAAGGTGGAGCCACGGGCGGGCGTCTGTGCCTGTGGGTTCTACTTGCCACCCCAGAAAGAACAGCGGTCCCCAAAGCAAAGACTGGGTGTCTCTGGCAGGAGGAAACCCCCAGCAGGGGGGGATCATCAGGTCTAATGCTCAGGACACCCAGCACCAAAGACTTTCTGAATTCACGCAGACTCTAGGCTCTAGCTTTCTAATGCAGGCAGGAGCGCTGTGCTCAGCCGCCATTATTGAGTACTCTTAGGGCACTGGGGCACACAGCTGCATCCTCAGACCTACAAAACCAGAGAGCCATTACAGCAGCCCTCAGATACTGTGCCAAGGATCAACCAGTTATCCCTAGCTAGACTGACAAAACTGTGGGAATCCCTGGTCCTTCAAGAGGGCCGCACCCACAGCGTCTGGACCAGAGCAGTGCCTGCAGCCACCATCCCAGACAGGGACACACAGCTTCTGGTCCAGAGTGAGGCACCCAGCCTCCAGACCAGAGCGGCGCCCCCAGGCGCCAACTCAACCTAGGTGCACATTCTCCAGGCCCAGAGCGGAGCACTCAGCCTCTGGCCCAGAGACTTGCTGGGCGTTCCCCTCACTTTCCCGGACAGAACTGTGTGCCCCAGGATAACAGACTGAGTTTCCCTGTTGAGAGAAAACCCCACAGCTAGGGAATCAGCAGTTTCTTCAAGAGGACTGTACCTGGAAAACTGTAACAACAGCAGCAGCTCACTAAATTTATAACGAGAAACCCAGCAGTGGGGCAGCTGTCTTGAGAACTTCTATGGATAAGAGGAGATCACCCCCTGCCTAACAAAAACCACAGCTACTACTCAGGGCTATACACCTAAGGTGAGCAGTGGCAATTCCTGAGAAATACTGGCCATACAGTGACCATAACCAAAAAGCAGAGGAGGACTCCTTCAGGAAAAATCATCTTCCAGCCAAGGGGATTCTCCCTACCTCAGGACTCCAGGAAGCACAGAAACTAACAGCCAACACCTAAAACAGCCCAATGGGTAGAGGTCAGCGTAAAAGCTCAACCAACAAAAGACAGAGCAATATGGCATCTCCAGAACCCAGCCATCCAGTGAAAGAATAACCAAACCTGAAAAACAAGATACTGTACTGTGCTTCCCCAAGAAAAGTATTAAGTGGATTGTGATGTAAAACTGTATTCAGGATACTTATGTGAAAAAAACTCCAGGATCTATGTGATAATGTTGGCCAGATCTCCAAACCATCCTGAACTCTCTGCCATGAGAAGAATCTCTACCTGCTTATTCCGGCTCAAAATCAAATATGATTTTATACCAGGGAGTCTCTCTGATTTTAGTGCAAAGTTATACAAAGGACCCATAAATTTTGGATCCTAGACCTGAAGTTGGTATGATACTGCTGTACTAATCACTTCTCTTGTTGCCATGACAAAATGCCTGTCAAGTGCTACTTCAGGAAAAAAGGTTTCTTCTGGCTCACAGTTTTAGGGTAGAGTCTGACACAGTAGGGAAGCCATGCTGGCAGAAGCTTGAGGAATCTGGGTTCAATTCAACTTCAGTCAGGAAGCAGAAAGAGAAGGTGCTTTCTTTTTCCTTTCCATGGACCCTGGGACTCCCACACACAGAACAGAGCATGCTATCCACATTTCTGTAAGGCCTTCCTGCCTTAATTACCTCAGTCTACAAAAGCCCTCACAGACATGCCCACATATTTGTTTCCCAGCAGATTCTCAATCTTGCCAAGCTAGCAATCAATTTTAGCTATCACAAGTCTAACCCTTGTCAATTTGACATTTAAATGTAACACTTTTAAACTATCACCTTCCTCCTAATGTCTCCATAGGCTTATTACCATCTCATTCTCCAAGATGAATTCAGCCCAATTTCAAAAGCCTTCAATAGTTCTAACATCATTCGAAACTGCAAATGGAGAGTCTCTTCTGAGACACCAGCATTTTTTTTTTTACTTTGAAGTCCTATAGCAACAAAAAGCAACATAGCATGGTGTCAACACACAATAGCACAGAGTAAATGTTTCCACTCCAAAAGGGAAGAATGAGGACATAGCAAAGAATTTTTGAACAAAAGATAAAACAAAACGCAGTAGGGAAAAAATCCTGCAGCTTCATGTCAAACATCTAAGGCTCCATAAGTCTGGATACCTCAGCTGGTCTTCAGGATACCTCAGAAGACAAAGCAAGTAGGGAATCTGACACACACAGTGAAGGAACAGCTCGGCACTAACACATGGGAAATTTCCCACGACAGTGAGGGCAGGCAGGCAAAAGGCAAAAGTGTCTTTCTTCTTCCATGTCCTTTCTATAGGCTTCCACCAGAAAGTGTGGCCCTGCTTCATGGTGGGTTTTCTGACATCAGAAGATCAGATGAAGAGAAATCACTCACAGGTGTGCCTACCTGCTTTCGTTTTAAATCCAGTCATAGTCAAGCTGATGACCAAGAGCAGCCATCACAGATGGCCATATGGAAAATAAATAAAAAGTGCACGTGTACATGTGTGTGTGTGTGTCTGTGTAACTGTGCATCAATAGATTAGAGGTTTGATTGTAAATGCTACAATAATAAACTTTTAAAAGAAAATATATAAGATATATTCAAACAGGGCTAGTAGTATCCAAATTGAACTACATCAAAACTGGAAAATTCTGGTCATCAAAAGACACTATTAAGAGAATTAAATAATGAACTATCTTGGCAATGAAGTTATACAGTGCAAATCTGCATTTAAAATATATGGAGAACCACAAAGCAAAAAGAAAAACTCAGTTCAATTGAAAGTAGAGAAAGTAATTTACATAAGGTCTCAAGGCACATAACCAAGGCATCAGGATTATAAAAATTGAAAACATGATGAAATACCACTAAATGCACTTAGAACTATGCAGTGTTGGCAAGAATGTAGACCAACTTAAACTGTCATACACAAGTGGTGGGAATGTAATTGTAACAAACATATTGGAAATATCTGGCAGCCATTACAAATGCTAAGAATATGCTAATCATATGACCCAATGCATACAAAACATAGTATACATATGTTTAATGAAAGACATAAAACAGACTATGCATGACACCACTCTTTAAAAAAACCAGAAACTTGAATTTAACAAAATGTCCATCAAAAAAAGAACGAAAGTTAACAAGTAGTATATCTATATAACGGAGTGCTATTTAGTTATAATTTTCAATTACACAGTACAAATGGAATACACAAAACTCCATGCAACAATACTTGATTGTCTTCAATATAATACCAAGTGGAATAAGCTAGAAACAAAAAAATAAAATAGTGATTCATTCGTCTGAACTGCCTGATTGCTTCTTGACCTAATGTTTACATGAATGTGTCCATCTTGAGAAAAATTATCACATTTTTTGCTTACACATTTTGTTGTATGTGTCCTTCAGATTTAAGTTAAATATTTAAAAAATACTACATGTATTGTGTCCATATTCTTAGCAGAATATTATGACATTTTGCTGTGTTATGTAACATCATAATACCTAGAATAACTGAAGAAAGTGAGCGAGAGCAAGAAAGATCGAGAAAGCAAGGCAAATGGCATTGACTTATAAATTTCTTTTCTTTTGTCTTTTTCACTCTGTTCTACTTAAGATTGACCTCCAATTAAATTATATACAAATAGAAAATAAAAATTCTTTCAAAATGTGAATTTATAATATAAATACCTTTTTAAATTTCGTAATATTTTCAGATTTAATCAAGTTAACCCTGACCATGAGTTTTTTTTTAAATAAAGAAATTTTAATCTCAAAAGAACCTAGACAAAACATACTTAATATCCTTGATTACCTAACAAAGTTCAAAGCTATTATACCCCAAGCAGAAATTACAATAGCTGGAAAGAAAACGCCCCTTTTTAGCATGCAAATTTATTGATTCTGTTTTTTGTTGTTGTTGTTATTCAATTTTTTAAATAATAGTTACAGTTTATTAACTTTGTATCCCAGCTATAGCCCGCTCCCTCATCTCTTCCCATGCCCTTTTCCAAGTCCACTGATAGAGGAGGTCCTCCTCCCCTTCTGTCTGACCATAGCTTATCAGGTTTCTTCAGGATGGCTGCAATGTCCTCCTCTGTGACCTAGCAAGGCTGCTCCTTCCACCGGGGGGGTGGGAGGGAAGATCAAAGAGCCAGCCATTGAGTTCCTGTCAGAAATAGTCCCTTTTCCTCTTACTAGGTAAACCCACTTGGATACTGAGCTACCATGGGCTACATCTGAGCAGGGGTTCTAGGTTATATCCATACATGGTCCATGGTTGGAGATACAGTCTCATAAAAGATCCCTGACCATGAGTTTTTTCACCTCCGGGAACTATTGTCTATGAGTCGGCTATTTCTGATCCACAGATTCCGAAAGTTTAGCCATTCATTGTTCATTTTCTGTCAACATATTGCTGATCACCTCCATTCAGCACTCTTTCCACTACAAATCTTGTGTCATGGTCAATATCATGAACTTAATAGCCTGCCGCTCTGGAAAAAAACAAAAAAACAAAAAAAAACTTACCACTGCATCTGGAGCCAGTGATTAGCATTAGGAAAATTGTTCACACATGGGAAGTCCTCCTCCTTCTTTCTTCTTATCTCAATAGTAGTGAAGCAACCCTGAAAAGAAGGTAACAGATCCAAGCTGTTAGAGTGGCAGGCATTGACGGAAAAAGGTCAGAAAACAAACATAGGTGAATCTTAAAACTTGAGACTCAGCTGTCTTAATAACTAAAGTTATTGGGGAAAATGCAGAACTGTTTTCATCCATCAATAAAAAAGGCAGAGACCCCAATTTGGTACAGTATAGCACTAGCAGTCGATAGAAACAACTCAGACCTGAAGGAATGTGTCATTCTGTAGCCTCCAGTCATCATTTGTGGTGATTTGAATGAAAATACCCTTTATAGACTCAAAGAAAGTAGCTCTATTAGGACCTGTGGCCTTATTGGAGTAGGTGTGGCTTGTCAGAGGAAATGTCCCTGGGGGTGGGATTGAGGTTTCAGATTCTTAAATGAGGCCCAGAGTTACTCTCTCTTCCTGATGCCTGCCAATCCATATGTGGAACTCTTGGTTCCTTCGCCAAGACCATGTCTGCTGTGTTGGCCATGCTTTCCACCATGATGATAGTGGACTAAACCTCTGAAACTGTAAGCCAGCTCCAATTAAATGTTTTTCTTTGTAAGACTTACCATGATCATGATAGTCTCTTCACAGCAATAGAACACTTAACTAAGACAGAAGTTGGGACCAGGAACTGGGGTATTGCTGTAATAGCCTGGACCATGTTTTTGTTTGGAGGAAAATGGAACATGTTGAGACTTTGAACTGGAAAAAGCAATTGGACATTTTAAGTGGAGCTTAATGGGCCATCCCAGCAGGAGTAAGGAGTATGAAAGACAAAGATGCTGAGGGTCATTTGAGCTGTGGAGAGCCTGGCTGAAAAGGTTTCAAAGAAGAATATTAGTAAGTGGCCTAAAGATCATTCTTGTGATAGTTTGATGAAGAACAAGGATGCTTTTTGCCCTTGTTTGAAAAGTCTTTCTGAGGCTAAATTGAAAAGTTTTGGATTATGTTTGCAGAAGAGATTTCAAAACAGCCTACTGCTAATTGTTTTGTGTGGTTAGTAGTGACCAGTCTTATTCATATATATAATGAAAAGGAGCAAGTTGAACAAGAAAAAATACAAAATGTACATTTTGAGGAGAGAAAGACTACCAGAAAGTGTAAACAGATTACATAAAACCTCGATCCTACATAGAATAAAGAAACTGGCTACCTCAGAGCAAGATACCACCCAGCTAAGCTTCAAACTTGTGAAAAGTAATTAAAGAAAAGCTTAAGGCTAGACATGGTGGTACACAATTTTAATCCATGCACTAGGAAGTCAGAGCCTGGTGAATTTCTGAGTTCAAGGCCAGTCTAGTCTACAGACCAAGTTCCAGGACAGCCAAGATTAAGAAGTAAAAAAAGAAAGTAATTAATAAAAAACAGAATGCTGATACATAGGTAACAGAACAAGAGGGCCATTTTCCAGCCCCAGCAAGCAGAAGAACCTTGCAGCTTAAGCCACATGGTTCTGGCTTTAGAGTGAAGGATTCAAGGCGAAGGTTATGGATCTCCCTTTTTGACTAAGGAAAGCCACTGAGGCCAGGCATGTGGCAGGGGTGTCCTTGTATGGAGGCCTAGAGAGGCCATTTTGTGAATCTATGAAAATGAAGCCTGGATCGCCTTGGAGACTCCAAAATATTAAAGATGCCAGAGTTGTGGATATCTACCAAGGAAGGCTGCTACCAGGAAGTGGAAGTAGTCCAAAGAAAGATATGTGTTGTAGTCAACAAGGCTGAAAGGAGTTGGAGATCTGAAGAATGTTTTGACATCAGACATGGAGATGCAGTTTGGAGTTTGCCCAGCTTGTTTCCAGTCTTGCTTTGGTCCAGTATTTTCTCATTATGCTTTCTTTCCTCCCTTTTGGAATGTTACTCCCTTTTGGAATGTTAATGTATATTCTATGCTATTGTATGTTGAAAGCATATGAACTGTTCTTTTATTTTGATTTTATAGGCACTATAGTTAAGAGATAGTCATGAGTCTACAAAGGGACTTTAGACTTTGGACTTTTAAACAGAGTTGAGACGGTTATAGACTATGAGAACTTTCAAAGTTGGACTCTCCATGAACCTTTCATTGTCTCTATTGTAACTGAGGCTTCACCTTCACTAATGGCCTACCCCGCCTTTCATACTAGCTTTCATGATGCCAAACAGGTACACATTTACACATTATTAAGTTTGGATGCCAAATTAACATTCAGCTTTGGCACCCTCTGAACTACAACTTCTGTAGAATACTTCTAAGGAAATATTACTTATAATATTTCACCTCAAACATGCTAATCTCTTATTAATCACAGCCAATTCTTCAGCTCCAGCCACCCAGCATTGATTGTCACAGTAACGATTTCACAGTTCTTAAGCCAAAATACTGCATAAAGAGTGTTGATAGAACCTTAGCTTCCCTCTAAAACTTCAGAAGTTAGTGCCATGCTCTGCACCTCTCTCAACATTCCAGTCTTTCAAACTGCCACAATAGCTCATTAAGTTGTGAGCACTCAATAGCTTTTTGTGGTGGTTTAAGTGAAAATGGCCCCACAGGCTCATAGGGGCTGACACTATTAAGCGGTGTAGCCTTGTTGGAAGAAGTGCATCACTAGGGTGTGGGCTTTGAGGTCTCAAAAGCTCAAGCAAAGCCTAGTCTCTCATTCTCTTCTTGCTGCCTACTGATCTGGATATAGAACTCACAGCAACTTCTCCAGCACCATATCTGCCTGCACCACAGTGATAATGGACTAAGCCTCTGAAACTGTAAGTCAACCCCAACTAAATGTTTTCCTTTATAAGAGTTTCCATGGTCATGGTGTCTCTTCACAGCAATAGAAACCCTGACTAGGGCAGACACTTTCGTAGCCCAAAGCTCCGAAATCCTTATACAATCCTCCAAAATAAAAGTTCAGTTTCATTAAAATAACTTTCCACTCTGTGCTCTTAATTTTGTATTAGTTTGTTTCTCTGCTGCTGTGATTCAACAGTTGCCAAAAGAAACATAGGGGAAGAAAGGATTTGCTTAGCTTAGAGGTTGCAATGCATCATCCAGAGAACGTAGAGACAATGCCAAAGATGCTGCTTACTAGCCTGCTTTCCATGGCTTGCTCAGCTTGCCTTTTTACATAACCCAGGAAACATCCCCAGGGGTGGCAACACACATCCATCCCATCCATGATTACTCATGAAAACTCAGGAACTCAAGGTAGGAACCTGGAGTTGGGAATTGAAACAGAGGCGTGAAGGAACAGGGCTGAGTGGCTTGCTTTCCATGGCTTGTTCTACTTGGTTTTACATACAACGCAGGATGACTTGCCTAGGGGTGGTAATGGCTACAGTGGGATGGGCCCTCCCACATCAATAATTAACTAATAAAATGTGTCCCATAGACATGCCTATAGGTCAATTTGATAAAAGAGGTTTCCTCTTCTCTGATGACTCTAGTTTATGTCAAGCTGACAAAAACTAATGAGCGTTTTTTTGTTGTTGTTGTTTTTGTTTTGTTTTGTTTTTTTGTTTGTTTGTTTGGTTTTTTTTTTTTTTTTTGGTGTGTGTTGTATCATTTTACTGATCCCCAAACCTTCTCCATGATGTCCCTGCCTGCAGGTGTTTCTGGCCTGACAACCCTCATGCTCAGTCCCCTGATTACTACCTGGAAAGTGGTCCTAGGCTTAGCAACAGTAGCTGCTATGTCCCTACCTCACTGCTCAAAATGTCCAATGATGACCAAGTCTTGGCCGAGAAAAGTCTTGGCTCCTCAGTGAACAGCTTGGGTTATGCTGACTATATCAGGGCTCCAGATGTTAGGCAGCCCTCAAGACCTTAGCATAATTGACACCATGGTGGAAATACCATTCAGGCTGTAAAACTCAGTGAGTAGACAGCACCACCTGCCAAAACTAAAGCAAAAAGCCTAATCCATCAAAGTCCACAGTCCTGGGAAAGTTTCTAAATGTTCTAACCTTGCTTTTCAGCTTCTGCAGACCTGCTTCTGGCCCACTGTTCTTATTAACTGAAATATGTCAACCCAAAACATGTTTCTTTGTGTTTAAAAGCTCACCCTGAGAAAGGCTTGGGACAACATTGGGATCCTGAACACTCAGTGTTGTCGTTGGATGGCTAACAAAGACTTTCTGTTGGCTTAATCCCAAGTCTGGCACTCTTCTCTGATGACTACCTGACATCACTGACAACAGGGCTGCTCAGGGCTCTCATACTGTAAGTTGGTAACCATCATGATAAGAGTCATTTGGCCTGGAGCCCAGTGTAGTGGCTTACACTTGAAAGCCCAGCCCTTGGGAGACTGAGGTTGATTTCTCAACAGTCCAAGACCACTCTGAGCTACTCAGAAAGAGCTACTTCATTATAGCATGGCTATAATTCCAGCACTTGGAAGACTGAGTAGATAGTTTTTCCTCAGCCCACCTGGAAAACCTGGGCATGGGTTAATTACTTATAAGCTCCAGACTCATTCATTTCCATTCCCTTCTTTTGTTGATCCAAGCCAAGTTTTTAAAACCTAATCAACCTTTGTAGTAAATTAGACTCCCTGTTTGGTTTATGAGCCTGGCTTTGGTCACTGGCACTGCTTATACTGGACTTATCTGGCCCAAGTTAGAGAATTATCTTTTAATTAAAAAAATAAATTAAATATATAATTAAAATAAATAAATAAATGACTGAAGCATCCTTTTCCAAGGACCCACCTGAGATCACAATATCATATTTCATGAACCTAGCATGGCACTTGTTATTAAAGGTTTTACCAATTCCTCATAGTTACGATATACAACCATCTTTGAAAGGCCCAGAGTGTGAAGTCAATCTCTTTTCACTAATATTTTGTAGTAATTCGATTTTTTAGCAGTTCTTTTCAGGCAGCTATAGAGGCACATAATGTGTAAAAGAAGGTGCTATGAATTCCTTGGAAAATTCGAGGCAAATATTAAAAATCAGATAGAGAACTGTGTTCACAAAACTGAGTGCTAACATCAGTAAACACAGTTCAGGAAGCCTTCACTATCGGGACCCGTGGAAAACATTGTTTAAGTCAATCTCCTTAAGTATTTTCTAGTGAAAATGGGGAGATATAAGAAACTGTGTATGCTAAATTCACACATAAGGAAAGTAAACATCTATCCCAGAGAACAGCCCTATAAAACTCTCCAAGAATTGGTATCAGGACTTGTTCTCAAAGACCATAGGATAAATGCAGGCCAAAGTACTAAGAGGCAGTTTCACTATGTGATACTTTGAGTGTTGTACTGCCTACCTTTATTGCCTGGTTTTTAAAATGTAAAAATAAGGCAACAAATGGCATATATGCATTTGTAAATAATTATAAATATTTATGAAAACTAAATTTGGGGCTAAAGAGGTGGTGCATCATTTAAGGGTGCTGTCTGCTCTTCCAGATGACCAGGGTTTAATTCCCAGCACCTACATGACAGCTGACAACTGTTTGTAACACTAACCTCAGGGTGGCCAACACCCCTTTCTGACCTCCAGAATACCAGGCATACAAATGATGCATAGACGTAAATGTAGGCAAAACATTCACATGCATAAGATAAATATGAAATAAATATTTAAAGACTAAAATTTACTTTAAAATTAAAAAATATTCTTAAAATAATCATAAAAGACAGTACCTAGAATGTCATCTTAAAGAATTAGAAATCAATTAAAGTTAGTTTAACTTTGCTTCATGTGTAGTACATTTCAAATGACCATAGAAAATAAGCACAGCTGCTTTAACTTAAAACTAAATCAATCTTTCTGATATAGTGTAAAACATCCAACCCTAACTGTGGATAACTTTGAGTATGAGCCCAAAATCGTGTGTTTTTTCCAAGAATATTCCAGTTTTTCAAGGGCAGCTCTAAACCTCTAATTGCTTAAATCATGATCCTAGCAAAGAGTGGGCATAGATTCATTGAAAGGTCTTCTAACTGTGCTCCCTAACTGACTCTTTTACATTTATTTTAATGAGACATAATATGTGTGCATCTTTATGGGCATGATATAATTCAGTCCTTGTATAAAATGTAGCAGCCAAGGCAGGGTAATAAGTATTTCATTCTCCTCAAGCAATAAATGTTTTTGATGTGTTTGGAACACTTGAACGCTTTTTTAAATTATTACATACATACCAGAAATTGGAATAAACAGTAGTTTTCCTAACGTGCTGTAGAAAACCATAACTAGTGCCACATCTAACTTATTCCCGCTCGACCTTGTCCATTCCTGTCTCTGGTGAAAACTCTTCTACTCAGTTCTAGGAGACTGATTTCATTTCCACACCTAAGTGAGAACCATGATCTTTCTTTTTCAGCGTCCGGCTTATTTCATTGAACATGACGACCTCCAATTCTATTCTGTGTTGCTGTAGGTAACTGACTAGTCCTCCATGGTGTGTATATCCATAAGGTCCTCATCCATTCATTCACTATAGACGCATGGGTCAGTTCCACAGCTTTGCCCATGACGAATGATACAATAAACATGGGAGTACTGCTATCTTTTGGTTGTAAAAATTCCACCTGCTTTTGGATACTTTCTCAAGAGCAGGATTGTTGGATTATTTCCTGGGACTGTTTTTAATTTGAGGAAACTCATATTGTTTTCCATGAGAGTTGTACTGATTTACCACCAACAGTGCTCAAGAACTCCCTTTCCTCTATATTCTCATCAGGACTTATTATCTTTAGTCTTTAAAAAAAAATATGGTGTGTGTGTGTGTGTGTGTGTGTGTCTGTGTGTGTGTGTGTGTGTCTGTGTGCCTAAGCACACTTGTATATACACCAGCTCCCACTTGCCACATATGTGGAGGTCAGAAGACAACTTTTTGGAATCAGTTCCCTCTTTCTACCCTTACATAGGTTCATGTTATTAGACTAACCAAGGCCAGAGTCTTTACCCACTGAGCCATCCTACCAGCAGCCATCCCACCCATGCTCTCTGACTGAGATGATTTTACACTGTGGTTTTGGTTTTCATTTCTAGTAATTAGCAATTACAATGTACTTGGTCATGTTGACATCCTTTGAGGGAGAGAGAGAGAGAGAAGGACTCACTTAGTCCTACTGCCCAATTTTAAATCAAGCCATGTGGATATTTTTGTTTGTTTGCTCTTGAGGTTCTCTAGTCCTTGATATGAACCCCCTGCCTGCAACACAGTTTGAAGATAGTTTTCCCGCTTTTAGGTTGATTCTTGTCTCTGTCAGTGGTTTCCCTGTGTAACAGATCTGTTTAATCTAATGGAATCCCACTTTCCTATTTTTGCTTTTGTTTCCAGTGTTTTTGAGATCTTATCCCATAATTCCCTTACTCCTTCCAATGCCTTGCAGCATTTTCTTTGTTTTTTTTTCTCCTAACAAATGCATAGTTCCAAGCCTCACATTTAAGTGTGTAATCCTTTTTGACTTATTTTGTACCTGGTCAAAGATGAGGGTTGTTTTCGTCTCCATTGTATATATCCAGTTTGCTCAGAACACTGTTTAGCAAATTGCCCTTTCTCTAGTGATCCTTATAAAACATGAAAGAAATCCTATTCACAATAGCCACAAACATTAATATGTATCTAAGTACCTGTATCAAAACTCAGCTGACTCTACTACTGACTACCGTATTCTGCTTCATTGGCCTGTATGTGATTTTTACTGCCATGCTGCTTTGGTTGGTAGCTTGGCACTAAACTTTGAAATCAAGTTTGCAATGGTCCAAGTTTGCTCAAAATCACTTTCACTATCATACCTCTTTTATGGTTCCCTATTAATTTTAGAGTTTGTTTTATATTCTGGAAAGGAAGTCATTGGTATTCTGATGGTGATTACATGGAGCGATAAACAGACTGCTTTGGGAGGTAATACTCATTTTAAAGATATCAATTCTTGTGATTATAAAATGAGATAGCCTACCATTTTTTCATGACTTCTATAATTCTTTCATCTGTACTTTCCAGTTTTTTACTATAGATATCTTGGAGGTTTTACCTAGAACAATTAGAAAAGAGAAAAAAATAAGGAGCATTGAAGTTAGAAAGGAAGAATTAAATTAGCCATATTTCCAGGTGACATCATTTTTAAACAAAAAAATCTCAGTACTCCATCTTGAGACTACTAGAATAAATAGACTTAGTAAATTTATAAGGTATAAACTATTTTTTAAAATCCAGCATATAATTTTTAGATGCCAATAATGAAAGATGCTGCAAAACCCAAAGTAATTTTAACTAACACAGGTGCTTAAAAAGGGATGGCACGACTTCTATCCTTGAAGATGAGGATCTGACCTGAGCTGTTCCATATAAACCGAAAGTCCATAGTTTCCCTGAAGAATGTCTCTGACCACTAACCCCAGAAATCACTCTGTTATAACTAGAGAAATTTAGAAGAAAAAAAAAAAGTATCTTCAGGTCTTTGTGACTCCAGAACCATGAAACAGGACCTTGGAAATTGCTTAAGCAATCAGAAAATGAAAAATACCTTGAGGGGGTGCAAATCTGAGAGTTGAGATGTTTGGATTATCACTGTCTTCAAAATAAACTGTATTTGGCTGACTGTGCCAGAATGCCTAGATATCCCACTCGGGTTGTTGATCACTCTGCGAGAGCCACTGACTCAGAGAAAGCTCTCGTGCCAAGATTGATGTACTTAAACCCTTATGGAGTAGCTGAGTTTTAGTGAATGGCAGCAAGCCTGTTGAGTGGGAGCCAATTAACCTCTATTCACACCGCACTGCTTTCCTTTGAAGCACCATCAGATCATATAATTGGTGGATGCTTTTACACCTCTATTGGTTCTGAGGACTGTGATTTGATGTATTAGTTACTCGACCAACCCAACATTTAGAAGGAAGTTTTGAGAAGTTATGGTTTCCACAGGATGAGACTTGATCACCATCAGAGCGGAAACATGATGGCAGCAGGCATGCAGGCATGTTGCCAGAGCAGTAGTGCATTGAGGACAGCAAGAGGCTTTTGACATAAGCTCATCCTATGACACACTTCCTCCAACCTTCTAATATTTTCCAAACAGTTCTACCAACTGGGGATAAAAGATTCAAACATATGAGCCTATAGGGGCCATCCATACTTTTTCCAAAAAATAGCCACTCGGGAGTTCACCTTTTGGCTTTTCTTTGGATTATAGTTGCTCAGGTGAATTATGCTGAGTTATTGTTTTTCTTTTGTCAAGGCGTATAAGTAGTGCAATGGCTGAGGTAGAAATGCAAGAAAGCCCTGGTTAGTTTTAGGCATCCAAAGAAGCCCAGGGGAGGAGAGGTACCTAGCTGGTGTGAAGTTGGAACCGTGACACAGAGAACACAGCAACTCAAGGATAAGCCAGCAGTTCTTGGACCACATCAGCAGAGCTGAAGCTTTTTAAATTGAGACTCAAACTTGAACCAAAAGGAGAACTCATAAGATGGGCCGGATGTGAGTAAGGTGCAGTAATGTGTTTGTATGGCCCACTTGATGATATTCAGGAATCTCTTCTTCATATATTATTGTATCAGAAATACTTTTTGTCCTGAGTACTTTTTATTTGTAACTGTTTACTGAGGATTTAGAAAGGAATCAGCAGTATATATGAGATTTATTAAGCACTTTAGTACAGAACAGTTCAGGTAAAGGCTTCCCACCTGAAGCTCATTAGTAAGAACAGAAAGATTCATTATAGCCTTGACTTTTGTATATGTTTGAAATTTTTGACTGAAAAAGAAAACCAAAGTATGTTTCACGTATACTTTTTAATATCTTGAAATTAGTTATAGGAGGAAGGTGGCAGAAAGCTAAGGCCTGTCTGCAAAAATACAAAACCCTACTACAAAGCTATAGTAGTAAAAACTCATATTGTAAGACCTGGGGTCTCACAGCTCAGGAGTTCAAGATCACGCCCTTCCCAGGAATTCCCACAGACCACAACTCGATGCAAAAGCAAGAGATTTATTTTAACCATTGCGCGATGGGGTCACCCCTGCTGATCAGCAAAGAGTGGCACCGGGAGACAAAGGCGTTAGGTTTTTTAAAAGAAAAAGTACGGGAAATTTGAAGTTGCAGTCTTGGCAATTTAAGATTGGATGAGGAAGCTATAAAGTAAGATAATTGGTTAGTCTTAGGTGTTCAAGCTTGGCCAGTCCTGCCAAGTGTAGATGCAGCTGCAATTGAAGGTGGGGATGGTTAGCTCATCCTTGAAGATCAGGGCTGCAGGCTTTTGGCTGGAGGTCAGGAGCTACTCAGAAGAAGGACTGAGGCCATCTGGGTTGGTTGCTAAGAAACACTATCTCGAAGACAAAGGTCTGGTCATTCTTTTTGCTGAGTGAAGGTCATTGCTTGCTCACTTTTTTTAATATCTGTCCTCACAGATAGGGTCACATTTCTCCATTCTCTGAAAAGGTACTAAGAGGCTTTAGCTTAACCTGGACCTAAAACTCAAAACTATAGGCTTTAGAAGACATATAGGTTACAAAGTTAGTCTGACCCTTTCAATATTATTGGCATAAAGGCAAACATGTTGTTTAATGGGATTGAATAAGACCCAGATGTAAATCTACACACCTATGGACACCTGATTTTTTATAAAGAAGCCAGAAATACACAGTGGAAAAAAGAAATTATCTTCAACAATTGGTGCTGGTCAAAATGGATGTCTGCGTGTAGAAAAATGCAAATAGATCCATATTTATCACCTTGCACAAATTTAAATCCAAGTGGATCAAACACTTCAACATAAAGCCAGACACACTGAATCTTATAGAAAAGAAAGTAAAAGGAATAGCCTTGAAGGCATTGATTGGCACAAAAGACAACTTTCTAAACAGAACACTGAGAGCAAATGCAATAAAACCAACAATTAATAAATGGGACCTCATGAAACCCAAAAGCTTCTGTAAATGATCCTGTCAATCAGGTAAAGTGACACCCCAAAGAATGGAAAGAGATTTTTACCAACTTGACATTCTATAGAGGCCTAATACCCAAAATATATAAGGAACTTGGGAAATTATATAGCAAAACAAAATTATCCAATTAAAATTGGTATGCAGATCTAAACAGAGAATTCTCAATAGGAGAATCTCAAATTGCTGAGAAACAATTAAAGAAATCTTTAACACCTTTAGTCATCACGAAAACGCAAATCAAAATGACTTTGAGATTCCATTTTACACCTGTCAGAACAGTTAGGAGCAATAACCCAAGTAATAGCTCATGCCCGCTAGGGTGTGGCGCAAGAAAAACACTCTTCTATTGCTGGTGAATGTGCAAACTTGTACAGCCTCTGTGAAAATCAATAGGATGGTTCCTCAGAAAACTGGGAATTGATTTACCACAAGACCCAGCTATTCCACTCTCGGACATATACCCAGAGGACACTCCATCCCATCACACAGTTGCTCAACCATGTTTATAGCAGCTTTATTTATAACAGCCAGAAATTAGAAACAACCTAGATGTCCCTCAACTAAAGAATTGATAAAGAAAATGTACATTTACACAATAGAGTATTACTCAGCTGTTGGAGGTTGGTCTAATGCTAATTACTGGCCTTCAAGATCTTGTTACTGCCTATCATATACACCCATGCTTGTTTGTGCAAACCTGCTTAAAACATTATACATGATTGGTTCATTAAATGGCCTATATCTGGGAAGGGTAGGATGGGGTAGGCGTGGTTAATGTTCCTGGGCTTTCGATGACAGAAAATCATGAGAATCACTGGAGACAGATGGACAGGAAAGAGAAGGAAGGAGGATGTCATGATTGGTTAGTAGAAGAAGGAACCACATTCCTGGGCAAGGAGAAAAGACTCTAGTAATGGTGTGAAAAGGTCCAGATGAAGAATATAAGCAAGTATCATGGGGTTATGTATGGAAGATAGACCAAATGAGGAGGATTAAGGTGGATGTTATTGGATGCGAACTGGGAGATGGATAGTGAGGTTAGTGAGACAGCATAAGTAAAATATATGCCTGGCCCAAAGTAAATAAAGCAATTATAAATTTAAAAGGTGTCTGTGTCTTGTTATTTGTGACAGCAGATTGTATAATACAGCCATGATAATCATAGGGCAAATAATAATAAACAATATATAGCTCTCCATATTTTTTTCATTTACTACAACACTCAGCTGTTAAAGAATGATATCATGGGGGGGCAGGGCAAGATGGCGGCACCGGGAGTACTCTCATTCTGACCAGCAGCACAGCAGGATCGGCACAGTAACCAGCAATCAGAACTCGCGGCCATAAAACACAAGTGATTGTGTTTCCCTGGTGAGAGGATACCCCACGGTGGGGGATTCAATCAGCTTTTAACTCACCTGGCTAAACCACAGAAGAGATCCCGGTTCTGCCAGATGCTTGGTCACCAGCCCCAGCCCAGAGGCACACACCAGTGTGCTCTGGTCAGGGTCCCAGACTGAACTGTGCTCACCACAACATCAGAGACTGGAATCTCCAGTCGAGAGATAACCCCACGGTGCAGGAAACGATTGGGGCCAAACTTAGGTTGTTATACCCAGTTCGCGAGCTGCCAAAAGATCTACAGGAATCAACTCTGTTGCAAAACACATGAGGGTCTTTTTATTGTAAATTACAAGCTGCAGCTTGGGCCTACACAGCCCCACTGCCGAGGCGGTGGGAGCTGAGTGCACGTGCCTAGGTTAGTTGGGTGATTTATAGATTCTGGTCCATCCCAGCTGCCCAAGGCAGGGGCGATTCCTGCCTGGCAAGCATCTATTGGTCAAAATGCTACATTTTGAATCGATTGGCTATAGGAAGGTTCCCAGACCATTGACCATGACCAGGTGTCCCTACCTAGGGGGAGGGTCCATTTTCCTAGCAACTGTATCTCTAGTGGGTGGGGAAAGAATGCAGTGAGGTAGCTCTCCCCTCAGGGCATTACTAACTTTTTACCGCACCTACTCTAGGTTTTAACGATAGCTGCTACTTTATCTTTTGGTCTCTCATTTCCCCCTTTCCTATGATCATTTGAAGACCCAATCTTGGGTCTTCCAGACATGACTCCTTGTATCTTATAGATTTACCTTTTTATAATGGGATCTGAGTACCATTAGTGTATTGCTCAAGCATTTCTTTATGAAAGCCATTAAGCAATTGAAAATACAAGGCCCTAAAATCAAAATCAAAATGAGTAGGGGTCCCTTCAGGGTAGATATAGGGGTAGTAAGCCAAGGAGAACTATTATCCTTTTTTCCTAGGGTCTCTCTAGGCTTTTAGCCCAGTTGCTACAATATTAGTTTTCATTTCAGCTAAGCAGATGCCCCAAGATAATAGCTAATGCCAGGGAGCCCCTTTTGACTTAGCATTTCAGCCTGTTAGGGGGGATTTGGGCGAAGATCCATCTTCTGGAGCTTCTTCGATGCTGACCGTTGGACCGTAGGCATCAGGAGCTAGGGAGGCTGAAATGCCAGTCAAAGGCTGGGCAATAGGGCAGTCCCAAGCATCTGGTTGGTTGATCCACCTGAAGAGGCAGGGAGCAATCAGGTCAGTTTCCAGGAAGTCCAGATTTCAGCTTGCAGTCCACAGCTGATCCCCGAACAGAGTTAAACAGGTGAAAATCTGCTGAGACAAATTTAGACTGGAGACAGAAGTTAAAATTTGTCTATTAAATGGGAAAGATCAGAGAAAATCTCATCTGCGATCCTTTTGCACTATGCCAGATCCAGGTCACATCCTGAAACTCATATGAATTTTTTTAGTACACAAAAGGCAATATATAATTTTAAATACTCAGAAAAGTAACATATCAGCAAATCAAACATTTTGAGAGTAACAGGTAAAACTGCATCCCACTGAATAAGTATCAGCTGTTTGCTTTACTAACCTTTTATACACAACTTAAGTGTGTCCATGGTAATATTTTTTCTGTGGGCATAGCTGTTGGTAATTAGCCACGAATGAAGTTTGGCCATTTTTTATACATTCAGCATCTATTTTTAGACCCCATTTTCATGTTTACACTAGAAAGTTAGGCAGAAATATATTACTGGCTTTAGTGCTAAACCCTGGATTCTTGGACTTTCCTTAACAAAGCAACTAGAAGGAATAGGTTTAACATATTTTTATGTCAAAATCTACCCCAGAAATGGCAGATATTAAGAATATCATACTAAAAGCTATGACTTTTGGGTCAGATATACACATTAAACAGATGTTTTTAACATAACGAGAAGCACCTTTAAGTCTATCTCCAGAAGCCAACCAAAGGAAATTAAAATCTCAACCTGGTGACTGAATAATAAGCAGTCAGTGCTCCATCAACTTATCAGAACTCTATTGATTAATGCCAAAACTCTTAACTTCTGAAATCTCATAACATAAGCACAATAGTAGCAAAGAGGGGGGAGAAATCTAAAGTATCTCCCATTTTTAACATGCTTTAAAATATTTTATATCATTATAACTTATAAATATATACCTTAAAACACCTACTTAGACCCTTTAATCTTTTGCATTTATCAACCCTGAAACATTTTCTCAGACTAAATAATAACACTCTCTAGATTTTTACAACCTAAACTCCTATATCCTCAGACTCTACATAGGCTTTATATTTTTTTTATTTTAAGACACAGGCAACTAACATAAATTCTGTGAGCAAGGCAAACCTGTTTTCCTTTCTAAATAAGAGATCTAGTACCTAGTAGTTCTAGCTAATGAACTGATCAATGAGCTAACAGTCGATCTAATTGTCTTCTCTCTAGCTGCAAAGCTACTGTAAGCTTAGCATAGCCATCAAGGTGTTCAGAGACCTGAGAAGGATAAATTATAAGCCAAATAAATATACCAATTTATGTGCCAATCAAAATGACAGGGATGACTAGTTAGTTCATCACCTAGGCAGTGTCCCTGACTCCTGTGTCTAACGGCATCCTGAACAGAGGCAGTCCAGCCAGGTACAGAAGATAAGAGACTGTTTCTACTGCTTCTGTGGAAAGAGGAACAGAAGAGATTGACCTCACCTTGCCTCTCACAATGTGAGACAATGGCTCTTCAGGAGTCCCCGGCTTTGTCCACAGCTTAGCCTGGGCCCTAGCAGTGGGACAGTTGGGGCAGTATTGCCCAGTGGTTAGCATACCACAATCCAGAGTCACAGTCATCTGTCGTTGTGCCCAAATCTTCTCGGAGACCTTGGGGAGTTACTGCCAGGATTTCGGGACTTTCTGTCACAATAAGCTTACATAGTTAAAATGCCATATTCAGATTTCTGACAAGCTTGAGGGCCAGCATATCTGAGTGACTCTGCTTTTATCATCTGCTCTAAACTGTGTAAAAAAACCTAAACAAAGACACTAGGTATAGCTTAACATCTTAACCAACTGCAGTTGTTAGTATAACTTTAAATCTGCTTTTTGAACTAAAATTAAAGCAAACCTTTTAATCAGATACAGCTCATAGAGAGGCTAGCAAATCTTGCTGCTCCTACTGCTTGCATTAAAATTGAACAGTAAAAAGCTTTGCATTTAGCACTAATCAGATGACTGAACATAACTGAGATACCTAAACAAAATGGTGGCAAACTCATGGCTCCACCCTCTTTATTTCAGCTGGAAGCCCTAAACAAATATGGCAGCAAAACTAAAGTTTTACGTGCTCTCTATCCCTGAACCATCATGGTGGCTAGCCATGTGCTAGGCTACCACAGGCTGTGACTAACAATACCAAACATAGCCATTAGGTGCTGATGATGATACAGCAAACACTGTGGAGCATTCACAATCCCCCACAACCAACATTTCTAACATAGTGATCAAATAAGTTTTAGAACCAACTGCATAACAGAACAGTACAGAGCAATTTTAAACTGTACGAATTATTTTAGCCATACCAAACCTATCAGCCAGAATTCTTTTCCCTTAAAAGAGCATAAAAAACATTTTGCAATGAGTAATTATCAGCCTTTTAAATGAAGTACAACATATTTTAAAATACAGTTCTTTCTCAAATTATATTTACCCTCTGGTTATTTTATACATACATTCACTAACCTTCTGCAACATTCTGTATACTTTCAGGTTCCTAGCTTCCTCTTTCTGGCTTAACCAGACATGCTTACTTTCTTACTCTCTCTCTTGCTTTTCAGACAACATAAAAATTCTCATCAAAATCCTTTCCATTCTGACATGATCCTGTTGGAGCCCAGCATCTACGATTTGCTTTTTATAGGCAAAACAAAAACAAGTTACATTACTACAAAGAGGAGTTCTGAAACTGCCAAATTTTTTTTAAAATTACTTCCCTGTAGCAGATAAGATGGTCCAATGTCACATAAACTCTAAGGAACTTAGAACAAGTTTTAAAGAACTTGGTGAAACTTCCTCTTTTTTTTCTGAAGGTAAAGACCAGGGTGGTAACATGTTTTTCCATAAACAAAGCAGCTTAACAAACAGCTCTCCACAAGATACATTCTAAAAACTGAAATTTTCTCAATTAGCACAAACCATACAGCTGGGTTTTATTTAGTAAAATTGATAAAATAAATACCCAAGATCATTGTCATACTGCAATATCAAAATAAAGTACCCCTTTTGTAGGAGAGAAGTCACAAGGTATAACCATAATCTTTAAAAGTCAAAACCAGATTTTAAAACCAGCATTTACCAGTGCAAACAATGTAATTTCTAAAACCAATATCAATTTAAAATAAGTCATCCTTTTAACCTAGAAGGAAATGAGAATTATTTGACCAAGGTTCTCTTTTTTTTTTCTTTACTTATATCAAGATGGCAGTCACATTATAACCCACATGGTAAAGTGAAGATGATGGTGAGGCACTGAGGCACTTCATATACCACGTGGTAACCTATGCGTTAACAGATCTAATAAACACATAGGCACACATTTTAAACAAGTTTTGTGAGGCCTTTCAGAACAGAAAACAGAAGGTATACACAAACAAATACTGCACAGAGACATTGAGACAAAAAAAAAAAAAAAAACACCCACCAGCTGGCCAAATTTCCCAGGACCAAAACTGACTCTTCTCAGGCAGGCCAAACATAGGCCTTACAGAAATTCCTCCAGGATGGGCCCAAGTCCCTTCCTGGGTAAGGTACTGTAAAAACAGACCTTCAGATTCCCGCTCTGGCTCCTCTGCCACAGAAGCCTGAGTGGTGGGTGGTTCTAGACCACCTCCAGAAACTGATGAAGTTGGGGGATGTCTCTCCCAACTTCAGTGACTGTGTTTGACACGTCTGTCTAAATCACATTTAGTCACTTATACAGATGCCTCCAGGCAGAACAGAATTCAGAAGATAGGCGCCAACGGGAACACTGCACACCGCACAAAGCGACAATGACGAAGACTGAGACACAGATAACGACACGTACCAGCTGGTATGAGACCCTCCGGATCAGTCCTGAGGTCTTAGGGGGCCCTGGAATCTCGGTGGAACCTCCAAATGTTATACCCAGTTCGCGAGCCCCCAAAAGATCTACAGGAATCAACTCCGTTGCAAAACACATGAGGGTCTTTTCATTGTAAATTACAAGCTGCAGCTTGGGCCTACACAGCCCCACTGCCGAGGCAGTGGGAGCTGAGCACGTGTGCCTAGGTTAGTTGGGTGATTTATAGATTCTGGTCCATCCCAGCATGCCCAAGGCAGGGGCGATTCCTGCCTGGCAAGCATCTATTGGTCAAAATGCTACATTTTGAATCGATTGGCTATAGGAAGGTTCCCAGACCATTGACCATGACCAGGTGTCCCTACCTAGGGAAAGGGTCCATTTTCCTAGCAACTGTATCTCTAGTGGGTGGGGAAAGAATGCAGTGAGGTAGCTCTCTCCTCAGGGCATTACTAACTTTTTACCACACCTACTCTAGGTTTTAACGATAGCTGCTACTTTATCTTTTGGTCTCTCAAGATCACCCAGACATCCCCTGGAAAAGACTCAGGTTCCACGGGTGCCCCAGGAGCCAGCCCAGAGCCAGAGCCCTGACTGCGCCTGATTCGCTCCCTGAGATAAAACTGTGGGTCCATGGGCACCAGAGACTGAGTTTCACTGTCGGGTGCAAACCCACAGGGAGGGAATCAGCTGGTCTGATCTCAGAGCACTCAGCCAACACCCCCACCCCGAAAAGGTCTCGGGAAAATTTCCCAGTTTAGGCAGATGCCCAGCCTCCTAAAGGCCAGAAAAGCAGAGCCAAACGCGTCTGTGCCTGCGGGTTCTACTCGCCATTCCAGACAGAACGGTGGTCCCCAATCTGGCCCAGAAGGGGACACACACTGCCAGCCCAGATCAGAGTGTAGAGCGTCTGGACCAAAGCAGCACCCTCAGCCGCCATTCCAGACCCAGGTACACAGAATCCGGACTAGAGCGGCGCCCGCAGCCGCCACCCCACACAGGGACACACAGCTTCCGTCTCAGAGTGAGGCACCCAGCCTCCAGACCAGAGAAGAGCTCTCAGTTGCCAGCCTAGAGAGGCGTTGCACAGCATCCAGACCAGAGTAGCGCCCCCAGGTGTCAACTCAAACGAGGCTCACATTATCCAGGCCCAGAGCGGAGCACTCAGCCCCTGGCCCAGAGACTTACTGGGTGCTCTTCTCACCTTCCCGAACAGAACTGTGTGTCCCAGGATACCAGACTGAGTTTCCCTGTTGGAAGAAAACCCCACAGCTAGGGAATCAGCAGGATCTTCAAGAGGGCTGTACCTGGAAAACAGTGTAACAACAACAACAATAACAGCTCACTTAATTCAGAACAAGAAACCCAGCAGCGGGGCAACTGTCTTGAGAACTTCTATGGGTGAAAGGAGAGCCCCCCTAACTAACAAAGACCACAGCTACTACTCAGGTTTATACATCTGAGGTGAGCAGTGGCAATTCCTGAGAAACACTGGCCATACAGTGACCATACCCAAAAAGCAGAGGAGGCCTCCTTCAGGAAAAATAATCTTCTAGCCAACGGGATTCTCCCTACCTCAGGACTCCAGGAAGCACAGAAACTAACAGCCAACACCTAAAACAGCCCAATGGGTAGAGGTCAGTGTAAAAGCCCAACCAACAAAAAACAGAGCAATATGGCATCTGCAGAACCCAGCCAACCAAGGGCGAGCAGCCCTGGACAACCCAGCATAATAGAAAACCAAAAAGATGACCGTACATCTATGCTGATGAAGAGGATAATAGAGGAAACAAATAAAATATGTAAAGAATTAGAGGAAGATAAAACCAAACAAATCATGGCTATCCATGAAGAAATGGAGGAAGTTAAAGACAAGCAGATTATGGCCATTCGTGAAGAAATATGGGAAGATGCAGCCAAACAGTTTGTGGCCTTCAGAGAAGAAATAATTATATCACTGAAAGAAATAAAAGCAACAGAGTTGAAGGAAATAAAAGAAAAACAGGAAAATACAATCAGACAGGTGAAGGAAGTAAACAAAACAACTCAAGATCTGAAGATAGAACTGGAAAAATTAAAGAAAACACAAATGGAGGAAATAATGGAGAGGAAGAATTTAGGGAAGAAAATAAGAACTACAGAGGTAAGCATAACCAACAGACTACAAGAGATGGAAGAAAGAATCTCAGGTGTAGACGATACAATGGAAGAAATCGATGTATCTGTCAAAGAAAATGTAAAATCCAAAAAATTCCTGACACAGACCATCCAAGAAATCCAAGACAATATGAAAAGACAAAACCTAAGAATAATACGAATAGAGGAAAAAGAAGATTCCCTTCTCCAAGGCCCAGAAAATATTTTCAACAAAATCATTGAAGAAAATTTCCCCAAGTTAAAGGAGAGGCCAATAAGAATACAAGAGCCCTACAGAACACCCAACAAATTTGACCAGAAAAGAAAATCCTCCCGCCACATAATAATCAAAACAGTAAGTATACAGAACAAAGAAAAAATACTAAAAGCTGCAAGGGAAAAAGGCCAAGTAACATATAATGGCAAATCCATTAGAATCACACCTGACTTTTCAACAGAGACTATGAAAGCCAGAAGGGCCTGGACAGATAACATGCAGACCCTAAGAGAACACAGATATCAGCCCAGGCTATATACCCGGCAAAACTCTCAGTCCTCATAGACAGAGAAAAAAAGATATTCAGTGACAAAAACAAATTTCAACAATACCTACACAGAAATCCTCTACAATAAAATATCTTCTGGAGGTATCTCCATCCCTGATCTCAAGCTGTACTATAGAGCAACAGTTATAAAAACTGCATGGTACTGGCATAGAAACAGAATGATGGATCAATGGAACCGAACAGAAGACCCAGAAATAAATCCACACACTTATGGACACCTGATTTTTGACAAAGATGCCAAAACCATACAGTGGAAAAAAAGATAGCATCTTCAACAAATGGTGCTGGTCTAACTGGATGTCTACATGTAGAAAAATGAAAATAGATCCATACTTATCACCCTGCACAAAACTGAAGTGCAAGTGGATCAAAGACCTCAACATAAAACCAGACACATTAAATCGGTTAGAAAAAAAAAGTGGGGAATACCCTAGAACTCATTGGCACAGGAGACAACTTCCTGAACAGAACTCCAACAGCACAGGCTCTAAGAGCAACAATCAATAAATGGGACCTCATGAAACTGAAAAGCTTCTGTAAAGCAAAGGACACTGTCATCAAAACAAAGAGACTGCCTACAGATTGGGAAAGAATCTTCACCAACCCTTTATCTGACAGAGGGCTAATATCCAGCATATATAAAGAACTAAAGAAGCTGAAAAGCAGCAAACCAAGTAATCCACTTAAAAAATGGGGAACAGAGCTAAACAGAGAATTCTCTGTAGAGGAATATCGAATGGCAGAGAAACACTTGAAGAAATTCTCAACCTCATTAGCCATTAGGGAAATGCAAATCAAAACAACCCTGAGATTTCACCTTACACCCATCAGAATGGCCAAGATGAAAAACTCAAGTGACAACACATGCTGGAGAGGTTGTGGAGAAAGTGGAACCCTCCTCCACTGATGGTGGGAATGTAAACTTGTACAACCACTCTGGAAATCAATCTGGCACTTTCTCAGACAACTAGGAATAGTGCTTCCTCAAGATCCAGCCATACCACTCCTTGGCATATATCCAAAAGAGGCTCAAATGCACAATAAGGACATTTGCTCAACCATGTTTGTATCAGCCTTATTTGTAATAGCCAGAAGCTGGAAACAGCCCAGATGCCCCTCAACTGAAGAGTGGATGCAGAAATTGTGGTAAATCTATACAATGGAGTATTACTCTGCAATGAAAAATAAGGAAATCATGAAATTTGCAGTTAAATGGTGGGACCTGGAAAGGATCATCCTGAGTGAGCTGTCCCAGAAGCAGAAAGACACACACCGTATATACTCACTCATATACACTTATAGGATAAACCTAAAATCTGTCCATCTAAAGAAACTAATCAAGAGAGAGGACTCTGACTAAAACGCTCAATCCCCATCCCGAAAGGCAAAGAGGATGGACATCAGAAGAAGAAGAAAGCAGGAAACAACCGAGGAACCTGCCACAGAGGGCCTCTGAAAGGCTCTGCCCTGCAGACTATCAAAGACGCTGAGGCTTTATGACCAACTGTTGGGCAGAATGCATGGAATCTTATCTAAGAAGTGGAAAATAGTAGGTTATGGAGAGGACAGGAACCCCACAATGAGAGCAACAGAACTAGAAGATTTGAACACAGGGGTCTTCCCAGAGACCCATACTCCAACCAAGTACCAGGCATGGAGATAACCTAGAACCCCTGTGCAGATGTAACCCATGGCAATTTAGTGTCTAAGTGGGTTACATAGTAATGGGAAGAGGGATTGCCTCCGACACAATCTGATAGGCCTGCTCTTTGATCACCTCCCCCTGAGGGGAGAGCAGTCTTTCCAGGCCACAGAAGAAGACAATGCAGCCACTCCTGATGTGATCTGATAGACTAAGATCAGAAGGAAAGAGAGGATGACCTCCCCTATCAGTGAACTTGGGGAGGGGCATGCATGAAGAAGGAGTAGGGAGGGTAGGACCGGGAGGGGAGGAGAGAGGGGCTTATGGGGGGATACAAAGTGAATAAAGTGCAAATAATAATAATAATAATAATAATAAAATAATCACAAAAAAACCCATAACAACAAATGCATCTAATTTTAAATATAATTTTTCTAAAGCTTTGGTTTTATTATTTTACTTTTTTACAATTTGATTGGGATCTCCTTTTTTTGTTTTTCTTCTCTCCTACAAATTTGCCTCCAGGCTCTGTCTTACATGCCTCCTGAATCTAGGAGCAGAGAATCTGGAATCTGCTCTAGGTGACTACTTGTGGCTTTTCCTCACAATGACCTCTAACTGTGGAATTGTGTTAAAAATTTCACATATTTTTGGTAAAATATAACAATATAAATTAAAAAAAAAAAAGGACTTCAACGCTAAACTAAACAACTTTCCTCCATGGCTTCAGTAACTGAATACTCTCCTCCAAGTTTGCGCCTGTTCAACCTCTGCTAGAAAATAATTATCACCTGGAAAGTTTCTCAACACTGAGAACCACGGCACCCCCAAAGGACAGTAGTACAATGCCATGGCAAGAATCCTGCCTGGATTATTGGAAAAGATTTTTCAGTGTGCCAGAGAGAAGAGAATTTGTTTGTATGGTGCCACTGAGTTGAAGCCATGACAGTAATTTCTTCTGGCTTACTTTTAAGCCAGAAGACCTAAGCTACAGCTCTGCATTTTATCCTTGTGTCTCCCTTCTCCCACACCCCACAGAGAACCAGCCAGCTTTCTGAGGAAATAAATGACAAGTCCTGAAAAAAATTAAAGAAAAGAATATCGTGAAATTTGCAGGCAGACAGATGCAACTAGGAAAAAAAAATCATCCTGAGTGAGATAATCCAGACTCAGAAAGACAAACATGGTATGTATTCACTTATAAGTGGATATTAGTGGATATTACCTGTTAAATAAATGATAATCAAACTACAATCCACAGACCTAGCGAAGTTAGGTAAAAAGGAAGGCTCTTTTCTGAAGAGAAAACTGGAGGAAAGTAGATCCGGAAGAGAAGTGGGGAGGGAGCTAGGAGGAGTGGAAAGACAGGAAACTGTGGTCAGGGTGTAGTGTATGACAGAAGACTCTCTTTTCAAAAATAAATAAATAAATAAATAAATAAATAAATAAATAAATAAATAAATAAATAAATAAATAGATTTTTAAGATGAATTTTAAAAATTTACAATAGTCCCACCAAAGTCCTAAGAGCCAGAACCAAGGAAGACAAGGCAAATTACAGAAACAAACAGGGAACAAGCTTGTCCTTGGGAAGTGAGTTCCATGTGAGAAAGTGGATCCTACATAGAATGCCTAGAGATCCATCATTATGTCATGGAAGATTTGGTACACCAGGACATGAATTAGGGACAAGTTCAAAGGCAAGTAAGACACAGACCTATAGACAGAAGATACCCAAAGTAGAGAGGCTTTCATTTCTTTATCATGACTTTGATATTGAAGCCCTCAGTCATCCATGCTTCCTTCTATTGACTGTTTTTCCTAGCCCTCATTAGTTCCTCACTATTGTAATCTAGTGCCTGCATTTCCAAACAGCAGGGGTAAGAGGAGAGATCCAATAGCAAGCACACAGAAGGCCCAGCATCTCTCAGGAATAATTTTAGAAGCTACCATGCTAAGGGGATCAGACCTGGCACTCATGTGCATCCATTAGTGCCAAAACAAAAGCTACCACCTATGAAAGACAAACAGAAGAAAAGAAAAACAGTATTCCACTAGGCTAAATGATACTTATGACTTATCCAGAGACCCTTTCTGCTTAATAAATTAGCTTTTTGTCTCTGTAACTAAAATGCCTGTCACAAATAACTTAAGGAGAAATTTTCATTTTAGCTGCTTCAAAATCATCAGCCCATTATGGGGGGAAGGATGTGATGGTGTAAAGGAGTCCACATCCTGCTGAACAGGAAGCAGAATGAGGATAAAGGAAAGAGGCTGGATCAAGACACAACACCTAAATACATATGTCCAGTTATGTAGAAGAAGAAGAGAGGAGGAGGAAAGAAAAACAACTTTGAACTTAGATTGGTTGGATCTACAGATGAGAAGACTCCAGATTTGACAGGCTGACTGTAGTATTAAAGGTGAATCTTGTTATTAATCCCTCTTACTGATTAGAGAACTTCCACATGGGAAAGTTAAATAATTCATCCAAGATCACAAAGCTAAAATGACCAGAAACTGGATTTGTGTGTCCAGTATCCACCTTGCTTAGATCAAGCTAGCATGTAGAGAATGCAGAAAGTCAAGTATAGATAGAATTGAGAGCACAGACAATAATTGAGCTGTCGGGTCCTGGCAGGTTAAGGCAACAGAGGATCCTAACTGAGCTATCAGGTCCTTGAAGGTTAAGTCATCAACAGCCTCATTGAGCTGCTTGGAGCTACTGATGGACATAAACGACAGCAAGGTAAGTGTAGAACAAGGAAGATTCTAGTGGCTCTTACGCAAGTTCCTCAGCTTAAACTAGGTCTGTAGCAGGGTAAGAAGTTAAAAGTTGCATATAAGATGTTTTGATAAGCATTTGAAAGACTCTAAGTAGCAGTGTTTTCAAAGCAAAGACTCATGACCAAACCTTGGCAGAGTACAGGGAATCATAAGAAAGAAGGGGAGTTAGTATGATGGGGAAAGGATAGGAGCTCCACAAGGACCAAATATATCTGGGCACAGGGTCTTTTCTGAGACTGACATTCAACCAAGGACCATGTATGGATATAACCTAGAACCTCTGCTCAGATGTAGCCTGTGGTAGCTCAGTAACCAATTGGTTTCCCATAGAGAGGGGAACAAGGACTATTTCTAACAGGAACTCAATGACTAGTCTTTGGCCTCCCCACCCCCCCCAAGGGAGGAGCAGTCCTGTTAGGCCACAGAGGAGAGCTTTGCAGCCAGTCCTGAAGATACCTGATAAAACAGGATCAGATGAATGGGGAGGAGGTCCCCCCTATCAGTGGACTTGGAAAGGGGCACGGTGGAGAGGAGGGAGGAAGGGAGGGACTGGGAGGGAATGAGGGATCGGGACACAGCTGGGATACAGAGTTAATAAAATGTAACTGATAAGAAAAAAATAAAATTAAAAAAAAAAAGATGTTTTGCTAAACAGTGGACAATAGCAAAAAAAGTGTGTGGTTCAACACTCTGGACCACCATGATTCAGCCACATAAGTGGCCCCATCCACAATGAGCTGGACACTATCGCATCAATATAAATATAAATACAAATATAAATCAATATAAATATTTATTTACTTACATTTTTTGAGACAGGGTTTCTCTGTGTAATAGCCTTGGCTGTCCTGGACTTGCTTTGTAGACCAGACGGTCTCCAAGTCATAGAGATGCATCTTCCTCTGCCTCCCTTGTGATTACAGGCTTGTGCCACCACGCCCAGCTCAATCGCTAATTTCTAAAATGTCCTAGAGGTTTGTCTGTAGCCTGATTTTATGGAGTCATCTCAACTGAGGCTTCCTCCTCTCAGATGACTTCACTTTGTATCAAGTTTACATAAAACTAGTAGGCACAGATAATCTTTACCTATAAAATCTTGACAATATTTTATTGTAAGCAAATGTACAGTGCTCAACTACTTGCCTACAACATAACTCCTGAGTGACCTCAGGAGTCTATAGAGTTCATCAAAAGTATACCAAGTCTTGGTGCAATGGTACATTGTCTTTACCTTAGTCCTTCCAACCTTCCTCTGGTAACTAGGCCTTCTGCAAAGTAGGAATTGATGAATTACCCAAAGGCAGGTGTTCAAATAAGGCAGCACTGTCATTTTCCATGGGTTGTTCAGAAGAAACGCATGGGCTCGAAGGGTCCACAAAGGAGATGCAGAAAGAACTGTCTTCATCTTCATAAATAAGGTCATTACTTTCTTCATCAAAAACTTGGTTTCTTCCATAGCCAGGTCCTGGAAAATCCCTACCTGGCAAAGGGCAGGCCTTCCAGGATCTCTTCCTAAGATAAAACTAACTCCTTCTGTTTCCATGCCAAGCATATGAAACACATGTTCACAGAGTAAATAGATGCTCCTCCTGCTCACTGCCTCTTTGTAAACATCTGGGGCCCGCTCCTTTTCTTTCTTCACATCAATATCCCAGTTGCAGACTGAAAACTGAGGGCTGTTCAGGACACAGGCTAAAGGCGTGAACCTTCCTCGATCTTCCACCAAGTTCTGGCCAGGCTTCCCACAACAGACTTTAGAGAGCATCTGGTGGGCATCACGAGGCTCAGCTTCTGGAGCCACATCCTCTGAGGACGACACCAGACTCCCATCCATCAGCCCCAGATGCTGCTTCAATAATGGACCGTGCTGCTTGATAAGGGTGATCAGTCCTTTCATCACCCAGTTATACATGACAGGTCTCTTGTTTTCTTCTCGACAGAGGGGGCAGGTCAATGTCAAATCTTTCCTCGCTGACATCCAACTGTTAGTGCAGTCAAAACAGAATGTGTGGGCACAGGAGAAATAAACGGGATCAGAGTTCAAGTCCAGGCACACTGGACAGATTGCCTCTTCTTCCAAACTGTTGTAGAGAGTCCGAAACTTAGATGGAATGACCATTTTTCCGTTTCTGGAAGTAAGGGGTAGTCTTCAGCACACAGTCTGTCCTTTGACAGGTAAGATGGTCCTAAATCCAATACAAATACAGATATTATGTACTGAAAACATTTGTTTACAGAGTTCTTGGTGATACTAAGCCACCAAAGAAGCATAGTTAAGTTTATCACTTGTGAGACAGGTTTCTCTGTTTTAGCCCTAGATATCCTGGAACTCACTCTGGAGACCAGGCTGGCCTCTGAACTCACAGAGATCTGCCTGCCTCTGCCTCCCAAGTCCTGGGATTAAAAGTGTGCGCCACCACTGCCCGGCATCTGGGACATTTTTAAAAAGCTATCAAAAATGATCCGAAATCCAGGTGGTTACAGAAAGGAAACAAATCAGTCAAAGATGTCTTTCCAGCCAGGCTAGACTTCCAGAATTCTCAGGAAAATTCTGGGTGAATGGTTGTCTTCTCTGACCAAAGCTTTGCCCTGTAGGAACGGAGCACTCCTGTATCTTAAATTATCTAGATAGGAGTTCCCACCCTCCACACTGATCAGTATTTCTTTAAGTTTCTTTAAATACTTCTCTGAATCCAAGTCATAAAACCAAAGTCAATCCTACTATATTTAACATGGACAAGTGACTAAGGAATCTTCATAATTACAGAGAAATGACCACATATGAATAAGACTAGCAACAAGTATACTATGAGTATTAAAGGTGTTATATATAAGCAAAAAGCATAGAAAAGTGTCTAAGAAATAATATTTAAAATTAGAGAACAATTATTCTAAAAATATATTTTACTTAAACATATATTTTACTTAAAGGCACAAAGAAAATCAGGCATACATCTGAAGCTTGAGGCTAGCCTGACCAACATAGACCTTGTTTCAAAATGGAAAAACAAAACTGTATGTCTATTTCATTATGAAAACTGCCCTGAGATTACCTTGTAATACTCGTAAGTGGTAAAATTTAGAGTCAAAGTTCCCAGTTCCCTGCTCCATAAGGAGCGCAACAGATCCAAAACGTCTGGGCACAATGGTCTTTTCTGAGACTGATACTCTAACCAAGGGCCACTCATGGAGATGACCTGGAACCCCTGCACAGATGCAGCCCATGTAGTTCAGTGTCCAAGTGGTTTCCATAGTAACGGGAACAGGGACTGTCTCTGACAGGAACTGATTGGCCTGCTCTTAATTACCTCCCCCTGAGGGGGGAGCATCCTTACCAGGCCACAGAAGAAGACAATGCAGCCACTCCTGAGGAGACCTGATAGACTAGGATCAGAGAGAAGGGGAAGAGGATCTCCCCTATAGACTAGGATCAGAGGGAAGGGGAAGAGGATCTCCCCTATCAGTGGATGGGGAAGAGCGAGGAAGGGTGGGGTTGGGAGGGAAGGAGGGAGGGAACTACAGGGAGGATACAAAGTGAATAAACTGTAATTAACAAAAATAAAAATAAAACTTTTTAAAAGTTCCCAGTTCCCAGACACTATATAACCTCCTCTTTCCTCATTTAAAAATCAAAGATAAAGACACAAGCAAAAGTTAGAGCCAGAGAGAAATAGGATTGTGACAACAGCCTCACAAAATGTTCAGTTTACCTAGAGTTGGTGATTTCCAGCAGAGGACTTACAGTCTGACAATTTCTTGACTCAAACCCTTGGTGGAAATAAGTTTTAGCTACGACTTGGACCTTATATAGTGGCTGACATAATCTCCACCCACAATGAGTCATAAGGTCCATCCACAATGTTATTGAAAAGCTCCCTCCATCAGTTGCGCTAGCCGGCTGGAGGTAATCAAGACTGGTAATCCAAGATTACCAGTAATCCAGTAATCACGAAGTAATCCAGTCGTGATGATTCACACCTTTATTCCTGTCACCTTCAATCCTGGCACTCAGGAGGCAAAGGCAAGTGGAGCTCCAAATTTTAGATCCAGCCTGGAAAACCAGCCGGACATACAGAGCAAGTTCCAAGACAGCCAAGGCTACACAGAGAAACCTTGTCTTGAAAAACCAATAGATAGATAGATAGATAGATAGATAGATAGATAGATAGATAGATAGATACATACATACATACATACATACATACATTCATACATAGATAAATAGATAGATACATAAATATAGGTATATATCTAATAGGTATATAGATACATAGGTAGATACACAGATATGTTGATAGATACATAAATAAATAATTTTTTTAATAATCTAATTAACTAAAGATTGATTCTAATCTTCCATGCATGTTGTTTTGTGACTCTCAAAGAATTATATTTTCATACAATTAGATGTTATTAAAGGCTAAAAAAACAATTATACACTGCTTCATAATGTTCTTGAGTTAAAATCGCAAGGCTGCTGCCATTCAGATGACATTTTTTTCTGCTTTCAGAACCCAATGTTTGGAAACAAAATGTACTAGAGATCAAATTCAACCTCAGCTATAAATACGTCTGATAAATTCATAAATAACGGTATTTAAAACAGTTTGTATAGCACTTAGCTCAGCAATTCTACTTTGGGGATCAATTACTAGACAGGAGAAGGAGAATACCCAGCAAAGTAACATAATTATTCATCATAGCACCATTTTAACTCTCAAAAAAAAAGTCTTTGGATGGGTGCTAAATTATGTGATATCCAGCTTTCTGCTCTTCCCTGTTCCTGAGACAGCCGCATCTCTTTGTGCAATGCCAGCCTCATCCCTTAGACACAATGGTGAAGGCTGGAGTGAACAGCTTTGGCCAGATTGGACACCCAGTTACCAGGGTTCCTTATAGCTCTGGCAAAGTGTAGGTTGTGGCCATCAATGACCCCTTCATCGACCTCGACTACATCGTCTACATCTTCTGGTATGCCTCTACAGCACAGTCAAGGCCGAGAACGGGAAGCTTGGCCTCAAAAGCAAACCCATCGCCACCTTTTAAGACAGGAACTCCAATCTACAGATTCAATGCAATTCCCATCAAAATACCAACTCAATTCTTCACAGACCTTGAAAAAAAGATTCTCAGCTTCATATGGAGAAACAAAAAAACCCAGAATCTCCAAAACAATCTATACAACAACAGATCATCTGGAGGTATTTCCATCCCCGATCTCAAGCTGTACTACAGAGCAATAGTAATAAAAACTGCATGGTATTAGCATAAAAACAGAATGGTGGATCAATGGAACCGAATAGAAGACCCAGAAATAAACCCACACACTTATGGACACCTGATTTTTGACGAAGAAGCCAAAACCATTCAATGGAAAAAAGATAGCATCTTCAACAAATGGTGCTGGTCCAACTGGATGTCTACATGTAGAAAAATGAAAATAGATCCATACTTATCACCCTGCACAAAACTAAAATCCAAGTGGATCAAAGACCTCAACATAAAACCAGGTACTCTAAATCTGTTAGAAGAAAAAGTGGGGAACAGCCTAGAACTCATTGGCACAGGAGACAACTTCCTGAACAGAACTCCAACAGCACAGGCTCTAAGAGCAACAATCAATAAATGGGACCTCATGAAATTGAAAAGCTTCTGTAAAGCAAAGGACACCGTCATCAAAACAAAGAGACTGCCTACAGATTGGGAAAGAATCTTCACCAACCCTTTATCTGACAGAGGGCTAATATCCAGTATATACAAAGAACTAAAGAAGCTGAAAAGCAACAAACCAAGTAATCCAATTAAAAAATGGGGAACAGAGCTAAACAGAGAATTCTCGACAGAGGAATATCGAATGGCAGAGAACACTTAAAGAAATGCTCAACCTCATTAGCCATTAGGGAAATGCAAATCAAAACAACCCTGAGATTTCACCTTACACCCATCAGAATGGCCAAGATGAAAAACTCAAGTGACAACACATGCTGGAGAGGTTGTGGAGAAAGGGGAACCCTCATCCTCTGCTAGTGGGAATGTAAACTGATACAACCACTTTGGAAGTCTATCTGGCGCTTTCTCAGACAATTAGGAATAGTGCTTCCTCAAGACCCAGCTATACCACTGCTAGGTATATACCCAAAATTTGCTCAAGTACACAACAGAGATATTTGCTCAACCATGTTTATAGCAGCTTTATTTGTAATAGCCAGAACCTGGAAACAACCCAGATGTCCATCAAGGGAGGAGTGGATACAGAAATTGTGGTATTTTTACACAATGGAATACTACTCAGCAATCAAAAAGGAGGAAATCATGAAATTTGCAGGCAAATGGTGGGATCTAGAAAAGATCATCCTGAGTGAAATATCCCAGAAAGAGAAAGACAAACACAGTATATACTCGCTTATATAGACCTATAAGATATGATAAACATAATGAAATCTATACACCTAAAAATGATAATCAAGAGAGCAGACATGGGGTAAGATAATCAATCCTCATTTAGAAAGACAGATGGGATGTGCATTGAACATATGACAGGAGTCTACCGCAGAAGGCATCTGAAAGACTCTACTTAGCAGTGTTTCAAAGCAGACACTAAGACTCATAACCAAACCTTCGGCAGAGTACAGGAAATCATATGAAAGAAGGGGAGTTAGTATGATGGGGAAAGAATAGGAGCTCCACAAGGACCAAATATATCTGGGCACAGGGTCTTTTCTGAGACTGACATTCAACCAAGGACCATGTATGGATATAACCTAGAACCTCTGCTCAGATGTAGCCCGTGGTAGCTCAGTAACCAATTGGTTTCCCATAGAGAGGGGAACAAGGACTATTTCTAACAGGAACTCAGTGGCTGGCTCTTTGACCTCCCCACCCCACAAGAGAGGAATAGTCCTGTTAGGCCATAGAGGAGGACTTTGCAGAACTGATAAAACAGGGTCAGATGAATGGGGAGGAGGTCCCCCCATCAGTGGACTTGGAATGGGGAATGGCGGAGAGGAGGGAGGGAGGGTGGGATCGGGAGGAAATGAGAGAGCGGGATACAGCTGGGATACAGAGTTAATAAAATGTAACCAATAAGAAAAAAAATAAAATTTTAAAATAAAAAAAAAGACAGGAACTCCACAAGAAGAGCAACAGAATCAAAAAAATCTGAGCACAGGGGTCTTTCCTGAGACTGATACTCCAACCAAGGACTATGCATGGAGATAACCTAAGACCCCTGCACAGATGTAGCCCATGGCAGTTCAGTATCCAAGTGGGTTCCATTGTAATAGGAACAGGGACTGTCTCTGACATGAACTGATTGGCCTGCTCTTTAATTACCTACCCCTGAGGGGGAAGCAGCATTACCAGGCCACAGAAGAAGACAACGCAGACACTCCTGATGAGACCTAATTGACTATGATCAGAAGGAAGGAAAAGAAGACCTCCCCTATTAGTGGACTTGGGGAGGGGCATGCATGCAGAGGGTGGAGGAAGGGAGGGATTGGGACAGGAGGAGGGAGGGAACCACAGGGGGGATACAAAGGGAATAAAGTGTAATTAATAAAGAAAAAAATGTAAAAAAAAAAAAAAAAAAAAGAGCGAGATCCCATTAACATCAAGTGGGGTGATGTGTTGTGGAGTCTCCTGCTGTCTTCACCACCATGGAGAAGGCCAGGGCCCGCCTGAAGGGTGGAGCCAAAAGAGTTACCATCTCTGCCCCTTCTGCCGATGCCACATGTTGTAATGGACATGAACCACGAGAAGTATGACAACTCACTCAAGATTGTCAGCAATGCTTCCTGCACCACCAACTGCTTAGCCTCCCAGCCAAGGTCACCCATGACAACTAAGGCATCGTGGAAGGATTCATGATCACCATCCATGCCATCACTGCCACCCAGAAGACTGTGGATGGCCCCTCTGGAAAGCTGTGGCATGATGGCCATGGGGCTGCCCAGTACATCATCCCTGCATCCACTGGTGCTGCCATGGCTGTGGGCAAGGTCATCCCAGAGCTGAACAGGAAACTCACTGGCATGGCCTTCCGTGTTCCTCCCCACAACATGTCTGTCATGGATCTGACACACCAACTGGAAAAACCTGCCAAGTATGATGACATCAAGAAGGCAGCGGAGCAACCAACAGTCCACTAAAGGGCAGCCTGTACTACAATGAGGACCAGGTTGTCTCCTGTGACTTCAACAGTGACTCCCACTTTTCCACCTTTGATGCTGGAGCTGCCATTGTCCTCAGTGACAACTTTGTAAAGCTCATTTCCTAGTGTGACCATGCATATGGCTACAGCAACAGGGTGGTGGACCTTATGGCCTACATGGCCTCCAAGGAATAAGAAGCCCTGGACCACCCACCCCAGCAAGGACATGAGAGCAAGATAGAGACCCTCAGCTGCTGAGGAATCCATGTCCCAACTCAGCCCCTGACACTGAGCATCTCCCTCACAGTTTCTATCCCAGACCCCCAGAACAGCAGGAGGGGCCCAAGGAGGTCTACACTCTTGAACACCATAAATAAAGCCCACTGTGCCCACACACACAAAAAAAATATGTGGTATCCATCTTAAGCAATAAAAATAAAAAGTGGTTTCTTAACATTCTTGTTCTTTCAAATGTGTGTTTTGATACATATATCCACCTTAAATGATTAGGTATGCTGGTTAATATAGTCATCATTTTACATATAGTTTTCAGTTTGGGGATGAGGACATATCTACTCTCTTGGGCATTTTTAAGTATACTATATAGTGTTGTTAATTATAGTCATCATTAATATAACAGATTTTAGAATTGCTCCTCCTATTTACCTAATAGTCTGTCTCTGTTCTCTGCCTCAAAACAATAATGCTTTCTACGTTTTTGTTTGTTTGTTTGGTTTGGGTTTTTGTGTTTTTTTTTTTTTTTTTTTTTTTTTTTGGATTTTCGAGACAGGGTTTCTCTGTGTAGCCTTGGTTGTCCTGGACTCACTTTGTAGAACAGGCTGGCCTCGAACTCATAGAGATCCTCCTGCCTCTGCCTCTCTCAGTGCGCCATCACACCTAGCTCCAGTGTCCACTTTTACATATTGAGGATTTTTACACTCCACATATGAGAAAGACTATGTAATGATTTCTTTGGAGAGACCTGGTTAAGTATAAATAATGGCCTCTAATTCATGCAAATAGTTGCAAATAGCAGGACTTTTTCTTTGTAAGATTGTCTAGTACTCCATTGTGAATATTAACTCATTTTCTTTGTTGATTCATCCATTAATAGATTCTTACGTGGACTCTATATCCTGTCGTAAATAGTGCCAAAATTAATGTAGGCCTCTGCATATTTCTGTACTGTATTGATCTCCTTTTCTTTGTGCATATACTCTGAAATAGAATTGCTGGATCATAAAAAAGTTATGACTAATTTTTTGTTTCCATAATGACCATATCAATTTACAATTGTTGTGTGGCAAATCTTTCCCTAGGGAGATGCAATGCAAACATCTTCTCATCCCACATAGGAAACCCATGACAAACCAAAGTACAGTACAGATATCAACAAAGTCTAATTAAGTTTTGGGATTGGTTTTGGTTTGGGCTTGTACATCAAGAAGGGCACGGAAAAGTTTTTGTAGGCATCTGTGGTGGTGCATGCATTTAATCTCAGTACTCAGGAGTGAGTTAAAGCCCGGGTGCTCTACAAAGTCGATTAGCTTTATTGGGGTTTGCTTGCAGTAATATAGGTGAAGGGTGACTCACAGGAGCAGAAATGGCTCAGTGACAGCTGTATCATAAATGCCCATCCAGCACAGGTTCTTCCAAAGCTGAGAACCTGGAGCACACTGGCAGCTCAGCAGGCTGGCGAGTATCCTTTTCAGGTGCCTCAGTTGAGCTAACCCTGTTCCAGGCATCCCTGCTGCTTTCTGCTTCTTCCAGGCAGCTGGTCTGGTCTCAGAGTCGAGTCCTTTTTGCAGCTTTGCTCCTCGGAAGACCTTCCTTACAACTCAGCTCCCTTGTCTGCGGTGAACTCTCAACTTCTATAGCCTACTCTGGCCCACAGGGGACCTAGTGAATCTGGCCAGTTTCAGACACTTACAGCCTGAAGCCGTTTTGAGTTTATCTTCCTGTTTCCACATAGGAGGTGATAGTACTTACACTCACACATCAACAAATCACCAAAAAGTATTTGTAGGTGGGCATAGTGGGGCGTATTCTTAATCTCAGTTCTAGGGAGGCAAAGACAGGAGGATCTCTGTGAGTTAAAGCCCAGCCTGGTCTACAAAGTGAGTTCCAGGACAGCCAGAGCTACATAGTGAGACTCTGTCTCAGAGAGCAGGGGAGAGAGAGAGAATTAAAAGAAAGGAAATTAAAATTGATGCATTTTTTATTACAGAATCTCTCTGTGTACCCCAAGTTAGTTTCTAACTTGTGAGACCCCTGTTGCATATTCCTCCCAAATGAGAAAAATAAGTGTGTACCTCCTTACTCAGAAAAACTGGAGAAAAAAAATAAATGTGGCTAAACAACTTTAGCAAAGCCATTACAAGTTAATATAACATAGTCTTATTTAAAAATAAAAAGGAAAGAAACCCATTCTCTAAATCAATAAGCCATTGTTGAGAAAGTCAGGTCATTTTGAAAACTGTATAATTCTTACTGTAAGAGAACTAGATCCTCAAATCTGTTTCTGTCCCATCTAATTTTATTCATCCTGTTCTTTGGATTTGTGTGAGAAAAAAATCTTACTTCCACATATAATTGGTTAGAAAAACGGGGTGTGAGGGGCTTATTGATCCTTCTACTACTGAGAGCCACTGCTCTGTAACACTCCAGGGAAGCCTGGCAAGCAAGATGACCAGAGATACCCCGGCCATCTAAGTGCCTCAAGCAAGTTGCGGGTCTAGACAATGCAGCAAATACAAAACATTCCTCCTTTTCCTCCTCCATAAGGATGAGACGTGTTCCATGTTTTCCACTTACTCTATGAGGCTATGGTGATGAATCCAAATCGGGTTGTCCACTTTCGCTCAGCAGATGTTTAACACCAATGAAACCATCACTTCTCATTGGGTTGCTTATTTTTCAGCTGGCTCTAATGGCGGCTTAAGCCTGCTTGAGACCGCTCAGCTTTTATCCCCCAGCGAGGAAAAAAATGCTTTCTTGCCAGAAATACTCACTTTAGTGCACAACTCTTTGTTACTATTGAAGTGCTGAATTCAGAGAGAAATATCTTTTTTTGGTTTGTTTTTTATTTTCAAGACAAAGTTTCTTTGCGTGTGTAGTGCTGGCTACACACAGTAATGAGTCCTGTAACTCATTCTACAAACACACAGAGATCCTCCTGTCTCCGCCTCCCAAGTGCTGGTATTAAAGGTGTGCACCACCACCGCCCAGCTAGAAATATCTTTTTGAAAAAGGAGAAGTCAACTGCTGGAAATATTTGAAGTTAGTAATCTGTGATGTCTTAATACCTTCATGACTATATCAAAATGTACATAGATTTCTACTTCCAAAATGTGATTATCATTAGAGTTTCCATATGATAAGATTAAATCACAGGCTAAGTTTGTTTCCACAGCATCCTGATGCAAAACACACGGTAGTTAAATACGATGCAGCCCCTTCCAGGGAGAAGAGAATAATCAGGGCATCTTCTCCTCCATCCAGAACCAGCCTGGGTTACATAAGACCCTGTATCAAATAAAAATAAAAACATCACAGTTTTCCATTTCAAAAGGCAGCCTCGGTAGTGTGGTAGTGGACAGCTTCCCTCTCTAGTCTTTAGTCCCAGGCGTGGGACCACTCCTTTTCTTTTCAGCTTTCACATTCTCTCCTCATCTCTCCTGTCTCATTACATCCTCAGCTCTCCTGTCTCATTACATATTAAAATGGCCCCTTCTGTCTATCTGGGAAGAGATGGAAGGTGCCTCTGAATTATTAATGCCAGCAAAGCGCACAAATGGAGTTTCTTCACTCTCCTCTTCAAACAGCAGTCCTTTTAGAGGTCGTAAGCTTCACAAGGAAAATATATTCTACGTTTAGAATTTGTAGAATGTTCCACTTCTACGTTTTCTTATCGAGAACAGACTAAAGAAAGGACAGAGATGCTTAGCACCCACACACAGGTGGCAACACGTGACCCCTCCCGCAGTCTTCTACACGAATGTCATTTCTCAGTCCTCTAAACTGCACTATAAAATCCGAAAACGAACACCCCTGGGTCATACTGATACATCTTAGGCCCATGCTGTACATACATGTGTAGAATTGATATATAGTTCCTCAATCATAGCAGAATTTTTCTTTTTCATTTATCTATCTATCTACTATCTATCTATTTACTATCTATCTATCTATTTCGGGTTTTTTTTTTCTTTTTTTTTTTTGAGACAGGATTTCTCTGTGTGGCCTTGCCTATCCTGGTCTCACTTTGTAGACCAGACTGGCCTTGAACTCACAGAAATTTGCCTGCCTCTGCTTCCTGAGTGCCGGGTTACAGGTGTGCACCATTGCACCCAGGGTTTCTTTGTGTAGTCGTAACTACGCTGGAACTTGATAAGCCTGGCCTCTAACTCAGAGATTTATCTGCCTCTGACTCCTGAATGCTGTCACTAAAAGCATGTGCTACCTGACAGAGAGCAGGGCTTCTTAAACTATTTCTACTGTTGAATACTTTCCCTCAATAATCTTAGATCTTTATTAACAGTTATCAGTTGTACAAACGACATTTACTGCATTTAATATAGTTTGATCATCTTCAATCCTCGGCTCTCATATCCTGCACCCTTCCTCTCTATTCTGCTTTATCTAATTCCAAGCTCTCTTTCTACTTTCCCACATATCTCTGTTTTTTAGTAATATAGGCATACAAATGTGACCTGATGAGTCCATTTAGTGTTATTCACATGAATGTGTTTTAGGGTTGACCACTTGAGAGTAGATAATGGCCTTGGAGGTGTATTCCTTAGGGAAAACTAATTCTTCCTCTCTTGGCAGTCATTAGTTGCCTGGAGTTCTTCATCTAGAAATCGGACCACCTTATTGGATGTTCATCATCCACATTATTATGTCAATTGCTGTTCCATTTGTTCAGGTCTTGTTTAAGCTACCATGTTGTTGAGATTTCATGGGTGCTGCTTCCAAGTCTGACATAGAAGACACATTCTCACAGCAGACTTCCTAGCCCTCTGGCTCTTGTAATCCTTTTGCTCCTTCTTCCACAATGCTCCCTGAGCCTTGGGTATAGTGTTGGTGTTGAAAAATGTATCAGTGAAGGGGTGTACCCTACAGTCAGTGGTTTTCTACATTTTGACTAGTTGTGGATTTCTGTATGGGCATAAGGATAATTATTGTAAATGTGGTCAGGGGGTCTACTGGTTTAGACTTAGAAAGTCATAGACTATCCTCAAGGTTCTATGACCTCACAGTATCAAGCATCAATCCTTTTTTATCATGTAGGCCTTAAATCCAATGACATGGCTCCCTAATGAATACCACTATTGAGCCTTATTGTCTTTATTGTTGCACTGGTCATTGTTGTGTTCCGTAAGCGTCAAAGCTAAATGGTACAATGGATTGTTTATATTGCTTGATGTGTTTGGGCCCAGTCCACTGGGGGTGATACCACCCATAAGCTTATAGTTCCCGATGGCATAAGAAAACAGGATGAGCTTGAGCATCAGGCCAGTCAACAGCATTCTTCCATGTCCCCTGCTTCAGTTCCTGCCTGCAGGTTCCTCTTTTATTTGAGTTCCTTTCCCTGACTTCCTCGGTGATGGACTGTGTGCTGGCTAGACTTATGTCAACTTGACACAAAATATAGTCATCTGAGAGGAGGGAACCTCAGTTGAGAAAATGACTGTATAAGATTGGGCTGTGATAGTTCTGTGCAGGGTTTCTAGGTTATCTCCATGAATAGTCCTTGGTTGGAGAATGAGTCTCTGGGAAGTTCCCTGTGTTCAAGTTTTCTGGTTCTGTTGCTCTCCTTGTGGGGTTTCCGTCCTCTCCAGCTCTTACTATTTCACACATCTTACATAAGATTCCATGCACTCTGCCCAACATTTGCAGGCCACAGAAGATGACAATGCAGCCACTCCTGATGTGATCTGATAGACTAAGATCAGAAGGAAGGATAAGAAGACCTCCCCTATCAGTGGACTGGGGAGGGGCATGCATGAAGAAGGGGGAGGAAAAGTGGGGTCGGGAGGGGAGGAGGGAGGGGCTTATGGGGGGATACAAAGTGAATAAAGTGTAATTAATTAAAAAAAATTAAAAAACAGATTGGGCTGTGAGCCTGGCATGGTGGCACAAGAGGCAAGCAAATCTCCGTGAGCTTGAGGCCAACATAGTCTACAAAGTAAGTCCAGGACAGCTAAGGCTATACAGAAGAACCCTGTCTCAGATTAAATAAATAAATCAGATTGGGCGATGGACCAGCCGATAGAGAATTTTCTTAATTAATGACAGCTGGAAGAAGGCCCAGACCATTGTGAGTGCTGCCATCACTGGGCTGGAGGTCCTGGGTTCTATTAAAAAAAAAAAAAAGGAAGCTGAGCAAGCCATGTGAAGCGAGCCAGTAAGCAGCATTCTTCTGTGGTTTCTGCATCAGCTCCTACCTTCAGGTTCCTGCCATCTTTCAGTTCCGGCCCTGGCTTCCTTCAAGGATGGACTACATTGTGGAAATGTATGCTCAATAAGTCCTGTCTTTCTCAACTTGCTTTTTGGTTGTGGGGTTTCATCACAGAGGTAGAAACTGAGATAACTGGTGAACTCATTACTTACCTTGTTTTGAACTAATTTTCAGTAGTTGCACATTCAGAAGCCCTTTAGTTATTCAGGACTCTTTCATTAAGTTAGTGAAACTCTATGTGAACCCACATTGTCTGTGAAAATAGCCAGCTCTAACCTGAGTCCCTATCAAGTGCCAATGATATGAGGCCACTATCAAGCAAATGTGTTATACTTTGCCTCCCTAAGTGAGTCACCATTATTTCACTGAGTGGCTCCAGTCCCTAAGCAGAGCCAATGATGTTCAACGTGATTAGGAGTAGATCTTTGAAGTAGAATGTCACACTTTAATTCATATCTAATCTGGCTAACACCTTCTGATGGAAGCCTATATAAGGACATGGAAGAAGGAAGCTTTGCCCTCTACCTTCTTGCTATTGTCTTGCTAGCAAGTCCATTTCCTTACCGTCATTAAAGCCTACTTCTTTGGCATCCCAGCATATACAGAAGACTGAGACATCCAGCCTCATGGACAGAGCAACTATTGGATTCCTGGACTTTCTGTTCATAGCCAGCCATTGTTGGATTAGTTGGACCACAGCCTGTAAGTCATCCTAATAAATCCCCTTTCTAAAAAGAGAGAGATTCATTCTGTAGATTCTGTTACTCTAGAGAACTTTCATTGTCCTATTGCTTTAGCGAAGACTTCAAGTATTGTATTGAATGGGCATTGAGAGAGTGGACAACATTGTCTTGTTCCTGATTTTAGTGCAAATGCTTTGAATTTCTATTTAGGTTTATATTGGCTGTGGGCTTGCTACAAATTGTCTTTATTGTGTTGAGAAATGTCCATTGCATCCCTAGTCTTTCCATGGTTTTTATCATGAGGGAATCTTGGATTGTCAAAGATTTTCTACATTGTTGAAAAAGTATCATTATTTAATATTGATATATATTTTAGTAAAGCAGTGATTATTCCTTAACCAGCTATATACCCAAATCACCACACAGAGACAAAGATTTAATTAGCCTAGAGCACGATGTTAGGCAAAAATTATTCCATCCTAAACCTCCAAGCCAGTATAGCTTCCTCCCATTCAGATTTCCCACATTACACTTGCTTTTTAGTCATATCTCAGGTCTAATTCATCTCTCCTGATGTTTCCTGGTCCTCTCCTCTTGGATCTCCCCTGCACTGTACCTTTTCTCCTCCCCTCATCAAACCAGGATGTCCCATCCTATTCTCTCCATTGCTCAGCATTGGCTGGTTGGTTTTATTGGCAATACAGAGAATATATGGTGACATGTTTACACAAACTGGAGACAGGTGATGCTTAGAATAAACATCACAATGCAATGTCCAGATTAAAACCAGATAGTGGTAGAGAAATCCACATTTGAATGAGTAAGGGAAAGGTGTACACAGCCCACAAGAACATTACGTCAACACTGCATCAAATGAGTTGATCATGTGGTTTTTGTCTTTTAGTCTGTTTATTTATCACTTTATGTATGTTGAACCATCCCTGCATCTCTGGGATAAAGCCAATTTGATCATGGTGGATAAAATCTAATTTTTTATTTTTTTTATTAATTACACTTTATTCATTTTGTATCCCCCCATAAGCTCCTCCCTCCTCCCTTCCCACCCTCCCTCCCCTTTCTTCACGCACGCCCCTCCCTAAGTCCACTGATAAAGGAGGTCCTCTTCTCCTTCCTTCTGATCTTAGTCTATCAGATCACATCAGGAGTGGCTGCATTGTCATCTTCTGTGGCCTGGTAAGGCTGACTCTTTTTTATATATTCTTGGATTCCATTTGAAATTATTTTATTGAAAAAATTTGTGTCTGTGTTCATTTAGGATACTGGTCTGCAAATTTCTTTTCTTGTTGTGTGTTTATGTGGTTTTGGTATCAAGTTAGTAGACCTTGTAAAAAGAAGCAAGAAATGTTGCTTCAGTTTCTAGCATAATAATTTAAATAGTGTTGGTGTTAATTTTTCTTTAAAAATCTTGTAGAATTCTCTAAATCTTTTAAAAATCAAGACTTTTTTGATTAGGAGATTTTTAATTACTGTCTGTTTCAGTGGGGTTGTGGATCTGCTTAAGTTGCTTAACTGATCTGGTCTTACCTTTGGTAGGTGGACTATAACAAGAAATTTAATCTTTTTTGTTTTTTCAATATGGTGGAGTACATATTTTTTAAAATGTATCCTTATGATTCTCTGAATTTCCTTGGTGATTATTGTATTGTCCCTTTTTATCTATAATTTTATTAATTTGGACCTTCTCTGTGTATTAATTTGCCTGAGTGTTTGTCAATCTTGTTGATTTTTCTCAAAGACACAACTCTTTTTCGTTGATTTTTTGTATCAGTTTTGCTGTTGTTACTCTGTTTGTTTTCAGCCCTGATTTTGATTATTTCCTTCTGTCTACTATTTCTTGTTGGGTGTTACTTCTTCCTTTTGTTCTAGATTTCCCAGGTGTGCTGTTAAAGTGCTATTATGACATCTCTTTAATTTTATCGAAAGCACCTAGTGACACAAACTTGTCACTTAGAATTGCCTTCAATGGTGCCCACCGGTTTGGGTATGTTGTATATTCATTCAGTTATAAAGGTTTTTAATTCCCTCTTGATTTATGTCTTCATGTCCTATATCTTACTCAGTAGTAGGTGGTCCGGCCCCCATGAGTTTGCAAACTTTCTGTTGTTCCTGTTGTTGTTGATACCTAGCCTTAATTTGTAGTAGTCAGATAGGATACAGGATGTCACTTTTCATTTATCTATTGAGAGTTGCCTTGTGTCCAGTATGTGGTAAATATTGAGGAAAGTTCCATGAACTTCTGAAAAGTAAATTCTTTTCTGTTTGGGTTAAATGTTCTATAAATAGCTGTTATTATTCCCTTGGTTCATTATCTTATTTAGTTTCAGCATTTCTCTGTTTAAGTTTTTGTGTTTTGTTTTGTTTTGTTTTCTGAATGGCCTGTCTTTTGGTGAGAGTGGAGTGTCTGAAGTAACATAATATTAGGGTTTGAAGGACAATATGTGATTGTAGTTATAGTATCTTTCTTTTATGACTGTGAGTGTTCTTGTGTTTGGTACATAGATGTTTAAAATTGTAATATCCTCTTAGTTGATTTTTTCCCCTGTGAGTATGCAATGTCCTTCCCTATCTTTTCTGATTGGTTTTGGTTTGAAGTATATTTTGTCAGATAATAAAATGGCTATTTGTCAGAAATAAAATGATTTCATCTTGGGTCCATTTGCCTGGAATATCTTTTTCCAATGTTGATATTAAGGTGATTTCTGGGATGCAACAGAAGGATGGACTCTGTTTTCAAATCTAATCTATTAGTCTGTGTCTTTTTATTGTGTGATTGAGACCATTAATGTTTAGAGTTACCAATAAGCAATATTTATCGATTTCTGTTATTTTGTTGTGATGGTTTGTGCCCTCCCTTTTTATCGGCTGGTCTGTTTTATTTCCTTGTGTTTTCCTTGGTTGTTAACCCCTTAAAGTTGAAGTTTTTCTTCTAGTATGTTCTATAAGCCTGGGTTTTTACATAAATACAGCTAAAATTTGGTTTTATCATGGAATGTTTTTCCTTATCCATAAATTGTGATAGATAGTTTTGTTGGGTATTGTAGTCTGAGCTGTCATCTATAGTCTCTTAAGAGTCTGCAGCACATATGCCCATATACTTCTGGCTTTCAGAGTTTCCATTGAGAAGGCAGATATTATTCCAATGAACCTTTCTTTCTATGTGACATGTTCGTTTGTTTGGTTGGTTGGTTTTCCCTTGCAGCTTTTAATATCCTCTCTTTGTTCTCTAGATTCAGTGCTTTATTATGTGTTGTGGGTAATTTCCTTTCTGGTCCAGTCTATATGATGTTCTATATGTTCCCTATATTCTGCATGATGTTCTAAACATCCAGTACCCCAGGAGGCACTTCCTTCTTATATAGAAGAAATTTTCTTCTATTATTTTCTTTAAAAATATTTTTCTACCTTTAATTTTGGTTTCTTTTTCTTCCTCTACTGCTATTATTCATACATTTAGTCTTTTTTATAGTGTCCCAGATTTCCTGGATGTTTTGTGCCAGGATATTTTTTTTAATTTAACTTTTTTTGGATCAGCTACCCATTTCTTCTACCTTGTCTGTAACACCTATAGGTGAGGCTTGCCTCTGAGATTTTTACTAAATTATTCTTTTCCAGTTTTATTTCATTTTGGGCTTTTTTTAAGTTATTCCATTATTTATTAAATTCTACCTTTGTGTCTTGAATTGTTTTCATTATTTCATTCAACTGTGTTTTCATTGAATTCATTAAGGGATTTATTCATATTCTTGTTAAAGTCCTTCAATATATTCATAATAGCTATTTTGAAGTCCTTGTCTTGAGAGGCAGCTATACCCACATTGTTTGGGGCCTACCACAATGAGTTACTGGCTTCTGGTGAAGGCATATTTTCTTAGCCATTCATGTTTTTGTTTTTGTTCTGTCATCTAGGTACTTTGTTGCAGGATATTTGGTTCTATTGTGAACCCCAAAATTGTTAACTGTAAAACCCTGTTTCTTGTTTGGTGTAGTCACATATCTTTAATCCAAGAACTTTCTGTTTCTTGTAAATAGGTGATTATGGTGTGGTTCAGTGAGCCCTAGCACACACCTTTAATTCAAGAGATTTCTGTACACAGGATTTAATAAAGTTAACCCTAGATCAAGAGACAGAGCAAGAAACCAACTGGCAGCGATTAAATAGTAGGCGGGACTTTGAGTTGAGGGATATTTAAGACAGTGTAGAGAAATAGGAAAGGCTTTATGGCTTAAGCTTTGGCTTTAGCTCAGGCTTCAGTTCTTCAGCTCCCTGGCTTTGGGGGCTTTGAGCTAGTAAGCTTTTGACCTTGGATTTTTTGGCCTTTTCCTCCTAGGCTGTCAGTTGGGCTAGTGAGTCTTTTGGGTTTTTTTCATCCAGACCTGAGCTAAAAAGGAAGGTCAGCTGGATGCTTTCTCTGCCTCTCTGAGGTAGCAGGTTTTCAGCCCACACTGGTTCCTGAGTCTTTATTGGTAAAATAGAACAGCTGGGATTTTCATTATTGATTATAAAAACAATATTTGAGGTGTTTCCTCAAGTCAATATTCTGTCTTGTCTTTGTTGAGGAAGTGGTCTGTTCCTTGGTTGCTTTTGTCCTCTCTGAATCCTAAGCAAGTGTAGCGGCTGTGGGGTCCCTGGTAGAGAGTGCTTCTGTTGGTTGGTGGGTGGCAGGAAGAAATGGATATGGACTAGGAGGAGCTAGGGAGACCAGTATCATACTAAAAAGCAGAGTCCCCAAAGAATGGAGGTGGGGTAGAACAAGGGGCTTCTGAAATCAGGCTGCTACAGAAGAAAGAGTAAGTCTGTAGAGATCTTAATGGAGGACAGAAAGAATTGTGAAAATTGTCCACATAAATCTCAAACCAGTGTGTGGCCACTGCAAGGCCTTGGTAGAAAGGTCTGCACTTGAGCGTATTTTGACAGTCAGTCATCAGATTACACTGGAGGACCTAGAATGCAGTATTCACTCTCCATTTTCTAGCATTTTCATTGTTTCAATAACAGTGTAGTTTCCAACTGGCCTTCCTATATTTTCAAATATGGTCATTGGTGTCTGACACTGGACACTGCCTTTCCAGGATTTTTAAAAGTCTATTGGTTTCACAGTATTAGTTTGTAGTATCACTGCAACACAAGAAAAGATAGTAGCTAAGCACAGAAGTCAAGTCTTACAAACTTAATAGGGAATGTCACATATAGCCAAGTCTTCCAATTAACAATAATCTCAACACAGCACACACTCTGAACAACACGCTGCCTATGGTCATGAGGTAAGTCAAAACTTATCAACTAATTACCAAAAGTTTCCAGGGAAGCCAGAAATACCCCAAGATTTGCAAATGAACATCTTTTGAGTCTTTGTTATTTTTGAGGAACTCTATTTAGTACTGAGACTTTACAAAAAATAAAGAGGAATAACACACTAATGTTTTTTAAGTTACAGTAGAGATACACATATGAAAGGCAAATAATGTTGTGAAGTAAACACAACCATTACCCACCCGGCTTTAACCACGTGTACATATAGAGAACAAAAGAAAACCGATTTGGCGGTTTCAAAGATGTGCTCTTTCCAGAACACCCACACATATAAAATTAATATCTTGAAAAAAAAATAGAAGACCTTTGAAAGCATGCCAGTTAATTCGTCCTGCAGGAGTGGGATAAACTCATAAAGATTTACCTTTCTTCACAGGGGTTAGTAGGCCCAGAAGAGACACCACCTGGGAAAGGCCTGAGCAAACTAACTCAGCTGCTATCCAGGCCCTCTGCTTCCTGTACGAGCTGCTGGAGCAGGTGGAGGAAGCAGACGTCATTGCTACGTAGATGGCCTGTGCTAGGCCCACTGGCAGGCCCCCATCAAGGAGCCACCGCAGCTGCAACCCATGCTGTCTGCCCTGCTGGGAGACAGAGAACAGAGGGAAGCGGAGCTGCCTGCCAGCTAGCTCACATTCGACGAGCCTAGGGGAAGCCAACCTCAGGTGCAGGGGTTGTGCGGCAGCCTGGAGCTCACAGGGAACCTGCCCCCTGACACCTTGACTGGCACTCAAATCACCCTGGCTCTGGGCGACAGCAGAATATCAGAGATGAGTCTTGGCAATGGTTCAAGTATTTATGAAGCTTCAGAAACCAGAACCCTTGAACCAGACCAATTCTCTGCAATGAACATTTTTCATGTAAAGCTGTTTTCATGGATATATATATACATACATAAATATAGTGTGTGTTTTATATGTGTCGCGCGCGGCCTTTGCCGATAAGGACGACGCAACAACCGAGGATTTCTTCAGTGGCAACTTTATTGAACAGCTCTTTCTTGCAGATGGTGAAGGACCCAAACCCCGGGTTGTGCTCTGCTTAAATAGCCAGCAGCGCGACCTGTCCGTCTGTAATTGGTGCTCTGTTCAAGTCCTCATCAGTATATGGCTGGCAATTGGATTGCAGCCTAAACCCTCATCAACATAAAGCTGCGCATGCGCAAAGCGCAGGGCGGCGCAGGCAAGAAGAACCAGGAAACAGGAAGCCGGCGCCATCTTGCAATGGCGGGAGCGGCTCCCGACATCTCCCCCTTTTATATATATAAGAGGCCATCTCAATCAGAAAAATAACACACCATGAGGTTACCGATCAGCCTGCTGAGCCAACAGCATCAGCGATCAAGGAGTTTACACAGTGTAAGAGACCCTCTGCACCTTGAGTCCCGTGCAATGGGAACCTGAGCCCTGGGAGGTGCAGAAGTCTGTCTTGAACAGCATCCTGGTGCAATGGGAACCTGTGCCCGTCAGGAGTGCTACAAGTTCGGACAGTGTCTCAACGATTGAGCATGTTAAGCCAGACTTGGGGGGATGTCCCCTGTTCCACAGCCAGCATTGCCCGCACCATGGCCACATTTTTAAGATGTTGTTGTCTTTTAAAACGGCAGAGCAACCAAAAACAGAGAAACAGTCCAGCCAGTAGAAACACTCCAAATATTCCCACGCCAACCCACTCCTTAAAATAGGAAAAGGCAGAAGATAGACATTGGCAAATAAGGTAGTCCCAGAGAGTCATTAGTGGAATCTCCTGGGTCTCCACCTCCAAGCTCGTCAGCAGTCCGATCAACATCAGGATCAGGATCAAAGTTAGGGTCAGGCTCATCTTGCTTCACCACCCGGGTCAATTGCGCCGGAACCCAAATTGGATTTTCTTGGTCCTGTGGGAAAATACACACAGCTCCCCTGGATCTTATTAAAATAGGATCCGGTCCTTTAATGATTATCAATGTTGCCGGAGTAGGTGCATCGTAACACAGCCCATACATCTAGAGTGGAGCATAGCACCTGTACTTGATGGCTAGTGTAAGGAGTAATAAGAGCAGAGAGCACAGCTGCTGCCAAGCCTTGATTTGTTACCGGTATTTGTTCATATACTTCAGGTGGGTATAAGGTCTGATTAACTACCCGAGCGTCCTCCCAGATTGGGAACGCGGTTTTAATCCGCTTCCTCTCTTTTTCTGATATCAGGGAAAATTTTATCTCTGTAGATTTGGGTTTTTCAGTGGCTGACTTCCGCATGGAGAACCCGGAAGTGCCAGCATAGGCCACATATGGTGGCGGATCCGGGCGGTAACGCCCTTCCTCATATTTAGCTGCTTCCTCATCCAACTCTGCCTGCTCGTCAGGGTCGAGCCCTGACTCCTCATCAGTTTGTTGATTCTCAGAAGAGCTGTTTTCGCTCTCTGTAGACTCCGGCTCGCTCGATGACGAGGCGGCTTTCTTCTTTTCCTTGCTACCAGTCTGTTTTGGTTTCTTAAACTTCTTAACTAGCTTTCGCGCCTTCAGCGCTTTAGCCTTATCTTCCTTGGTCCCATCCTTAGGGGATTTACCGGTCTTAATTCCCTTTTCTGCTTCGGATAGACTGTCTTGATGGTCCCGTTTCCCACAACTAAGGCACAGACAACACAACAAGACCACAGAAATCATACCTTGCAGAAAAGTACCGCGGTTCTCACGCCACTGACTTTGAATCCTTACTCGACGAGCAGTCGGGGTCCTTCGAAGCGATCCTCCACTCCGGAGTTCGGCAGCTCCCGGGTTTCGGCACCACTTGTCGCGCGCGGCCTTTGCCGATAAGGACGACGCAACAACCGAGGATTTCTTCAGTGGCAACTTTATTGAACAGCTCTTTCTTGCAGATGGTGAAGGACCCAAACCCCGGGTTGTGCTCTGCTTAAATAGCCAGCAGCGCGACCTGTCCGTCTGTGATTGGTGCTCTGTTCAAGTCCTCATCAGTATATGGCTGGCAATTGGATTGCAGCCTAAACCCTCATCAACATAAAGCTGCGCATGCGCAAAGCGCAGGGCGGCGCAGGCAAGAAGAACCAGGAAACAGGAAGCCGGCGCCATCTTGCAATGGCGGGAGCAGCTCCCGACATATATGTATGTAGTATTATAGATAGTGTGTGATGCACTGCAGTTTCCAGTGCCATGGTGACAAATCAGTATGTGATGGAGAGGTGGGAAAGATGGGAGAATGAAGAGGTGTGAGCACAGTGGTGGAAAAGGTGGAACTAGAGACGAGACAGCAGTGACAGGTAGGGGAGAAGGCTGCAGTCAACAGGAGACATGTCATTTGTCAGCAAGGACAGTCTCAGAGTGGTGTGCCGTAGCCTGGAGCTTGCACAGACTCAGTCCCAGGACACATTGCCCGGCTGCAGTCTCCCTGGCTGTGAGCAACAATAGGATGCCTGAGATGAAGAACAGTTCATTTTCTGAATTAGACCTCCTTGAAAGACCTCCATGGTCTGTGCGGCCCCCTAGAGTCCATGTTGCTATCCACAGTTCGTGCTGTGGACTCAGGCCATGTTGAAGACCAAGGTTCAAGTGGATATCCATGGACTGGGCTGCCTCTGGAGGCCATGTGGATCTCTGAGACCCGTGCTGCCACCAGAGGCCACAGTTTGTGCTGCCGAAGGAGGCTGCTGGTGTTATTTTATTTATTAATTTATTTTTCTTATTAGTTACATTTTATTAACTCTGTATCCCACCCTTCCTCCCTCATCTCCTCCCTGCCCCTTTCCAAGTCCACTGATAGGTGAGGACCTCCTCCCCTTTCATCTGACCCTGTTTTACCAGGTATCTTCAGGACTGGTTGCAAAGTCCTCCTCTGTGGCCTAGCAAGGCTGCTCCTCTCTTGGGGGGGGGAGGGGGTCAAAGAGCCAGACATTGACTTCCTGTCAGAAATAGTCCCTGTTCCCTTACTAGGGTACCCACTTGGATACTGAGCTACCATAGGCTACGTCCGAGCAGAGGTTCTAGGTTATATCCATACATGGTCCTTGGTTGGAGAAACAATCTCATATAAGACCCTTGTGCCCAGATATATTTGGTCCTTGTGGAGCTCCTGTCCTCTCCATGTCATATTAACTCCCCCTTCTTTCATATGATTCCCTACACTCTGCTGAAGGTTTGATTATGAGTCTCAGTATCTGCTTTGATTTGGATGTAAGAGAAAACAAGTAACAGTACAGGAGCCTACCACAGAGAGCCTCTGAAAGACTCTACCTAGCAGTGTATCAAAGAAGACACTGGTGTTATTTTTTTAACTATTTGTTTTTGGTTTTTATACTTCTACCTTTTTTCTCTGCTACAATCCCTTTCAACACCCCAACACCAAGTAGGAGAGAAGGAAGATTAGAGGGGAGATGGGGCAGAATGTTCTTTATGTACTTCCTGATGGTTAGGGTCCTTGGGTTCCTTGGGGCAAGCCCAATCTTCATTTCAGGATATCTCCACATTCTTCCCATCAAACTGCATCAACAGCAACCAGGAGAAACAGGAGGAAGCAGCAGCATTTTTTCTTCCTCAGAGGCCCTTAACACTCTCTGGGCTCTGGCATTTATTCTCTCTCCAGATTCCTCAGAATTAAACTATCTGCATCTGACAAAAAGCCCCTTTCAGAGCCCTCACAAGGCAAATAGTTTGCTGCTGTGGACAACCTGAATCAGCCCCATATCCCACACCTAGGAGTAAAGCAAAATCATAATTAACTGAGTTTACATAAATAACTGAGTTTTCAAAGACACCAAAACTTTCCATTAAAGGAAGCCATTTTAGTGTCTGTGGTCTGGGTTGCCACTGGAGGCCATCTTGATGTGTGTGGCCTGTACTGCTGCCTGAAGCTATGTTGATGTCTGTGGTCTTTTTCATGATGCCTTAGAGGGTAGTGTTGTGGTCCATGATCCTGCTGAAGTTGGGGCCAGATTGATGTCCACAGCCAGTGTTACCACTGAAGACCATGTGGATGTCCATGGTCTGGGCCACTGCTTGAAGTCATGTTGATGTCCATAGGTCACACTGCCCCCAGGTATCTGCGGCCGATGCCCCAGAGGTCATGATGATGTCCATGGCCCATGCTAAGGAAATGAGCCATATTTCTGTCCGTGATCTGTAGTGACAGTAACAGAAACCATATTGCAGTCCATGGCACATGCTGGCACCGGAGACCATATGGAAGTTCTATGATACACGCTCCTACTGACTGTAAAGGGCAAGGAACCTACTTTGGCAGCTATCAGTGAATGCAGACCCACAGCTGATGAGAGACACAGAAGGCTTCTGTGATAACCTCTCCACCTCACCCCACCCCCCCCAAAAAGTAACAACCTAAACAGGAAGCCATCAAAGAGAACTCTTAAAAATTGTGATAAGGATGCTAAAGTGTAGCCCTTCACAACTGACGGCGTGTGGAGGGAAAGGACTCCATTTTCTTTAAAGAGCTGACCACTGAGAGTTTGACCATGCTCCATTGAGTAAGTACATGGGCAACACAAGTTGGACAATTTGGATTTTTGTTTTCTTTCTTCTTTTGGGGGGGGGTCACAAGCATGGGGTGCATACCTGGAAATACTGGGAAGTAAGTGGGATCGGGGTACATTTTGTGAAATTCCCAAATAATCAACAGAAATGTTATGATGGAAAAAAGTTTGACTTTTTTAACCAAGCCCTCCTCTCACACTAACCCACTTCTAATCACCCTGACAATCCCACAGCTAGTGTCCAACAAGGACCATGGTTGTTAGTTCAAAATGAATTTATCCATCTTGCATCCCTGCCACAGATGGCAAGCCACCATGTCCCTCTTGTGTCCTTATTCTCATAGAGGCACGATCTGAAGGAATAGACACAAGATTGATGAGTGAGGCAGGTGTATCTGCCTCTGGAAAACCCACAGTCTGGTATGGACAGGGCTCAGTAAACGGGCTAATATAATAGATTCTGTAAGTATTTTAGTAGAGAAAGTGCACAGTGCAATACTGAATGTAAAAGAGTACTTCAAGCAGCTTAGAAGGTGTTCAGAGAAGGAGGAATAGATGTCAAGGCCAAACAGCTGAGAGCAAGGAATGCAAAGAAAAAAGATAAACGATAGAATTGTCTTAAGCAAGAAAACAAAACAACCTCTGATCAAAGTAGCTTCAAAAATCAACAGCAAGAGAAAGAAGCTGAAAACAAAGAGGCCAGTTAGGAGGCTGATGAACAAAATCAGGTGTGGTAATGGTGCTGATCCCAAGACAGCAGCAGGAGAAACTGAAAAACCTAAGGGTTTCCCAGGTTACTTAGGAGCCAGCCTTAGCAGACCCTAGCCATTATCTAGAGAATGGACCATGAGTCAGAAATGAATATGGAGCTGGAGGGTGGCCTCAGTGGTGAAGAGCACTTCCTGTTTTGCAGAGGATCAGGGTTCAATTCCCAGCAGCACACAACAGCCTGTAACTCCGTCCGTTGAGATCCAATGCCCTCTTCTGACTTCCATGGTGCACATGCACATTCGCAGGCCAAACACTCATACATAAAAAAATAATAAAATAAGCCGGGGGTAGTAGACCATCCTATTGTCCCAGACAGACGCTGGAGGATATCTATGAGTTCAAGACCAGCCTGGTCTACATAGTGAGCACCAGGAAATCCAGCACTACATAGAGAGACCCTGTCTCAAAAAAAAAAAAAAAAAAATAACAAGACAACAACAACAATAATGATAAAGTCCATTTTAAATTTTGCTAAGGATGAATATGGGATTTCTAAGACAGATACTGTGAGAGTCAAGCATGAAATTTGATTTTACAGAGGGGCCAGGAAACTAAGTACCTCTGAAGCCACGAGGCATCCATAGTTCCAAAGGTCAGAAAAGGGATCTAACACCAGCTAGGAACAAGGGGTTAAGGTGGCCTATTAAAGCAGTGCAAAGTGAGAAAGGAGGACTTAAACCAAACCTCAAAAAAAAAAAAAAAAAAAAAAAAAGGCAGCATCTAAAGGAAAGGGAAAGTAAATGGAAAGTCTGCATGCCAGACACTGAGAAGAATGCTCTCTGCAGTCAACCACACCATTCTGGGTTCTGAAAGCTCCAGCGGAGTCAAGCAATTCTGGTAATACTCAGTGGGTTAGCCTAACTAGGCCAGGCTTGGATGCCAGCACAGTGAATCAGGCCAGAAAAAGCCAATGCGGGACTTCCAGCAGCCTGGGGAATTGGACAGAGATCTAAACCCTAAATGGACAAAGACAAGTGGAAAAATAAATGTGATGTGGCAAGTGGATAAGGACCGGCGGGCCACACACACCGCAAACAGGGCTCAGAGCAGAGCCCCCGATCTGAGGACACAAATCCAGACCGGAGGGAAGATACGAGGGTGACTTTGTCTCTATTGAGATTATTGAATCTGTGTAATTAATCACTACACACTATTCGAAGGCAATCCCCTAATAACTCTTATTTTAAGGACATTAACTTTTCATAAGTATCTGCTGCTTTGCTGAGTCAGGCTTCCTTGACTAATAATAATGAACATCGTATTAGAAAGGACTGCATTGCTTTGCCATGATTAAATAGACATAACGACAGTTTTAATAATCTTTTGCAAAACTACCTCAAGTTCCTATCTCTTTTGGAAAAGAAAAGACTTAACTGTGTTAAAGATCTTAAGAAATCATTAAATTTGGGGCATCAGAGTAATAGCTGTAATTAAATTAATAAACTTTGACACATGGGTAGTCTATCATGTGACCAAGAGATCATGCCGCGCATCAAAAGGGAGTCTTAAAGTATAATTTTTCTTCAGGACTAGATTAAATAAGCTTAACGTTCTCTGGTGTCAGAGTCAATCAGAAAACAACAGTTCACCGTTTCAGTTAAATGTGGGAAAAGTGTTTTCTAAGACAACCTCTTCTCCCTGGGCTGGAGAAACCAGCATGCAGTCCGGAGATCCAATGCCTTCCTGGGTCAAAGCCTCTCAGGACTGAGCCGCCTGGGAATCTGTGTGGCACGGCGCCATCTACTGCGAGGCTGCAGAACTGCAATCCTATGCTTTATTTGTGAAGCTTGGTCCTCTGGGTGAGAACAGCAATGATTTTTGCTTGTGGGAGGTTTTATAGGGACTATAAAAAAAATTTTTTTAAGATGCAAATTAGAGATTCCCATGGATGCACTTAGATCCATGGGATGAATACTTGAACAATTAAATTAGACAAGAAGTTTCCTTGCTGTGGGGAAATCAGTTTGGAAATTGGTGATTACTTTCTTGGCATTTCAGAGAACAGACAAACATTCTGGAGGTTGTTTTTTTTTTTTTTTTTTTAACTCAAATCCCAAAGCATGCAATTCTAATTAGGATGACTGAATTATGTATATGTAGAAGAAAGAAAAAATACTCATGTAGGTCTGTTTTATTTATAAAAGAATGTTTGCATGACTCTCTTCTGCTACGGTCAGGCATCAATTATTTAAAGGCAAGCGTTATATTTGGCTTAGTCTCTCTTTCTTTAATGTTGGTACCTAAACTCCATCCAGCAGTGCCACAGAAGAGAAGAGATGTACCAAACAATCACATGAAGCCTATTAGCTGAGTTTGAAAACAGTGCTGATAGGTCAGCAAGGCAAGATGTTAGGGTAGTTTGCCAAATCACCAGTACTACCTGAGTCCTTGGGGTTTCCAAGATAAGAGCTGTTTGCAATTATGTTTTATGAGCACAAGCATGAGTACATTATGATGCTGAGCTATTGCCCGCTAGCTTTGCCTAGAAGCTGGGCTGAGAAGCTCTGTGCATTAAGAGCCTGAACTGTCACAACACTAAGCATGTTTGATCCTAAAATGGCAGGGACCATGTTGAAAAACAATTATTCTGGAAAAATAGCAATTTGAGATGATCCCTTGAGCAGGGCGAAAAGACTGTAGTACCTGAAAAAGATAAATGGCTGAGAAGAAACAGGAGTACCAGGAGAGTAAGGGGAAAAGAGAAGAGTGTGGGGGAAAAAGAGGGAACCTCACAGTGTTTCTTTGTTCACTCTCCAGCTTTCCTTCAGTCTTCTCCTCGAAAGGTTGAGAGGACTCTGTTATGATTTTTTTAAGTTGATAATGTCAATGTAGAAGGCTGTTATGTTTGAGATTTGAGTAGCCTGTTTTACTTCAAGAGCTTCTGCAAGAATGACCTGCTCTTGGTTTAGAAATGGGTTTGTTGTTTTTTATTTTGTTTTTGAGACAGGGTTTCACTTTGTAGCCCTGGCTGGACTGGGACTTGCTATGTAGACCGGGCTGACCTCAAACTCACAGAGAGGTACCTGCTACTCCTACCTTCTGAATTAATGGGATTAATGGTGTTTGTCGCATGCCCAGATCAAGAATGATGTACTCCTAAGCCTTCATATCAACTGGTGCTTAAGGAAAGAAGAACACTGAACAACTTCTGGACTTATCAACTGAGGCCCTTCAGTTCCCTGCTAGGCCTTTCAGAACAACTGGGCTCCAACTAAGATAGACGATGCTCCAAATTTCTAAGAAGACCACCACTGCCTTGTGTGAACAAGACCATGTTTGGCACTGCTGAATGAATGAGCGATGAGTTTTAAGAAATCGAAGACTAAGAGAACTATTCACTAAACACTGCTTTGTGTCAAGCAGGGTCTTAGGTTTGCATCCCTGGTTCAGGGTCTCGGATCTTCCCTGAGATGCATTAGCTCTGTCACTAAGTCATATCCTTCCCCTCCCCCCTCCATTGCCAAAAACTCTTTTACTGCCTTGATTGTCTCTCCCACCAAAAAAAAAAAAAAAAAAAAAAAAAAAAAAACCAAATAAATTTAAAAAGTGAGATGGGTTTGTGAAAGAGTCAAATCTTACTTATCTTTTGAAAGGATGCTAGGAGGAATAAGACCAAGCAAAATATAAGCTATGCTCCTTATTTTAAACTTCCTGCCAGTGTCATACATGGATATGTTCATGCAGAAGCCAAGCCTTCCGCTGCTTTCTCTTCCTCTCCAAAGTGTTCAACTCTTTCAGCTATCAACTCCCCTAACACCTGGACCCTCAGCCTTCACAGCAACTTCCAGATAGGTGTGGCTTCATGCTCTCTATCCACTTGTGGTCCTCTGTTAGCCAAACTCTTCACTTCCCTTGGTTGAACTCACCGATGGATTTATCATTTTGTCTAAATTATCCACCAGAATTTGACTCCTTGAGAAAGCTTTCCCCGAACCCAAGCCCAGGACTCTTTTTTAATAAACCATCTCCTGGCACCATATCCCATCCTCCCTTTGGAATATTTCTCAATATGTAATTATCCTTAACACTGTGCCTTCATCTTTATCAAATAATAAAGTAACTTAACGTGACTGTCGATTTATAATTTGTTTCTCATCAGACTGAGTTCCATGAAGATAAAAGAAGTTTCTACTCACTGGTACATCTTGGTCACCTCACCAGGGCTGACTTCATGGATTTGTAACATTTGCAATCACCTGTAGGAGCTCAGAAGGGTGGCATGTCTGAGTCATTACTCTTCTGTCACAATCTTAAAACTTTTAATTTTCAAGCAAGAGGCTCCATCTTTGTATTTGGAACTAGGGCCTGCAAACTATGTAGGATATTTTATAGTTATATTACTGCTTGAGACATAAAAGGCACTCAAGAAATAGATCTTCCATGTTGAATTATACACAAATTAGCACATAAATGACAAAATAAGTCACAATTTCATATGCAACAAGAATGCTTTCCAAAAATGTAGCTGTCTCTTGCTAACTTGTATTTGTGAATCCCATAAAAGTTAAAATACTACATTAACAAATGGAAAAAACTAAACCCTTAACTTCCCTTAGAAAGAGTGCAAAACCAAGTCCATGGGGGCACATAGATCTGGCATTATTGTTTCCACTAAGAATAGGAGGGCTGAGAGAATGCTGGCTTAGTCATGTACTGAACGCCAGGCAGTGGTGACAGCAACTAAAGTCAGGCCTCTCCTATTTGCTTTTCTGTGGAAGTTTCTCAGCACTGGTCAGACACATTTTAGCACTAAATTCCTTGGCTAGGTCAACGTCAGATGTTTATTTGATAATTCCTAATTAGCAGTTGGGTAGTAAAATTAGAGGTTTTATTAAATTTAAGTTAGAAGTAAATTAAAAATAGAAATCCAGTATCCATGGTAAGAGTTTGGTTTCCAGGAATCTTTTGTTAGCTAGGTGACCAAGAGCAGTGTATGTGACCCCTCAGACTTGGTTTGTCCAGCCGTAAGCTGGGAGAAGGGGGTTATAGACATGTAAAGATTGCCATGTGTGACGGAACAATGGTTCTGGCCTGCAGGTGCCACTCTAGCCACCACAGCCAGCGGCCACCTGGAAGAAGGGAATCCATGAGTATGGCTCATACACTCACTGTCATATGCTTAACATCTACTCAACTAGGAATAAGAATGAGGGGTTTTTCTTTTTCTTTTTCTTTTTCCTTTTCTTTTTTTTTCTTCTTACTTGTACTGACCACCAAGATGTGTGTCATTTAATGACTTTGACCTCCTTCTACAACATTTAAACTGGGTATGTTACACAAATTATCTTACTATTAGCCCTCAATCATTTGAAATTGAGTTCATCTGGACCCATCCAGTTCATGAACCTAAAGGTATTTTTTTAAATCTTCTAAAGACTCCTCCATAATTTGTTTTTCCGTACTGGCCATACTGTATCCACTGAAACTAGGTTCTCCTTCTATTTACTAAAGAGTAATGGCGTTACAGGGTCCTATTTCACAAAGACAAACGAGGAACTCTCTTGGCCCTAAATAGGATTCTTGACCTAGGATAAAGCAAGTCCTAGCCAGGTGAATGGCTGGGAAAACTACAGCACAGGGCCAGAAATGGAGCGAGTATCAGGTAGAGAGGTACAGAGGTTAATTTTTAAGGCCAGGGTAGTAGAGATGAAGATATTCTTTGGTATTATTTTTGTTGTTGTTGTTTGTTTGTTTTGTTTTGTTTTACTTTGTGACAACAGAAAAAGTTGTGGTAAGTGTAGATAAGGAATTGTCTTTTCGCTATTTTCACCAAGGTCTCCAACCCCTGAAGAGACCCCAGGCCTCTGTGATAAAGCATTCATCATCTATCCGTTGGTGCAATGATTTCCAAGGCTGCACACATACCACCAGTTTCAACGGATGCTAATTTAAAAGTTCGCAATGTAGACCGACCAACCAGCCACAGGGGAGTAATAGTTGTCCAATACAGGAAGAGTCGGGGGCATCATTTGAAACATGAGGAAGTGTCTCTAGCCCCAAAACAGTAATGGATAAGAAAGCTCGAATAACGTTTTCTTTACAACTCTCCGAAGGAAAATAACCTCTAATGCGGGAGCAATTTGCACCTATGTCTTCTGGTTGCTGGATTGCCTCCTCCTTAAGAGCCAGCAGGGCGCACTGTACTCCTTTACCCCATCCCTACACTGCAAAACCCAGTGCCCAGCCTTGTTCAAGTTCAAACTGGAATGACTTGAGTTCTAGACCGCTTCTAGGAAACAGTTCCCACTGCAAGCGCAAGGGGATCAAAAGAGTGGGAAGTGAACCAAGAGGTGAAGCTTTCAGAAGTATCCAGTAATTAGGGTAAGGATTTGAAGTCGTTCATCTTGCCGATAAACTGATTTAATTAAAAAAAAAAAAAATACTACCCTTCGTGGATGACCTATGTGCTGGCCGCCAGCTGTCCAAAATGACCCAAAAAGAGAGCAGAGTGGTCAAATTTGAAAACCGAGGATTCAAGTCTCAGAACACAAATTCCTACAAAATTTCTCGTGGAACTGTGTCTAAGGATGAAGTCTGACATTTCTCGAGAGCCTCTGGTGGGCTCCCTTTTTCTCAGCGGGGCTCTCTCTCCACCCCGGATCTTTCAAAGAGTGTCACATAGCCCTCAGAGAAAAATTATAGGCCCGATCTTTTCCTGACAAGAAAACCAGTTCAGCAAGCACCTGGGGATTCCTGGGGACACCCCACCACCACCCCATGCTAAAGAGATCCCTAGCAGTCTTGGCTCAGTTCTGCCCTCATTCGTAGGATAAATACATTCTCCTCCTTAGGACAGTGTGCTACTGGATGTACTGCAGGTCCTGTACAAGTAAATTAAATATGCCTAGCACCCCTGACCCTGGTGAATCAAACACATTCACCCTCGAAACTCCCCCCACTACCCAAGGTTTATTAGCCCCTGATTTCACATGAAATACACTGCTGGACCGCCAGAGGCCATGTGCTGCTGCTTACAGCGAGCTTCCGCCATTCACTGGGTGTATCAGTATCAAGGAGCCCTGAATCCTGCCCCATCCGCTGCTAGATCAGTGCCGGCCTCCAGCAAAGCACCCACCAGGCCTGAATTAGGCCTGCTGGGCCAGCACCTTACCAGGCCTGGCTGCCAGTCTGCTGAGCAGAGAACAAAAATTCTTCTTGGTACTTTTAAAGGAAAATGCTTTGATATTTTAACCACATTCAAAAACTCCCAAAGGTGAATATGCCCAATACCGTAGTCCATTTGACCTACAAAATCACTATGACTCCCCACCGCTTCGCATAATTATGAAGGTTTTCTTTCAAGTTTATGAATCAAGCCTTTAGTGTTAACAGACATCAAACATTTTCTGAATAGTGTCCATGGTTCATGACATTTTACAATGCAATTATTGTGGGACATATCATAACATAATTGAGACTCTGGAAATGGGAATGAGAAGTAATAGGAGGAACAAAATTATTCAAAAAAGTCAAGGGACATTTTATTTGAAAATTAAATTAAAAATATAATGAAGTGGATGTAAAACTTGATTGAAAATATAATTGAGAGAATTTGGAGTTTCTGTAAGGAACATTTATAGGAAGGTCAGCTATGACACTCCTCTTTAGACAGGAAGGCTCTTCCATGAACTAAAGCTTAAGAGATGAATCTCCAAAATGTGTCAGAGTGGCTAACTGATGCTGAAGCAAGGTAGCAAACTCATGAATTTGTCTGAACTTGAAAGAGCAGCAGGGAATTTTTTCCAGTGTGAACACCAAATCAACCAGAGAATATTTGACATTGTTCTCTCTCTCTCTCTCTCTCTCTGTGTGTGTGTGTGTGTGTGTGTGTGTGTGTGTGTGTGTTTCCCTCTCTCACTGTGTCTCTGTCCCTCTCTGTATGTGTGTGTGTGTGCCTGTCTCCCTCTGTGTCTATCAACGATACTCACATAGATATGTAATGCACATGTATACACTATATACAAGCATGTAAATATACAGGAATGAGCCAGGGGTGTAGCTCAATGGTAGAGCTTTTGCTTAGCGTGTCTAAGGCCCTGGGTTCAATCTCCAGCCCCTTAAAAAGTAACTGTTAGATGCTTAAGAGATTTTATAATTGAATACTTTAGTATATGGCTCCTAAGAAGAGGCATTTTCTTCACAGTCTTGTTAATATAACCAAAACTGAGGCAGCAAAGGCGTGTGCCACCATGCCCTGCAAATGAAAACAAGCAAGTACCCTCCAAAAGGGTTTTTTTTTTCCTTTTAAATATAGGCATATTGCGACCACAAAGGGAAAAAAAAAAAACTAAAACAGCAAGGTTATCCGTTCTTCCAGTCCTTCTGTGCTGCTGCAGCTTCTCATTCAGAGCAACAATCACCTCACCTCACAGTTGTGGTTTTTTTTTTTATTTGTTTTTGGGGGGACACCAACATTGTGATAACCTTTTTCAACTGACTTGTGCAATTCTTTTCTCTCTAATCTCCCTTGCCTGGGTGTAGCCTCGTGATTAAGTTCCGATCCAGCACTTTAAAAGCTGGATCACCATGGCATTCACTGTTCATTTATATCTTTGGACCCTAGACAATTCTTTAAAAGATTAAAGAGAGAGAGAGAGTACACCCTTTAAGATATTAAAAAATATCAAAGAAAGGGGTAAGGACTTGTTGGTTTGTGTTGATTCTTTAGATCAGACGCAGATGGTGAAGTCACAAGGCGTGCATGAATTTCGAAATTTTAGGGCATTTGAAATGACTCAGCCAGCCGTTAGAGATTTACTCAAAACTCCCTTTTCTTCCTATAGAGAGATTTTTGAACTTAAGAATTTAAAAAGTGATTGTTCATTATCCAAATCCTTTTAGGAGAAAAATAAAAAAGTGTGGGCGGCACTCTAAAGGAAGAATCCTTCGTTGCTGGGGTGAGACACAAAACTGATGACTTTCCCACTGATTCTGTGGCCAGTTTGGCCCCCTCCCTAGCACCCCCTCTCCAGAGATTAAAACATGCCTGAATTGGAGTAGGCATTTCCTTCCTTCTGTGCTGTGCCAGTTCTCAGAGGAAAACATCCATTTTGTGCTTTGATTCTTGTAGCCCAGAGACAGCAATGAAAGGGCCTGCTGCTTCCTGGAGTATAAGGATTTCATTGGGGGGCTGCAGGGCAGGAAGGAGAGTCTGAAGGGTGTGTGCATCAAGCGTGGGTGTGAGAATGATTTTCCTCAGGGCCTTTATTTGGTCTGGAGCCCAGAGTAAACCATTCAGCCACCTCAAATTGCAGTGGCGCTGATTGCCCATTTTCACTGTGGAATGTCCTGGAAACCAATGCAGTTTTCCATTTCTTCCCCATGAAAGGATTAAGTGATGAACCTCTCTTGGGGGGGGGCATGATGTCACATGTCTATAATCCTAGGGAGTATATAGTGTCTATAACACTAGGAAGTTTGAGGCAGAAGAAGTATGACTTCAAGGCCAGTCTGGACAACATAGGAAGACTTTGTCTCAGAAAGGAAGGAAGGAAGGAAGGAAGGAAAAAAGGAAGGAAGGAAGGAAGGAAGGAAGGAAGGAAGGAAGGAAGGAAGGAAGGAAGGAAGGAAGAGTAAGAGAAAGAGTGAGAAGGGATAAAAGAAAAAAGGTGTGCCTTTCAGTAAACTGAAATGAGAATAATTTTCCCACAGAAGCCAAGAGTTGGGAGGATATATTTACATTGCCCTATATTGCCAGATGCAAAAACTTTTAGCCATAAGCCTTACATCCAGATTCTGAGAGGATGTGGTGGATATGGTTATCTTGGTGGACATGAAATCTGTTCAGACATGGAATGTTCAAGAGGGAAGCCCAGCTTGATCCATTTTGATCTGAAAATGTTTTTCTTTTTCCGTTCATCTTCAGGTTGTAACAGAATAAAACACATGAATAAATCAGGCTGGTCTTCTTGCAACACAAAATTGCTGTTTCTCACTAAGGACATGTGAGTTGAAAACACAAGGTAGACTTAGCCAAGCCTGTGATGGCTGGCTGTCCTAGTTTGCCTGGGACTAAGAAGTTCTCCAGATTAAGGACTTTTGGTACTAAACTAAGACATACTTAAAAAACATGGGACATCTGGTCATCTTAGGAGAGTCCTAATGGTCAGAGTATCTAAAACTATGAAGTGCTTTGCCAAGCTCAACAGTTATAACTTTAAGCTTATCTCAGAATTAGTGAAAATGAACGAGAAGCATGGCTTATTGGAATTCCATTGCAGAAGGTTCTACACAAACAAATGTCCATAGGCTTGCGAGATGGCACAGTGGTCTTGCTTACTGATCTTCAGAAAGACCTGAGTTCAACTCACAACCCACACGTCAGGTGGTACAACCACCTGTAACTCTATCTCCAGGGGATCCGACATGTTCTTCTGGCTTCTGGGGTCACACACACACACACACACAGCATATATTCAAAGTTGGTGCATGTGCGTGCGTGGAGAGAACATACTTAGGAAAGAAAACAGGAACTACAGAGATGAGCATAACCAAGAGACTACAAGAGATGGAAGAAAGATCTCAGGTGTGGAAGACACAATGGAAGAAATTGATGTATATATCCATCAAAGAAAATAGTAAATCTAAAAAAATTCCTGACATCCAAGAAATCTAAGACAACATGAAAAGACAAAAACCTAAGAATAATAAGAATAGAACAAAAAGAAGATTCCCTCCTCCAAGGCTCAGAAAATATTTTCAACAAAATCATAGCACACACACCCACCTTGATAAAAGATAGGAAGAAATATGAAGGTCCAGAAACACCGATAACTCAGAATTAAAAACTATGTGCTTGAACTGCTTGGGAAAAAAAAAGAAACCGATACTATATTCCTTTCAGTAACCATTTTGTGACATTTGCTCCTGAGAAAGTCAAAAATTACTTGTTCCCTCCTGAATTTCTTTGAACTGAAAGCACTATCATCCCAAGGTCTGCAAGTCAGTAAACCAGAATGACCACAAAGAAACCAATTGACAGAGAAAGTTTCTTCTGGTGGCCCAGCAAAACAGTGATTCCTTGATCCATGAATTCCACAAAAGACTTTGCTAGCTATGTCTGTAAATAAAAGCATCTTGCGCACAAAATAGATTTCACCAAAATAATTAGAAGAATCTACATTTCGGTCATACTCCAGTCCCACTGGAGGGCTAGGTCTTGGGAATAATGTGCAATGCAATAGGACGTACTGGCAAAGGATCAATAAATCAGGACATAAACAAGTCATAGAAATTAATTTGCAATATGTTGCCGAGACGGTGCCATCTTTTTAATAATAGCCAAGGACTTCTGTCCTATTACAGAATCTACTCAAAAGTATCTCAGTAAACATTTATGTGGAGTCAACTCAGTGACTTGAAAGAAATATGGATTGAATGGTTTGCAAAGCAGTTATATAGACAAAATTTATTAGTACAGAAATCACACCACCAGGAATATAAATGACACAGACTTAAAATTAACCATGATTGTTAGCAGTACTGGAAGATCAGGAATTTAAGAATCATTTGGTTTTGGAAAATACCAAGACACCAAGTATCTAACAGGCTACCTGCAAAAAAGGACAGACATCAGATGGTATAATAAGGAGACATATTATTGTTAACATCATTGTATTTATATAAAGAAGCCAATACAATCTCTGACATTTGTATTCATTTGGAAGAGTAAAGGTTGAAGGTGTGTGTTTTCCAAGTCTAACAATGTCTTGTTTTAATCATCATGGTAAGTTAAGCAAAACTTATGTGATTCAAGACCACATGTTTTTTATGATGTCAAGTTCTAAACCTTCCTGGTGGCTGTAGCAATGTTTTTTGGAAGTCATCAAAGGCTAGTGAGATGGCTCAGCAGGAAAGGGTACTTGCCACCAAGCCTGACCACCTGAGTTCAATCCCCCAGGTCCCAGATGGTAGAGAGAATCAATTCCCAATAGTTTTCCTAGACCTCCACTGTAGGTGTATAGTGTGTTTCCACACACATATACAAATAAAATAAATATAATTTAAAAGCCATTAAAACTAAATTTCTAGTGATTTTAAAATAAAGTGTATGCTTCGAAACCTCATTAAACGTTCCTCAAACTTGTAAACTTCTCTGTTGTAACAAGTTCAGAAAAGTACATTTTTTTTTTTCACTTCTCAAACATCTCCTATGGAACTTATATCTGGAAAAAAACTAAAATGCTATAGAATATTAGCAAACTACATTCAGAAACAACAAGTTTGGAACTTTCCCCCGATTGGGTTTTGAGACAGAGTTTCACATAGTCCAGCTTGGACTTGAATTCAGTATATAGATAAAGATGACCTGATCCTGCTCCCTCTGTCTTCCCAGTAATGAGATTATAAGTGTGTGCCGCTATTTCTGGTGCAAGCTGAAAACTTAATGATTGGCTTTGGATTACTCTTTGGATTACTCTCCTAATGGTCAAATTTTCACTTTGAGATGAAAAATGAATATTAAAAACCTTCTCTGCATTGTCAGATTTAACACTTACAACAATGTAAAATATTAGTGACCCCATTTTAATAGATGAGGTAACTAAGGCGGAGAGGAGGGAAGAATGGAAGTACAATAATAAGAATCAAGCTGACTCAAAAATTCTTGTTCATGACTACCACACATTCCTGCCTTCAACAAACTTTTCAGAGGAGAGAGGTATGCAAACTTGTGGAAAGAATTAAGACCCAGTGTCTGGGATAACAAAGAAATACCCCAAGTTTCTGGGAAGAAGGAGTGGTCAGTTTCAGAAGGTGTAATGCATAGACCCAGGGAAATACAGACAATTTAAAAATGTCCAATTGTCTTTTAGTCTTAGGCTATTTGGAATGTGTTGGTGAGAATACTTAGAGAACGGAGGTCAAGGGCAAAACCCAGGTACTTATATAAGAAAAGACAGCATAATTAGAGGTCTAGGCCACTCCTTCAAAACTTTTGAACTTTTAGAAAAGGAAAACTTGATGGACAGAGAGGGAAATGTCAGTTCTACAGGAGCTGCTCTGCCCAAATGAGAGGCCCAAGTTCAGAGCAGCCCAGAAATCAGAAATTAAAGCCAGTGGCCTAGATGACTTTGGCTAGAGAAAAGAACAGCCATGTCAGGACAACACGGGGGCCAATGAGCATGCAGACAGAGAGGAGAAAGCAGCTATTATTACCTACCTGGTAGATGATGGAGGCTTTACCTGGAAACTATTCATCCCCAGTGAAGAAAGAGCAAGGTCATCTCCCGAGACAAAAGGGAGTGCTGAGGAGGGCTGAGAGGATGCGTGGTGAATATGTAGAAATCCCTGAGGGAATTAGAGGGTTCGAAGGCTTTAAACAACTGAAGGTATTGACAAGCTCTCCAGGGAAATCATCTGAAGCTGGAGGCCAATTGCTTCAAGTCTCTCAGTGTGCCAGGAAGTGCCTTTGTGTGCATGATGGCTACTCTGCTTCGTACTGGAGGAGGAGGGATAGACCCAGGATTCCAGCTTGCTGTGCAAAAGCAGTGACAGGGTGTGGCAACCAAGATGCAGAAGGGCTGCAAAAGACATCAGGTCAGAACTAAACTGAGGGTCTTGTACCCAATTTGACCAAGTCCCTTCTTCCTGTTCCACATTTTCCATTGTTCCCATTTTAAGCCTTGCGCTGCCAGAAGTCAAATGGAACACCCAGGATATTTCCTAGAGAGTTTGAATATTTCACAGTGTGGGAGTGTGACCTATAAACGCTGCTCCTGGTGTGCAAGGAAATGAGCTTCTAAATCAGATCCTTATAGAAGAACATCAGAAACCAAGCAGTGTACACTAACTGCTGCACTTCCCACAGAGAAAATGGAGGGCTATGCTTCGAATTCAAAACAGTGCTTGTGATGTGGCTTCAGAAGGAATTTTCCTCCATCGTAATCAAGAGCGTGGTCACTTTTGACAACTCCAACAAAGTGAAATCTTTCTTGGCCAGCGGCAGAAGTGCACTTCATCAGCTAAAAGAATCCCAGAGTTGGAAGATTTAAGATCATGCAAGCCACCTTTTTAATTGCCAGAGGAGAAAACATCAACCAAAGGTGGGAATGAGTCCTGTAGGAAGGCTCAGAATGAGAATCAGTTCTGCTCTTCTGCCTTCCTGTCTCTCACTCAAATGTGGTGTCTTTTCTTCCCCTTCTTAAAAATTGTTTATGTGGATCTTATTCCTAAACATTTAAAAGTAAGCCTGCCAAACTATCTTAGAAGCCACTCAGAGAGATCTAGGGGATATTTGTAGCTACTTAGCTAAGTAGGAGGTTGTAATTTTTATAACTTTTACATGACTGGGCACAGGGTCAACCTTAGTTAAGGTTTCTATTGCTGTGAAGAGACACCATGACCATGGTAACTCTTATAAAGGAAAACATTTAATTGGAGCTGACTTACACTTTCAGAGGTTTAGTCCATTATCATCACGGTGGGAAACATGGTGGCATACAGGCAGACATGGTGCTGGAAAAGGAGCTGAGAGTTCTACATCTTGATCTCCAGGCAGCAGAAGGGGACTCCCACTCCCCCCACCCCCAAAAAAAGTGGTATTTGCAAGTTCTAAGCACAAAATGAAATATAACTATTAAAAAAAACAGTTTATTACTGTTGATAAAGAGTTTCTCATTTTTTTCTGTGATAACAAAGTAATCAAACAGTAATTCATTCTTAGTGTTCAAAAGACTTCATGGAGTGATAGCAAGATGGCTCAGGGACAATGGCACTTGCCTAGCAATCCTAGTGAGCTGAGTTTGATGGATGCTAGAACCTGTCCTGTCTAGTATTATGTTAACTTGACACACAAACTAGAGTTATCTGAAAGGAGGGGACCTTAATTGAGAAAATGCCTCCATAAAATCCAGCTGTAAGGCACTGTCTTAATTAGTTATCGATGGGAAAGGTACAGCCCACAGTGTGTGATGCCATCGTGTTGGTGTACTTTTAAAAAAAAGAAAGAAAGAAAATTTTTATTTAAATTTCTTTTATCTTTTTCTCCCTACTCCATCCCAATCCTTTCCAACACCCAAACACCAGGTAGAAGAGAGAAAGGGCTAGTGGGAGAGGAGGCATAGTTCTCTTTCTTAGCTGCTTCCTGCTAGTTAGTGTCCTCTGAGTCCTTGGAGCCAGTCCAATCCTCATTTCAGGAGGTCACCAACTTCTTCCTTCACAACAGCAAACAGAAGCAGCAATGGTGAAGCAGGAGCTCTGTTCTTTCTCAGAGCTCCCACACTCTCTGGGCTCTGGCATTCTCTCTCTTTCTCTCTTCCCAGAGTCCTCAGATTTAAACTATCTGCAGCTGGCAAAGAGTTCCTTTCAGAGCCTACATGAGGCAAACAGCCTGCTTCTGGGGACCATCTGAATCAGTCCCATACCCCACACCTGGGACCAAAACAAAACCATGTTTTATATCCACAACACAATCCCTGGGCTGGTGGTCCTCGGTTCTATAAGAAAGAAGGCTAAGCAAGCCATTGGGAGCAAGTCAGTAAGCAGCACCCCTCCATGGACTCTGCACTAGCTCCTGCTTCCAGGTTCCCCTTCCATTTGAGTTCCTGTCTTAACTTCCTTCAATGATAAACAGTTATGTAGAAGTATAAGCCAAATAAATTCTTTCCTCCCCAACTTGCTTTTTGGTCATGGTGTTTTGTTGAAGCAATAGAAACCTTAACTAAAAAAGAACCCCATCCCATCCAAATTGTCTTCTGCTCTTTACACCTCTACATGTGCAGGCCATGGTGTGCAAAACCCTACACACACACATCATGCACACATACACATAATAATATGTAAAGGAAACGGAAATAAATACTTCATGGGGCTGAAAATTGGAGCTATGTCAGCATTGGACATACTCTGCACAAATTCTGTACATTAAAACACAAGATAATCAAGACTCCAACATCTCCAAATGCCAAGATAAATGTTACCCATCAGATCTTGATAGACTTCCATAACTTTTCCTGATTCTTCTCTCCCAGTCTGCAAGACCTGGAGTGCTAGCCATCTCCACAGCCTACCCTGAGTTGATTGATAGCTTGCTTTGTTCATAGTACCTGACATCCTTGGTTTTCGTCTTCAGTACATTGTGAGCACCTCAAGGGAAAAGCACACTCCTATAGTACTGAGACATTACACATGGCATTAGACATGTGACATAGCCAGGTCTCTCCCTTTCTTTGCCAGGAATTTATTATTACTATTGTTTTGTTGTTATTATTATCATTATGTGCCTGTGTGTGGTTATAAGCACATTTGTGCCATGGTGCATATGTGGAGGTCAAAGTACAATTTTGGGGAGTTGGCTCTCTTCTTCCACGGTGGGGTCTGAGAATCAAGGTCCAGCCATCCAGTTCATGGAGCAAGTGCTTTTAGCCAAAGTCCTCACTGTAAGTTGTTAGTTCTTCAGAAATATTCACCTTAAATCTTTAACTAGATAAAGAAACATACTCTGATAGATTTAGGTGTCTTCATTTGCATTTCAGAAAATAAAAACAGTGGTTGCTATTGTCCAGATGTCACTGAATCCAGAACTAGAAATAAGACCAAATTCAAATGAACACAGACAGGCTTTTATAAGGTATCTACTAGACTCATACAGGAGACACAGGACTAAGCAAGAGCAAGTTAGGATGGGAAAACCCCAAACAAAAAAGCAAGGAGTAACTGACAGCTCCCAACAGAGGTTCCCATCAAGTTCCTTGTGCAAATAGGAGACCCAGACTTGCAGAGAGTGTCCAATGCTTCCTGGTCAATATCAGCTCCTCTGCACAACCAAGAAATTCAAGCTTGCAAAAAAAAAACCAAAAGTTTATATTCCTTACCAGTCAGCAACTGTGCTCAGTTCTAGACGCTCACTGGTCAGCTTTGCAGAGGGGTAAGGATAATGATCCTTGTCTGCTTCTGCCTCTGTGTCTGCAGGGATTTGTTTATAACTGTCTTGTTTTTAATTCGGGAGCTGCATGTGAGCCCTGTATCCCCATTTGTCTTTATTTGGCTTGCTATGAAAACACAAAACTAATATGATCCCTGAAAGGCCCCTTTCTATTACCTGATTCGCCTGTCACCTTTAGAAAGTCCTCTACTCTCGCTATGAACACTGACTATTCTGGAACTTACTATGCAGGCCAGGCTGCCCTCAGACTCACAGGGATTTTCCTGTCTCTGCCTCCCAAAGGATGGAGTGAGAAGCATGTGCCACTACATCTGGCCTAAGAAGAAAGTTTTAATAAAATGTATTATAAAAGAATGAGGCAGCTCTGGCCAGGGAAGCAGATAGGCTAACTGCAGATCTTTACCCCTTCTTCCTGTCCTCCAAATCCATGCCCCCAGCCTTATAGCAGACCATCTGCTGCAGCCTCCACCCCTACCTAAGGTTCTTCCCTTCCAAACTTCCTTCCTCCAACTCAATCTCTTTATCCCAGCCTCCAACTCCAGCAGGCATTCCCTGAGAAACTCAGGCCAATAGCAAATTAGGTATCCAAACTGAGGATCTTCACCTCTCCTTCCAATCTCCTCCAAATACACTCCTCCAGGCTTACCCACAATTCTGTAGAAGACCATTTGCTGCTTCCTCCTTCCTCTCTGCCTAAATCTCCAATGAATCAATATGTTCTCCTCTAACCTTCCTCCCCACTGATCCTGTTCTTCCAGGCCCCAACTCCAACAGGCTTTCTCTAGGAACCCCCAAGCTAAGTCTTAAACAGAAGCAAGCAGGCCAGAGAAGCTGGTAGGTTAGCTTCAGAACTTCACTCTCCTTCCTCTCCTCCAAAGCCAATCTCCCAGTCTCATCCCTAGCTCAATAGCAGACTACCTGGGGTGGCCTCTCCTTACTCTCTGCCCTCTTTCTCACAGGACTAAACAGATCCTGGTAGAACACCCTACTTTCTACCCTCCTATTGGCCCCTTCAACCATCCTTCTGGTCCATCCCCATTTCTAAGTGCCAGTCCTCAATATATAGGAAAACAATTTTTATGCAATATCCAGTAGCCAGAATCCCAGAAAAATTTCCTATCTGGAAACAATCAGCCACCACACCCTCCTAAGAACCAGAGAAGGCAACTGAAACCAAGGAGCAAATCTCTCACCCAACAAAGACAAGACTAGATATCAGCATGCAGAATTATAGTCTTCCCAAACTCAGATGCCTAGACACCATCATGAAAACACAATCAACAACAGCCAGAACAATATGTTCCACTAGAGGCCATCAATCCTACCACAGTAGGAACTGAATATTGCAACAAAGCTGAAGCATAACACAAAGACCTTAAAATAATCTTTATGGATATGACAGAGGTCCTTAAAAGGAAATGAATAAATCCCTTAAAACAGCCTATGAAAATACAAATAGTGGAAGGAAGCAAATAAAATAGTTCAAGACATGAAAGTAAAAATAGGTTCAATAAAGAAAACCTAAGCTGAGGAAAACCTGAAAATAAAAACATTAGGAACTCAAAAAGGGACTTGAGAGGCAAGCCTCACCAACAGAATATGAGAGATGAAATAGAGATTCCTAGGCATTAAAGACATGGTAGAAGAAATATCTCAGCTGAAAAAAGAAATGTTAAATCTAAACGAACAAACAGAAAACACCCGGGCACAAAACATCTAGGAAATCTGGAATACTCTGAAAAGACCAAATCTAAGAAGAAACCAAGGTCAAAGTCTCAGAATATATTTTCAACAAAATCATAGAAATTTCCCTAACCTAAAGAAATAGATACCCCATTAAGGTACAAGAAGCATTAAAAGTTGCAACGGAAAAAGACCAAGAATCATATAGATTAGATATGATTTCTAGGAGATTAGATATTAGATTTCTAGGAACCTAAATGTTCATTTGCAATGTTCATTAATCAGATGGAGATGAGTTCTGGGTTAGAGATGAGGTCACTTCTCCTTTCAGCTCTAAGATATCATCTGGTGCAGACCCATGCAGGCCGTGTGCATGCTGCCTCAGTCTCTGTGAGTTCATAGGTGCAGCAATCCTGTTGATGTAAAGGACCTTGATGGCTTGGTGTCCACCATTGCCTCGGGCTTTCCTTTTCCACAGAGTTCCATGAACCCTGGGAGGAGGGATTAGATGAAGGCATCCCTTTTAAGGCAGAGTATTCCAAGCTCTCTCATTCTCTGCACAATGTCTGTTTTACTTAGGGTTTCCATTGTTGTGAAGAGACGCCATAACCACCTCAACTCTTATAAAGGAAAGCACTTAATTGGGCCTGGCTAACAGGGTCAGAGGGTTAGTCCATTATGGCTGGAAGTGTGGCAGGCAGGCAAACTGCTTGAGAAGAAGCCAAGAGTTCTACATTTGGATCCGCAGGCAGCAAGAAGACAGAGTGGGTCTGGCTTAAACACCTAACACCTCAAAGCCCACCCTTCAGTGACACACTTCTTGCAATAAGGCCACACCTACTCCAACAAAGCCATATCTCCTTATCCTTTCAAATAAAACCATTCTCTATGAGCCTATAGAGGCCATTTTCATTTTCAAAACTACCACATTCCTTTCCCTGGTCCCTACAGGCTTCTCACCATATCATAATACAAAATGCATTTAGTCCAGCCTCAAACATCCCTGCTGTCTATCACAGTCTCAACATAAGTCTGCACTTCAAAATTTTTGATACTCACGGCAATCTCTTAACTGTAACCCCCTATAAAATCAAAAACAAAAAAGAGGATCATATATATCCAACATATAATGGAGCAGGATGTACATTAACTTTCCAAAAGTGAGCATAGTGAGGAAACACTGGAACAAAATAAAACCAAAAACTAGCAGAGCAAACTCCAAACTCTGCATCTTCCTGCCCGATGTCAAAATCCTCTTTAGATCTCCAACTCTTTTCAGCTGCGTTGACTGCAACACATTTCTGAATCTTGGGCTAGTTCCACTCCCATAACGGGGAGCTTAGCAGCGCTCCTTGGCAGCTATCCTATGAATCTGGCATCTCCAACATCCTGGGGTATCCAAGGTAATCCAGGCTTCACCTTCACATCTTCACACAATTCCCTCTCTGGGCTTCCATACAGGGACAGCTCTGAGACCTGACTGGCCTCAGTGGCTTTCCTTAGTCAGAGAAAGAGATTCCATAACTCCTTTCCTGTATGCTTGACGCTAAAGCCATAACCATGGCTGAACTATGTGGCTGAAGCTACCAAGTTCTTCTGCTTGCTGGGGCTGGAACATGGCTCCCTCATTCCATTACGTAGGTGTCAGCATTTTGTTCTTGATGGTTTTTCCTTTACTGCTTAAGCTTGGCTGGCTTGGAACTCACTCTGTGGACTTGAATTCAGAAATCCAACTACCTCTGCCTCACAAGTGCTGGGATTCAAAGTGTGATCCACCACACCAGAACCTAAGCTTTTCTTTAATTTCTTTTCACAAATTAGAAGCCTAGCTGGGTGGAATCTTGCCCCGATCACCACTCTCTTTATTCTTGGTGCTTCTTTTCTCCCCAAACTGTACATCTTGTATTTTCCCTTGCTCAGCTTGATCTTTTTCACAATAGGCCTGCACAAGCGTGTCAACTAACAACCAAGCAACACTGTCAGTGGAAGGCTGTCCAGAAAGCTCCTCTGGTAATCCAAAAATTTTCAATTTAGCCTCAGACAGAATTTTTTGGACAAGGTCAAATAGCAGTCACATTCTTCATCAAACTATCTCAAGAACAATCTCTAGGCCACATACTAATATTTTTCTCCTCTGAAACCTCTTGAGCCAGACTCTCGTAGTTCAAATCACCCACGACACCACTATTTTCCATGTTCCTAACTAGGATGGCCCATCAAGCCCTACTGAAAGTGTCCAACCACTTTTCTAGGCCAAAGTCCCAGTCCCATATTCTTGCAAACAGTCAGGCATATTACAATAATACCCAAATCCTCAGTACCAGATCTGTCTTAGGGTTTCTATTTCTTTGAGGAGACACCATGACCTGACTGCAGCATTTTTTTATTTGAAAACAAATAAACAAAACATAAGAAAACCATTTAATTGAGGCTGGCTTACAGGGTCAGAGGTTTAGTCTGTTATCATCACAGCAGGGAACGTGGCAGCATGCAGGCAGACATGGTGCTGAAGGACAAGCCAAAAGTTCTACATCTGTAGCAGCAGGCAGCTGGAAGAGAGAGTGAGTCACTGGGCCTGGCTTGAGCTTCTGAAACCTCAAAGCCCATCCACAGTGACATACTTCTTCTAATAAGGCCATACCTACTCAAATAAGGCTGCACATCCTTTCAAATCCTTTCAAATAATGCCACTCCCTGAGAGCCTATGGGGCAATTTTTAATTCAAACTTCCACAGTGTTGGTCTTTGTATTTGTTCCCATCTGCTTCCCTGATGATGGCAGAGCAAGATATTGACCTATGAGTATAGCAGAATGTCATTAGGAGTCTTTTTTTTTTTATAATAGTAGTATTTGTTTTCACCCTAGGTCCCTGGTTTATCTAGTCTAAGGTTCTTGGGTCACCCAAGCAGTATCATCAAGTATGGGTTCCATCTCAAAGAGTAGGTCTCAAGTCAAATCAGATACAGGTTTTGGTTTTTGTTTGTTTGTTTGTTTGTTTTTTGTTTTTGTTTTTACTCCTATAAGCTTTGTGCCACCATTGCAGTAACATATCTTGCAGTCAGGACACTATTGTAGATAAAAGGTTTTGTACAGGTTGTTGTTTACGTTTCTCCTTTGGTAACATGTAGGGTACCTTCCTGTACCAAAGATGCTAGTACCTAGGGGTGAAGGCTGTAGGTAGGAACCAATTCAACTTCTCCATGTTCAACAGGTTGTGTAATTGTCTTGTCTTCAGCAATGGGCGCTTACGAACAGTTTGTGGAGAACACACTGCATAAAGACTTGGCAATAGCCTGGGTTGTTTGGGAGTTCCCATGGAACCCATTTGGCCAACAACTAAATTAGATGTAGCCCAATCTTGATAGTAGAAGCTTCATTTGGTGACAAGAGATGGTCCATTGGGGCACTGTAACCCCACCATTTAAGGATTTCATTTAGACTTTCTTCATATATGTATATATTTTTATGAAGGTTCTACTGAATTAGGTTTTCATACTACTCCTGAAATATCCCTTAATTTTAGCTGTATCTCCCCATATTCCATCCTTCATTTTCCTCTTCTTTCCCCTCCCAACTAGATCCTTCCATTCCAGTCATTACCACCAACACCAACACCACCACCACCACCACCACCACCACACACACACACACACACACACACACACACACACACACACACAACCACCCATAACTACTTTATTTCCCTTTCCTGGGAAGATTGATCTATAACCCCCCATTTCCTTACTCTAAACATAGCCCCTGTAGTTCAACAGATTGTAACTTGATTATCATTGACTTAACAGCTAATATCCACTGTCTGTACAAGTTTGCAGTCCCACTCTTACTTCACATCCTCTCAGCAGCATGAGCTGTCACTTATGTTATGGATCTTAGCTATTCTGATGGGTATCCGATGAAATCTTCAAATAGTTTTGATTTGCATTTTCCTGATGACCAAGCATGTTTGTCTTAGTTCGGGTTGCTATTGCTGTAATGAAACACCATGACCAAAATTGACTTAGAGAGGAAAGGGTTTATTTCATGCACAGTTCCCTGTAACAATTCATCATCAAAAGCACCAAGGGCAGGAACTCAAGCAGGGCAGGAACCTGGAGGCAGGAGCCGATGTAGTGGCTACGAAGGGGTACTGATTATTAAGGCTTGCTCATCATCTCTTGCTCAGCTCGCTTTCTTATAGAACTCAGGACCACTGGCTCAGGAATGATGGCACTGCCTACAATGGGTTGGGCCCTCTGCTATCAATCATCAATTAAGAAGATGCCTTAAGACTTGCCTGTAGCTCAGCCTTATGGAGGCTTTTTCTAATTTGAGAATCCTTCCTCTCAGATGACTTTAGCTTGCGCCATGTTGGCAACAAAACTGCCCGGAACAATGTTGAACATCTCTTTAAGTGTTTCTTAGCAATTTAAGTTTCCTCATTCAAGAATTTTCTATTTATATATGTTTCCCCATTTTTAATTGTATTATTTGTTTTCTTGATACCTAAGGGTTTTTTTGTTTTGTTTTGTTTTGTTTTGTTTTGTTTTGTTTTTATTTTGGACACTAGCCTTCTATCAGATGTGTAGTGGGTAAAAATATTTTTCCATTCTGTAGGCTTGCAGTTTAAAAAAAAAAAGTAGTGTTCTTTGCCATACAAAAGATTTTAAGTTTCACGAGGTCCCCTTTATTAATTGTTGATCTTAGAGCCTGCACTAATGGTGTTCTGTTTAGAAAACCTTTTCCTGGGCGAATGAGTTCAAGGGTATTGTTGACTTTCTCTTTTATCAAGTTCAATGTATCTGTTGTCATGTTAACGACTCTGGTATAGTTGGAACTGAGTTCTGTGCTGGGTGATCAGTATGGACCTACTTGGATTCCTCTATGTGCAGCCATTCACCTCTGACCAGCAGCATTCTTTTACAAATACTGTCTTTTTTTTTTTTCCAGTATATGCTCCTGACTGCTTTATCAGAAATCAGATGTCCATAGAGGTATGAATTTATGTCTGAGTCTTCAATTCTATTCCATTAATTGTTATGTCTGTTTTTGTGCCATACCATGCTGTTATTATTACTATAGCTCTGTAGTAAAACTTGAAATTGGGGATAGTGCTGTCTCCCACAGTTTTGTTGATATCCAGCTTTAATCCATGGTGACCAGATAGGATGCTGTGTTATTTTGATTTTCTTGTATCTGTTGGGACTTGCTTTGTATCCACGTATGTGGTTGATTTTGCAGAAAGTCCCATGAGGTGCTGAGAAGATATATTCCTTTGCATTTGGGTGAAATGTTCTGTAAATACATTTTGGTCCATTTTGATCCTGTTTGGTCCATTTGGCTTATAATTTCAGTTAGCTCCAGAATTTGTCTGTTGGCTCTTTGTCTAGATGACCTGTCTATTGATGAACTGTGGTATGGAAGTCTCCCACCATCAATGTATGCATATCAATATGTGCTTTAAGGTGTACTGTTTCTTTTATGAACCTGGGTGCCCTTGATTTTGATGTATAAATGTCAAGAATTCCAATTTCTCGTTTTTAAAGGTCCTTTGGGTATATATTATGGCTTCCAGTTTAGTGCTTTTATGAGATTCCTGGGTGTACAAACAAGTGGGCCTCTGCTTCTCTCTGTTTCATGTGTCTTTTCTTGGGCTCTTTTCCTTCTGTCTGTTTGTTTTGTTCTGTTCCAATGTATTTGTTTGTTTTACCTTATTATATTATATTAATTTTTATTGTTATCTCTTAAAGCCCTTTCTTCTAATGAGAAACAGAAAGAGAATTGGTCCAGATGGAAAGGGAGGTGTAGATGGAACTGGGAAGAGTAGAGGGAGGGGAAAACGTAATCAGGATATATCCATATGTATGGGCTATTCTTGGTTGTCAACTTGACTACATCTGGAATTAACTAAAATCTGAACGGTTGGGCACACCTGTGAGGGCTTTTTTTTTTTCTTTTTTCTTAATTAAATCTTTTGAAGAGGAACACCCACTTCTAAACCAGCTCTTTGAGGTGGGAAGATACCTCTTTAATCTGTATCTTTTGAGATGGGAAGATCCACTTTTAATCTGGGCCGCATCTTCTGCTGGCAGCCTGTATAAAGGACAAGGAAGAAGACAGCTTTGCTCTTTGCCAGCTAGCTCTTGATCTTCCTAGCAAGTATGTTCTAAGGCTGAATCCACTGGCTTTAGAGCCTACTTTGTCAGGATTCCAGCATATAATGAAGACCAGCTGAGACATCCAGCCTTGCCAATGGAACAAATACTATATTCTCTGACTTTCTGTTGGTAGACATACATTGTTGGACTGGCTGGACCACAGCTTATAAGCCACACTATAATAAAGCATATATAATATATATATATATCATATCCCTTAATTATATATATATCATATCCCTTAATATATATATAAATATATATTATATTTATATATATGCTTTATTATATAATATATAATACATATAATATATATACTGTCTTTTATACATAATAAATATATATAGAGAGAGATTCATTCTATTAGTGCTGTTCCTCTAGAGAACCCTGACTAATACATTATTGAGGAAAAAAAGCTATTTTCATTTTTTTTTTTTAAATGAGGCTATCTGGAGCATATCCCTATAAAGTTTTGGAGACCATAATGTATGTCAAGTGCTGGAGAGAAAAACAACCACATTCTTCAATAGCCCAAAGGTAAATTTACTAGGCCAGCACATGTGCCTTGATTCAGAAGTAGACTGAAAATGGCACTGTTCATCTTACCAAGTGAACATAGGAATGAAGACTTTCCAAAGTATAAGCCCATCAAGTTGTGCTTTGCAAATCTCAAAGGGAGGCACAAGCATTAACTCTAAACAATATGCTAGATCATAAAAAAAGAAAATTAGAGCTTTACTCTTCCTGGGGAAAAGAAACTAAGGTGAAAACAATATATCATCAATAGCATTACTCTGTTGCTGGAAATGTGAAAAACTGTGGGTGTCAGGGGCAGGACTTTTAGAGAAAACTCACTCTCCCTCTTCCAGCAGCTAACAGTTGCCAAAATTCCTCAGAAGAAGTGGACCTTTGTGCTCAACTCCCCGCTCCATGCTGGGATTTGGTCTGTCTCAGGCTTCACAGGTCTGTCTCAGGTCTGTCACAGGTTTTTACCATGCTGCCAGAACTTCTGTGAGTCTGTATGTGTGACTGCTCTCGCCAGAAGACACTGTCTCCCTGTGCTCATCCAAGGCCTCTTGCTCTTGTATTCTTTCCTCTTCTAAAATGATCCCTAGCCTGTGAAGGAGGTAATTTGTCCCTCTTCAATGTTCTGCTTGAGATCAAATTTTATCTGTGTCCTCTCAGGTGATAGTGGTAGATGGCTAATGATTGCACCGTGGACAAGCCTTGAATAACATCAAGTAAATAAACTCTTTACTGAAAAGTGACCTGCAGTGGTGTTGGTTGTCACAGACACACTGCAAATTTCTAGGGTGTAGAGGGCCTGTTCACTCTCTCATTGAAAGTTCTCTAGGCTGTGTTTTGTTTTTTTTTTCCCTTGTCTCCCTAATTGAGATGGCTATTCTTGGTTGTGAAAGTTGGCTGCATCTGGAATTGACTAACTCCCAAGGAGATGGGTACAGCTGTGAGAGTTTTTTCTTGGTTGGATCATTTGAGGTTGGAAGACCCACCCTAAATCTGGACCTCACCTTCTGTTGTCAGCCATAAAGCAATGGAAAAATGCAGCTTTTGCTTTTTATCTCCTTGCCCTCATTCCCACTAGCAAGTTCACCTATCCTGCTGCTGAGGCATTCCTTCACTAGCATTAGAGCCAACTTCTTTGGGATTCCAATATACATGGAAGACCAATATAGACATCCAGCCTCATGGACTGAACAACTATTGGACTCTTTGTATTCTTGTTGGAAGACAGCCATTGTTAGAGCGGCAAGACTTAAGAGTTTTCTTGCTGTGAAGAGATACCATGACCATGGCAACTCTTTTTTTTTTTGTATGTTTAAGTTTCTTTTTTATTTTTAACATTTCATATACTTTATTTATTTATCTATTTATCTATCTATTTATTTATTTATTACAATTTATTCACTTTGTATCCCAGCTGTAGCCCCCTCCCTCCCCCTCCCAATCCTGCCCTCTCTCCCTCTTCTCCTCCCATGCCCCTCCCCCAGTCCACTGATAGAGGAGGTCCTCCTCCCCTTCACTCTGACCCTATCAGGTCTCATCAGGACTGGCTGCATTCTCTTCCTCTGTGGCCATGGCAACTCTTATAGAGGAAAACATTTAATTGGGACTGGCTTACAGTTTGGAGGTTTAGTCCATTATCATCATGTCTGGAAACATGGCAGCGTGCAGGCAGCTGAGAGTTCTACATCTGGAACACAGGCAGCAGAAAAGGAATGGGACACAATAAGCCTGGCTTGAGCTTCTGAGACCTCAACGCCTACCCCCAGTGACACACTTTCTCCAATAAGGCCACATCCACTCCAACGAGGTCACATCTGTCAATAGTGCCAGTCCCTATGAGCCTATGAAGCCATTTTTCATTCAAACTACCACACAGACCAAAGACTGCAAGCTACTCTAATAAATCTCCATATACATATATATACATACACACACACACATATATATATATATATATACACGTTTGTTCCTCCAGAGAACACTGACTAATACAATGGTCATTCAATAATATTGTAGAATGAGAGTTCCTTATAAGACTTTGAAAACTTAACAATGAAGAAAGCATAAAAGTTACAGCAGTAAAAGAAAGCACAGAAGAATGACATAAGGCTGAGAAAACATAGGTTCTAAAGTCACATGGATCTCAGTTCGACTGAGAAGCCAGTTAGTAACTATATAAACATAAAATAGACATAAAATGTTCACTTTATCCAAATCATCAGTTTTCTTTAACATGCAAAATGCATCCCTATCCTGTTCTACAGAGACATCCCACTCAACTGTGTGTGTATCGTCAAGCACATTGCAATCACCGATGGTGCCTTTTTTAAAACACTGAAGAGAGAGAGTGTGTGTAAGACATTTACAGTATACCTCCATTTGAATTTTTAGCTCTAAAATAAGTGATATTTTTCTAGGCCTAATGTCCCAAAGAGTATATTTTAATACTGGAGGTGGTAGAGGAGATTGTCATGGCAGTAAGAAAGCACCTAGCAACATGGCCTATGACTTTATAACAGGAAGCTAAAGTCGAGGCTGGGAAGACCTGCAGTATTGAGTATTGAAGCAATGATACAAATGTATAATACCGATACAAAGCAATGCTTAGACAGCAACTAATTCTACTTTTGTTCCTCGCTTTCCTAAATAACTCATCATTTGTTCTTCCAACAAGACCTAACAGAATTTTGTTTATGTTTCCTTCTTTCTAGTTTTTATTAGATGGTAGATGGCAGTTATACCTTATTCATGACATAATTAACATGACATAAACTTGTATTTGCAAGTTAATGCTACCCCCTGTGTGTCTACGTGTTTATGTTGCTAAGCATTGAATCAAGCATCTCAGTCATACATGCTAAGCAAGCATTCTTACACTAAGGTATATCTTCACCACCCCCCACACACACCCTCTTTTTGAGACAGGACCTCACAAATTTGCCCAGGCTGACCTCTAACACAATATATACTTAAGCCAGCCTTGACTTTGACTTTCCTAAGTAGCTGAAATACACTTGGAATAAGCTTGGCTACCCACAAAATCAATATTAGGGTACATATGTTCTACTGCATTCTTAGAACAAAAAAACATGTTCCTAACTGACACCACACACCAATCAGAGTGAAAATAGCCTATCATTTCAATACAAAGAACTCCAAGAAATTCAGGCAGACTCTTTATTGGAATCTGTTCAGAGTAAGTAATGGACCATGATGTGAAACTATATGCTGAAATGAACCCTTTCCTCCCCAAGTTGCTTTTGTCACGGTGTTTTATCACCACAACAGAAACCCTAAGACAGGAACTAAAGTGTCACAGACTTTCACTGGTTAACAGTGAAATTATATTAAAACTTCTCAATTTGTGGTTACATTATGATACATGAGTATCATGTATTACGATACATCAGTATTATGATACATCGGCATCATAATGTAAGGTGAAAAGAGCCTGAATAGAAAAATCCATTTACTGCATCCAACCTACCTTAGCTTAGCAACACAATACACTCCACAGTGGTGTCATGTTCACTCGTGATCATGTGGCTGCCTCGGAGCTCTAGCTCTGGCGCCCATCGCTGTGGAAAGGCATTTCACTGCTTACCGCTAGCCTGGTGGAAGGCTGAAACGCAGAACTCAAAGTATGATTTAGGCATTTTCCCTTCTGTGATTGGTGTGTTGGTCATTTGTTGCTTTTAAAGAATAGTTTCATTTATCCTTCGAGAATTTCATGCATGTATACAACATATCTTGATCATATTCACCCTCAACTCTTCCTCCACTTCCCCTGGACCCTTCCCCAGCACATTCCCCTCCCATCTCCATGTATTTTCTTTTTCCTTTTTAAATTTTTTTAAATAATGCCCTGAGTCCAGCTAGAGATGACTCCATGCACGTGGATATGGGACCATCGAAGCAGCATGTACAAGCTACCAGCAGCCACACCATGAAGAAAAAATGATTTTCCCTTCCCTAGTAGCCAGTAGCTGCCAGTAGCCCTTGCGTTACAAGCTGGGTCTCATAAGCCTCTTCCCAACCCGTGCTGGAATGTCGTGTTAATCTTGTACAGGTTTCATGCAGGTAACCACAGCTGCTGTGAGTCTGTGAGCAAACTACCCACATGTGCCCAGAAGACAGCATGTCACAGCACTCCATCCCCGTAGCCCCATCCGCTGCCTCTTCCACTCTTTCTGCCCCTGCTTCCCTAATGTTCCCTGAGCCTGTGAGCTGGGTAAGGATGGAGGTTAACATAGATAACTCATTTTGGACTGAACACTGAGTAAGCGCTTATTCTCCACACTTTGACCAACAATAACATTCTGAGTTAACTACTTCCCACTGCAAAAAGAAGTTTCTCTGACCAGGGTTGAAAACAGCATTAAATAAATAAATATATGTAAATAAATATAAAGATTTAGAAGACCATGTGACAGCATATCAATTTGACAAAATAACACGCTTTCATACCATGGACTTTTGACAAGGTTTACAGTGCCCAGGCATGAATTCCCTCCTGTGGAGGCCTATGGAGAAAGTGCTTGGGTTAGCCCTGTAACAGTTGTGTCAATACTGTATTAACTGGCACATCTTGCCTAGCAGGTTAGTATTATGTCATTCAGGGTGTTCTGCTGGGAAAGGCGATAGATGACTTTTCTCTCTTAGCAGTGTGTGAAGCACTTCAGGCACCATAAAAGCTGGCTAGCAGAAAAGAGGCTTTTCATTCCACGCAACATTGGTTTCTCTGTGTTCTGCAAACAGGGCCCTGTCTTCTGCAATGGAGTTTTACCATCTAGAATTGGAGGGCAACTAAAAGCAATGACAGTAGTAGTTTTGGGAGCCTTTCTGGGGCTTGCCCATATTTTGACTTGATATTCATTTTAATATCGGTCAAAGTTTTTAATATTAGGAATAACAATATGGCTGCCAAATATATAGCAAATATTTTCCAAACTTTCAGAAATAAAATATAGTCAAAATTTCTCTCCATGATCCCCTTCATTGAAGCATCCCTCTCTCTTGAAGCTTTACATTATATATCTATGACTGGCATTTAATGAAACAGAATTCTAGAAAAACAAGGAGAAAGCATTCGATTAAACTATTAGAATATCTTTGTTCACATTTGACAAGCAGTATTTATCCATATGTAGTCTTTGACTCCCACTTGCAAAAGGATAAACAAGAGATAAAGACTAACTTTGAGGGTCTTTACATGAAATAAAACGGGTGGTGCCAAAGCCTGGCTATGAAGAGTAAACAGCTGAACTGAGATCCTGACTTTAGCCTTGCCCTCTGGATGTTCTGATGTGGATTCAGAGGTGGAGGAAATAGTAGTGATCTCCTTTGGTGATTCACTTTGTCTTCAGAAAAAAGTTTCAGACCCCTGTGTGATAGTTCAGAGGGAAAAAAGATTATATGTCATCCCCACAATAATGGTAATGAGCAAGTTTGAAAGCTTTAAAGCATTCCTCCACACTACCTCCTCTTAGCCTTGTGTCAAATGAGATAGAAAGGCGTCATTAGCTCCATTTTACAGAAGAGAGAAATGAATTACCTCTGGTGCACTGCAGTATGAAATATACTGTACTCTTATCATCAGAAACATATAGTCTTGTGAGCGAGGCATCAGAAACCTATAGTCTTGTGTAGCGAAGGAGCAATCAGGAGTACTCAAGAGAATACACACCAATTAAATACAAATCAAGTCAGTACAAATTAAATACAACAAAGTACAATTCATGATACTATTAATAATGAATGCTGAACGTGTAACTGTCAACATTGACTGGATTATTAAAGAAATATGATGCGGACAGATGTTTAAATTGGAGTTAAATTTGTATAAGGAGAGAGAATGAACACACATTAGACAGAAAGCATGTTGAGAAAGCCTTCAGATAAGACCGTAAACTAGGTTTGGAGAGAAAAGAAAGCGTAGCGTAAGCTGGACTAAAGAGTTCAAGCCAGAGTTTGAAGGCACTAGCTGAATTTGTGTGCCATGGGCAAAGCATTGCAGGGGCGAGAATGTGATAAAAGAAATTATCTTTAGGAAGACTAGAATGATGAGACAACACTAAGCAGAGAGCAGGGCTAGAAACAGAGTGAAAACGCTGGCATGCCCACCCAGACATGGAGCTGCCAGTCTACACAGGATGGTCATATGGACTGAAAACGCAGAAAGTAAAAGAAGTAAATTCAGAGTCAGAGATGATTAAATGACTTTTCAATGCAGCTCAGGAGGCATGCACGCTCTTGCTCCAGGAAAAGAAGCAAGGCAAAGAGATGAACTTGGGAATGAAAGTGAGAGTGTAACTGGATATCAGAGTGGATGCTAGATTTAATGTATATGTTTTCATATGTTTACACACGCAACTGCTCCTGTACAAGACCCAGGAAACACTGTTCCCTGGGCCACCTCAATGTCACAGAGATGAATCAGCTTGAAAGATCATTACTTTTAAACCTAGTGACTAGGATTGTTAGAATAGATGCACCATTCGTTGTAACAAATGGAGACATTAAAAATCCAGATGTATGAGGAGTAAGATTTGAGGAGCAATCACAGTCGCTGGATTGGAGAAGCTAACAAAGGCGATGAAGGAGCACGGGAGAATCCTAGTTTTCTCTGAAAATTGAACTATTCCCTTCTAAAGCACCAGGAGTAAAACCTCACTTTTACTGTCAAGGGTGAGAATGGCAAAATTAATCGAGAAACCAGAGTTATGCTGCCAAGGAGACCCATTTGAAAGTGAAATAGAGGTCAAAACCCCATTCTAACATAGAAATTAGAAACTGCCAGCTGTTCCAAAGCTGTGGTGAGACTCAAAAAGGGCAGAACTGAAGGATTATTAACCATGCCAGCTGGCATCGTAGAATTTATGTTTTCTTTGTTATAGGAAATGTACAGTCATAACAGAATACATTAAAAACCTGAACAGGTTCAAATAACCTGTAATAAAACAATATAAATCAAATCTAAATGTAATGAATAAAAACTAACAGCAGAGGGCTCTCTTTGACATCTGGCAAATTCTCAAGGCAGACAAAAGGAAGAGTCTCTTATTTCCTGGAAACTTCTGGTTATATGGAAAATGTTCATGCCCAGAAATAACACAATAATCATTTTTATAAGTAAGTTATAAAAGCGATGTTTAGAACTTTAGGTCTTAAGGCTTTCTTTCTCTATTTTTTTCCCCACTGTGTTTTTTGTTTATGGGACATTTTATGTGATGTTCTCAGTGTCATAATTCAGGATAATGTAGGTATAGGATACCTTGAGACGGAAGAGTGACTTTCACAGCCTCTCTACAGTACTTAAGACTATCCTGATAACACAGACAGACATTCTATAAAATTGCATTTTTTTTTGCCCCATAATTTCTGAGTGGAACAGTACAAATTACAAACACAGGAAAGATGACTCTGTAGCAAGGAACTCAAGCCCTGGGAAGATCCACATCTGATAAACATGAAGATGTTTGACTATCTAATCAAAATCTCATTTCTACTTTAAGGGATATTTGTAGAGCACCTGGCTCATTTTGAGTCAGAAAATCCCTATATCATATAACACTCTCAACCAGCTACTTTTAATCGATTGTGAAAAATACAGGTGCAAGCAAGCCTTACCTCAGAATGTTGTCATTGCATCTACACACTGTTCTTGAGGAAGACAGTGATTTTTCAAAGTCAGATAAGGTTGTTGTCTGTGTGTTGACTTTATTACTTAGATTCGTGTTTCTGGCATCGTCTTTGGATTGGATGTATGTTGTTGTTATCTATATCAAAACTCAGAAAATGTTAGCCCAGGAAGCCCAAATCTAGCCCGGTGCCTATTTTGTATGAACTACAAGATAAAAATGGATTTTACATTTTAAATGGTTTTGAAAAAAAATCAAAAGAGATATAAAGTTTCATGACGTGAAAATTATGTGGACCTGAGTGTTCACTTACTTCTAAGTTTTGTGTTTCATTAAAAGTTGTGGAGATTTGGTTGCTTTTGGTTAACTAAGCATTTACTTGATAACCTTAATTTTGCTTCAAGTATTATGACGCCTAAAATATTTTATTTACTCTCTAGTCCTGTATATAAAAACCTTGCCCAGTTCTGAGCCATGCCCTCTTTGATTCTTCCCGTGCTCTTAATAAGGAAACACGCTGCCCCTTTAACACTGGAAGCAAAGAGCTTGCGGACCTGGTTCCCTCAAATTATCAGTATTTGGAATTGCCTGAGTACCATCAAAAGCCATTGCGGTTTGAATCCTACACTCAGGGTATGACTCCTCTGGCCTGTGGTATAACCAGAACCTTAAAGTTTCTGACCCCTGGGTGATTTGAATATGTAGTTTGCAAGCTCTGAATTTAGTGTTTCAGTAAATTCAGTCCCTGCCCCCCAGCTTGATCCAGGCTCATGAAGCTCCTTGTTGTTCCTTTAGGTGACCCAAAGGATCATCACCACTGTCCCAGACCCTCCAAACACTTGATAGGTTCTTTAGTCTTGCCACCTTGGCTCCATTCTAGTGCCCCCCCCCCCCGCAGTAATTCAGCTGAGAAAGTAAAGGCTAACCTATCACAACGCCTGCCTCTTGGCTTTCGGAAAGCAATCTCCTTTCTTGTCTGTCTTCTTCTCTATAACAGCGTAGTGATTGAAAAAGAGGTCTTAAGCGGGGCAGGCTTTAATGAGAGGTATGGCCTACATCAAATCGCTTACCCAATCTGCTCATCTCTGCCATCAATCATAAAGTTTGCTTTTAAATGCTTAGCTCTTAGAAATTTTCAAGATCACGTGAGCTTTTCTTGTTACTCAATCTGTGGTGCTCAAATTAGTATCACCTGGGCCCCTGTTAGGAATTCAGAATCTCAGCGCTCATCCAGGCCTCGGAATCAGCATCTACACTGTACTGCTTTCCCATGGTGATTTTCTGTGCCCGTTGCAGCTTTGAGAAGTCACTAGACAAAAGGCTGTCTCTTCCTTGAGGTTGGCTTTTACATACAAAAATGGCTTGCTTACACTTTTTCAATCTACCTATTGTTGGGAGTATGGGCTGATGCGTTGTATTTGTTAATTGCTTGCCCTCCAAGATTCTTACTATTTACAAGCAAATTGTCATGTACCCAAGTACTGCTGTTTAGCCTTGCCTAAGAAATTATTCCTGATTGGCTGATGAGCAGCCTTATCCGGCTACAGAGGAAGACAATGCAGCCCAGTGAGACCTGATAGGCTAGGGTCAGATAGAAGGGGAGGAAGACCTCCGCTATCAGTGGACTTGAGGAGGGGCATAGCGGGAAAAGAGGGAGGAAGGTTGGGATTGGGAGGGGACAAGGAAGGGGGCTACAGCTGGGATACAAAGTCAGTAAACTATAATTAATAAAAATAAATAAATAATTTTTAAAAAAGATTTTTTTAAAAAAAGGCCTAAACCTGAACAGGCAGAATTGGGTAGGCATGGCCAAGGGTCAGAGACTTAGAGGAAAGAGAGAATCGTCGAAAGGATAGAGACAGACAGGAAGAAAGGAAGGAGGAAGCCACCATGGATTAGAGGAAGACTGAACCACATGGGTAGAGAAGAAGGACTCCAAGAATGGTGTAGATGGAGAAAACAACGAAGATGAAGAACACTAGCAAATATTCGGGATTATGGATAGATTAAGGCAGATGGCATGGGATGAGGCTGAAAGATACGAGACAGTGTAGGTGGAATATCTGCCTAGCCCAAGGTAAATAAGGCAGTTACAAAATCTAACAGTGTCTACATCTTATTGATTGTGGTAGTGGGTAATATAATAATGCTGTAATAATTATAGGGCTAATAATAAACATATTTAGCATAATACCATTTATTTACCACAACAAACTATCTTCTATGTAGAATAGTTTGAAACCAGAATACATTGTGGCAGGATTACAGGTTAAGACAAAGAGAGTCACTTTCATGCAACTTAGAGAAATCCCCTCCCTCTGTCACACATGAACCTAGGGGTTCACAGCTAGTAAATTAAAAGAGCTCTTGTAAAGCTGAGAACACAGACATAAGCACACACACACACACACACACACACACACACTCACTCACAGCTGATAATTGCCTGCTTCAGAGCCTGTGAACTGCCTCAGCCAGTTGTCCTTGGACACTGTGTGGCAAGAATGACGACTTTAGATTAGATGAGGTTCTGGAACCAGGATGTGGCCAATCAATCAGAGTGAAAAGCAACGTGGAGTCCAGAAAACATCAACACGGTAGAGGGCATCGTGGGACAGTAAAGCAGAAGTCACCCTGCACTTGTTAAAGACTTCTGGGAGGAGACACGGATTCCACACAGATTGGAGGGGTCTTTAAAGTTAAAGCGCCAGGTGCCTTCATAAGTACAAACTGAGCTTCCCTAATCTCAGCATCGAAACCCGAAATTCTCCAGAACCTGGGACTTTCTCGGTTGTTGAAATGAAGCCACCGATGCTAAGGGCCACTTCAGAACACAAGTGGCCAGAGACAGTCTAACTGCACATAAAATAAAGTAAGACTTCACTTTAGAAACAGGGCTTTGTCCGAAACAAGACAATCTCATCAGGAGCTCGTGGGCACCTGCATTTAGGTCGGTTGGTTATCTATGTCTCCAGAAGAGCTAGGCTAGAGATCGTCATATTAAGCATTTATATTTTAGTTAGGGCAGGTCTATAAAAGCCAAGGGAGGGAGAACATGCCATCATTCACTGAGGTATTTGGTTCATGTCCATGGAAGTAAGCAAGGACAGCAGATGTGTGTGAAAGGGAGGACACTATTTAGTTAAATCTCTGAGTACTGAATGTTCATGCCACCCTGTGTTTTACTAAGCACGAGAACTTTTGCCTTTTAAGAGACTCTCTTCTCTACGTGGAGAGGACCTAGACCCCCTGCTCAGATGTAGCCCAAAGACAGCTCAGTCTCCATGTGGGTTCCCTAGTAAGAGGAGAAGAGACAGTCTCTAACATGAACTTGGTTGTCTGCTTCTTGATCAGTTCTCCCTGGTGGGGCGACCGAGCCAGCCCACAAAGAAAAAGGATCCAGGCAGTCTTTATGGGACCTGGTAGGCTAGGGTCAGACAGTAGGGGGGGGAGAACTAGAGAAGATGGATAGGGGAGGAAAGGTGGGACTGGGAGGAGAGGAGGGAGGGGGTTACAATGGAGATACAAAATGAAAATTTGTAAATAATAATAATAAATTTCAACAAAAGAGCTTTTCTCAAAGAGCTTTTGGAGGGCTGAGCCCACGAGGTCTTTAAACGCTGTGTGATCAAAATGCTCTAGAGGAAATTCAAACATCTCCTTAGTAAACAAGTAGGTGTTCAGTGAACACCTGCTCAGTGCTGCTGAAAGGTTAGAGTTCCTTGCCCAGGAATTGAGCCAAAGAATCACATTCTTTCCATTTTGTCTAAAGGGAGAAGAGATAAAGATGTGGTAACAAAGCCAAACATCACCATCTTGCCTCTCCCTGGTTTTACACCAAGCTATGTTGCCTTGGTGTGAGGTCTCTGTTGCTTTCCAGAAGAGCAGTCTCCTTTCCTTTCCTGATATAATTCATTGTGATGGGGTTCTACCAGGGAAATCTTTGCTTGCTTCACCTAACTGAGTTATCAGTACAGTTCCAAATCCAGGTATTGAAAAAAAAAAAAAAAAGAAAAGAAAAGAAAGGAACGGGGAGAAGGGAAAGAAAAAATATGAGGTTCATTTTTTAGTTCCTGGGCATGTATTTTTAACCCTTGGCTCGCTCCTTGAAGAGGAATTAACATGCCATTCCCCAGAAGTAAAGAATTGTAGAAGGCACCCGAGAGAAATGTCCCAGCATTCCTGTTAGAGCACCATTAACGAGTGTCTTGTGGTTCAATAGTGCATTCTCCCACTTTTCTATCTACACTGTTCCTCTTGAGAAGATGTTATTGGTAAATATTTAATGAACTAAGTGAAAAGATAAATAAATAACAGAAAGCAACCTGTGTGCTTTAACCCTCTGCCTGTGGGAACTAATAAGCTGTGACACCTAGTAGAAGAAAACCAAGGCCAGGAGAAAAGGCTCTGGACACTGCAAGGAGCAGGCTAGCAAATGAACAAGGTTATGCCCAAGGGGAAGCCTGAAGATCTGGAACCTCTAAAGCAAGCAGTGGGAATAGTGGAAGCTGCTACGCCCGGAGCATCCTTTCATTATAACACTGATGAACAGAAATTTAACTAGCTGCCTTTGTAGAAGAGACGCTCAGGGCTGTTTTACAAAGAACCAACCAACCAGTTGATTCCCTTATAGCAGAAGTATTTTGTTTTAATCCGTAAATAAGATAAAGCAGACAACAGTGAAGAAATGGAATGGTATGGAAGGAAAGAGGGAGGGGAGAAAAAGGGAGAGAAGTAGAAAAGACGGGGGAAAGAGAGAGGAGAGGGAGATCCTTTCTTTATAGCTAACCAGGAACTACACTCATAAAATAAGGAGCACACCTCTACTTGAAAGATGGCATTATGTACGAGCCAGTGCTACAGACGAGACATCAATTTCCTGCTAATGCCAGTGGAAAAGATGAAGAACCTCTACGGCTCGGGGCAGCTTAGTGGTGACCAAGAGCTCACAGTCTTCTGCCAAGTTTGTTTCAGAAATGGAAAAAGAATGAAGCGCAACAGCAAGATTTACCCTCCTCCCTGGTCCACAGCCGAAACCAGCTCCAGCGTGAACCATTAATCAAGTATCTTGTTTTCTAATCTGTGCTTGCCCGTTCCAAGACAACTGATATTTAGTAGAAAATGTAGCTGAATATAATCCAACAAGTGGGTCGTGATATGATGTCTGTGCTGCACTTTAAACTCTTTTGGCTTACAAGGCTGGGGAGATGGCTTGGTGGGTGAGGCACCCGCACATGAGCATGAGAACCCGAGTTCAGATCCCCTCTACCCACAGAAAAAAGCCAGGAAGGGTAGTACATGTCTCAACCCCAGACCCCCAGAAGATCCCAAAAGGAGTTCATACACACACACACACACACACACACACACACACACACACACACCAGGGGACATGTAATGTACAATACACATGCCAAAGTAAGTATTTTAGCATAAATAATGTGTGTTAATTTGAGTTGATAGAACCTTGTTATCGTCATAACCCTAAGTGGAATGTCACATGTTATGAGTGGTTAGTCAGCTGGCTAATGGGATGTCTTTCCTACATCACAGAGGCTTGTCTTAGTTAGGGTTTCTATTACCAAGAAGAAGGACCAGGGCAATTCTTACAAAGGAAAGCATTTAATCAGGGCTGGCTTACAGTTTAGGGGTTTAGTCCATTATCATCATGGCGGAGAACATGGTGGCATGCAGACAGAGAAGGTTCTGGAGATGGAGCTGAGAGTTCTACATCTTGAGCTGAAGGCAGCAGAAGAGAACTAGCTTGAGCTTCTGAGACCTCAAAGCCCACAAGTTAGTGACACACCTCCTCCAACAAAGCCACACCTACTTTAACAAGGCCCCATCTCCTAATTGTGCCATTCTGAATGGGCCTATGGGGGCCATTTTTATTCAAACTGCTACAAGGCTATACACACTTTCCACCAGAATCTGTACCAAAGGCAGGAAGTTAGGCTAAGGAATAGTGAATTCAGTCACTTAGTGATTAAATTGCTTTGGTAATATATATACAGGTGGATCAATTAAATGGTTTGGGGAAACTGTTAGTCCTACAAAAGAAATCTAGGAAGGCCTGTGTCCGATGCCTTATGCTATAACCAAGTCAAAGATAGGAAGTTTCTGATTTTAATATCAGCTCTCTAGAAATCAGCAAACTTAGAACTTCTGGGCAAGAGTGACTGTGTGACACTATTCCTGGGGAGATATAAGTAAATGTCCACTCACCCCAGATAGTGAAACCAAAGAAAGGGTACTACCACAGTCGAATCTGGTGAACCAATGAGTTTTATTGGAAGTACTTACAGAAGTATGGGTGAGGACAGACTTACAGGAGAGGAACTGGCTCAAAGGCGGCTGCTTCACCCAAGCCTACCCCAGCACAGGTGACAGGTCACAAAACCTTGGAACCTGAAGCACACTGCACAGCCTACAGGAAGCTCAACAGGTTGGGGAGTGTCCTTTCCAAGTAACTCAGCTGGCCTAAACCTCTTCCTGGTAGCTGGGTTTGTCTCGATAGTCTGCTTTGCAGCTTGGTTCCTTTGAGAGTGGCTTTCAGCAGTCTTTTCTGTTTAAGCACAGAAATGAGTGGGCTAAAGAATCTGGTCATTCTCAGGGACTTCCTGGAGCTTATTTTGAGTGATTTGTTTCCTGTCCTAATGAGCTTCCCTGAAAGGTGAAATATTTCAATCTTGGAGGAACCTGGTGCCCAACAGGAGTCCAAGCATTAAAAGATAAAAGTCTAGAGACTGTAGTTGTAGATGATGGCAAGGGTGTTTGCCTGGAATGTGCACTGCTCCATGTCCAACAGGGTTAAGAAAGCTAGCTAACAAGCAAAACCATGTGCCCAGCTTTGGAAGGTATAATCCCCATTACAACTGGTTCATACAGTTACACTGTGAAGGTATAGCCGCAGTTATAATTGATTCACAAAGTTACACTGTAAAAGTATAATCTCAGTCATAACTGTTTCACACAGTCACAATGGACTTTTTACTATCACAAACCCTGGTGAACTTTAGATGACCCTACAACCTTGTCTGCCCAGGCCAGATGGGGGCACTCTCCCTGATAGTCTCACAGAGGGACTGGTACAAAGAGGACAGTGCAATGATTGGTGGAAATGCAAACAAAAGGTTTGCTATGATTCGTGCAAAAACTGTTCTTGGGCTATGTAAGCAAGCTGTTCAGCTCACTTTATGAGACAGCTGAGAGGCATTGCTCTGTGCTGCCTCCCTTGGTATTGCAACATCAGTGCCAGCAAAATGGTCTGTCTCCTGTGCTCCGTCCTTGCTGGATTTTAGTAGAGCAGGCTGAGATGGTAGCAAGAGAGAAAAGCATCTGCAACAGAGAGCAGAGACATGGTGGCAGTCCTGGTGGCGACAGTGGATCTGCCACCTAGTCCTGAGGAAGCAATGGAGTGACAGGCCACTTTGCTATACACAGAAGAGAGAGCTGAGAATAGCCAGCTAGCCATTCTAGAAGCTGGGGGGCCAAGAGGGACCTGGCCCTAATAAGCAGGAGAGGCTGAACCATGAGCCTGGGGAACTGCCCAGCTCCGATGAGCAGCAGGGGTGTGTCAGGGGAACCCTCGCAGCTGTGACAAATGTCTGAAGCAGAAAGTAACAAATGATCAGCTGCATTACTGACATCCCCCAGAGAGGCAGAGCCACACTGCAAAGAAAAGAATGGAGCTTGATGGTGGCAGTAGCTGTTTTCTGAGCAGCAGCAGCCATCAAGGTAGTCACAGGAAACTGTCACACAGGCCAGTCAAGCTGAAAGCGATTGGGACATCTCAAAACACAAAAGCTGTAACACTTGAGAGCTAAGGGTCCCAGTACCTAAGGCCTACAGGAGAGCTATAACGCTACAGGGCTCCACTTGTAACCTGCTACTCCTGGCAGCTGTTGTCAAGCATCTAGGGATGCAAAACCCGCCAAAGACCAGCACTGCCTGCCCTTGTAGACCATGAGGATCCCAGACAGCTGGCTGGTAACACTATCAAAGGCAGCTTTTACTCACATCAAGTTGGTGCTCCTATTATCTACCAGAAATGACAAGTCAAGAACTGTGCCTTTTCAAAATGTCTTGGGTCAGTTCACCATACAGAAATAAGCAGGGAGAATGGGTAAAGTTGCTGCTATTTTCTTGTTGGCTTTTCCACTGGCGAAAAAGGTATCTCAAAAGGGAGTCCCATGATCGCTAGCCGCCTTGAGTGTGGACACTGACAACTCTACCTACTGTTGGCTTTGGCCGGATTCTTCTGATGTCTGAAATAGGCTATCATGCAACGCTGGCAAGTGGGCTCCCAACCATGAAACTGGCTCCAGTATTTCAGAATGTACATGCCCAGTATATCTATGTGCCAGTGTGTCTAGTGCATTCACGTAGAAGATGAGTATAATGAGGAAGAGTGTATTAGTTACCTTTCTGTGATAAAACACCACTCACTACCAAGCAACTTGCCGCATGCATCCAGCAGCCGGCAGCAGGCTGGAACAAGAAACTAAGGGCTCACATTCTTTAGCAAAAGCACAAAAGAGAAAACCAATTGGAAATAGGGAAAGGCCTTGAGCCTTGCAAGCCTTCGCCCAGTGATAGACCTCTAGAAAGGCCACATAGTGCCATCAACCGGAGGCCAAGTATTCAGATATCCAGGATTGTGGAGGACATTCCTCACTCAGGACACCACAAAGAATCACGTGGGCTTTTTGCTTTCTGTTCTTTGGGGGTTTGAGGAGGGTTGTTTTTGTTTTGTTCATTTGTTTTTTTGTTGAGATAGGGGGCATTTCATTAAAGTAGACACTGACTCGCAAGAATACAAACTTGAAATCAACAATGTTTCATCAAGCTATGTCAAATACTGGCATTCAGTACTATTTTTAGCAAAGCATTATAACTTTGAAAGAAAAATAATTTTGGCAAGGTATAATTAGTCTGGAGTTTTAGAAGGTTTGATCATGGTAGCCTGGGTCATCACACATAATATATTGAAGCCTATTTTCTTAGCAGCCTGAAAACATGGTACCAAACATTTTGTCCCTTCATCTTTTTAAGCATTGCTGTGCTCCCTTAGCAGATGAGCTAACTAAAGAACAGCAGTTCCTATGTCCATTCCTACAGGATACAAAAGACCAAAGAGAGTGAAAAAGCGTAACTCAGCATATCTTTTTAAAATCTACAAAATATAGGTGAGCGTGCGCAAAAAGTTAGATAGTGCTAAAAGGCTAAAAAAAGACATTCTTTCAATTACCTCTCATATGTTCACCATAACATTTTAAATCTTACACATGGGCTGCTCTCCTTTGCTTATGACACATTTACCCAGCCATCTATGGCTTCTAGCTAGAATTGAAAAGCATCATGACAGGTTGTCATGATAAAGCCTGTTTCAGTGATCATGAGGACCAGGGCAAAGTTCACAGCGGGACTTGACCCTGTACCACAAAAACTGGAGATTCCACTCGCTTTTCTATCAACATGATCAAGTTTGCATGTAAGTTCAGAATCTGAAGAGGAAAGACTTGAAAATGATTATTTGGAAGAACTCACACTGTGAATGCTCATGCTTTCTTTATGCCAACGACAGGGAGGCGATGTCAGTTTCAACTTCTTTTGTCTCAAATGTAAGGACACTAGGTTTAAAGTGACCATCAGAGAGATTTGCATGTGACCCTGGCAGAGGAAGCACAGTAGACACATGCTAAATGTCTACCCAAGAAATCAAAGGAGACTGACACCAGCAAGTTGCTTTGATAGTGGGGCAGTAAGGTGAGCATGTTGGCAAAACAGTGGGTTTAAGGGTCCAGGAATCCCAAGGAACAGATGTAGCTGTTATGGGGTAGGCATGGCAGACAAATCCTAAAGTGACCTCAAGGCAGCAACAATCTTATATAACTCCTGATCACTAAATGTGGACATGATTCTAGCCAATAGAATATAAAGGTACTTTATTGATTAGGCAAAGGTAATAGGGTGATAGACACTCTGTACTTCATTACATTATATTAAATTATAGTCACACTACAATTTGGTGAACTGAATGGAGGTCCTCCTGTCTTTAAAGGAGTAAACTGTCATGTACTTATGAACTCCACGAGGTCGAAACATAGCAAAGACCTGTACATGGTCTCTGGTTGCTAGAGAAGATGCCAGCTGATAGCCAACAGGAAATCAGGGCTTCAATCTATGAGTGCTCACAACAGAACTCTACCAGCAACCACATGAGCCTGAAAAGGACCCGAAGGCCTAGAAAAGAACACAGATCACCTCATATATTGTTGATCACAGGGCTGTAAGAATGTGAGCAAAAGAAACTGTGATGTGATGGTGATGTGCCCATCACTATGACCCACAGACACTGAATGATCCCGTTATCCTGAATCATTAGGTCTGCCACAGTACAAAACTAAAACAATAAGAACGTTGTTCTGTAACAGTATGAGAAGGAACCCTCAACACTGAACAGAGGTATCCCAGCAATGAGTCTGTGGATCTGATAATCTACAACCAGGTCCCCAATCGTGGAACGAAAGCAGCTAACCAAAGGACAAATCGAACAGCCCCTCACAGCACAGGGGTTGAAGAGGTGCCCAAAGAGAGAGGAACTCACTCCAAATAACTAGAAAGCAGGAAGTCAAGAGAAGTGTCTGTCTAGCTGAGAAAGCTCAAAGCCATTGAGGCTGAAGGAGAACTTTCTATTTCCTACTCCAGTAGTTCTGGGGGTGCTGTACACCCTGATTTACTGTACTGGCCAACATCTGTGGTGTAAACGTACCCACTTTAAGTGAGTTCAAGCTGCAGGTGGGTTAGTAAGCAGCTCATGCTGTTCCTGATACATAAAACCGACTCTCAGAAGCTAGAATGCAACACACCACTTCAATCTCTACTTCCTTCAACTCCCTTCACCCTGAAGAATCAGCCCACCAAGGAAGGACAACAGAAACCTGCCCTGGGAGAACAGGGTCTTCAGACAGATGGGAAGTGACAGAACACTTGGCTTCAAATGGAGCTTGGCGCATTTTACTAAAACCTTGCACTTGACAGAGAGTGGAACCTCCATTCTTCATTCTGTTTACTTAAAGATTTATTTTATTTTTAATTATGCGTGTGTGCTTGTAAGGGGCAGTGTGGATACTTGGGTATGAATTGGCATACATGTGTATGCCACATGTATATAGGTGTCTGTGTTAGGCCTGAAGAGGCTATCAGATCCCCAAGAGCTAGATTTACAGGCATTTGTGAGCCTCTCAACACAGGTGAAACAAAACTCAAATCCTCTGCAACAGCAGTAATTAACTTTAACTGCTAAGTCATGTCTCCATCCTTGCTTTTTTATTATAAAAACACAAAATTTTGTTTTGTTTTGAGACAGGGTTTCTCTGTGTAGCCTTGGTTGTCTTGGACTCACTTTGTAGACCAGGCTGTCTTCAAACTCACAGAGATCTGCTTGCCTCTACCTTCCTGAGTGCTGGGATTACAAGCATGCGCCAGTGCGCCAGCTTGAAAACAGAATTTTCACACACTGGGATGATTAAATGGTTATCAAATCGTCCCAGATTTTCACACACGTCTAAGCATAACGTGGTGACAAACCAGTCGTCTCTATTAGATTTATTATGCAATAATCGGATAAAAGCTGCAGAGTTATTATTTCATGGTGGCTGGCTGGATCTTTGTTTTGTTTAATCTACTTTTAATATCCCTTTTCTTTGATTTGTTTGGATAATTTTTTAATTATTTTTCAGCCTAAATAGAGAAACCCTTCATATGTTCCAAAGTTCTAAAAAATGTGAGAACACTGAACTCAGCTGGATGAAGCCACTACCTAACGTGTCCTGTGAGAGCTCCCACGTCAAGCAGCCTCTCTTTGAAGGCATGTGTGAAGGTGTGCCACTCTGAGGACTCTCGGGAACAGCCAGAGGGGAAACATCAATCTTTAAAAGCTGAGGAAGCACAGTGGCTTTGCTGACCTAAATGGACATGACAGCTAAATGGGAAGAGACGAGGGAGCTAAACATGAACGCTTCAGGGAACTCACAGGGTGCAGGAGAAACTCAAACCATGGGTGGAGTTAGGCCACCGGGGTCAGGATGAGGTTACCCACCTCATCTCCACTCAAGCAGCTCTCCGTAGCAGCCTCAGAGGGCAGTCTGTGCTGTTATTGGGATTTCTCTCCTTTTCAGAACATTCTCCAGGGATGGAGGCCTGGAAACGTCCCTCCACAAATGCTCAATTCTGGAGAAGCAGCTAGTTGAGCACTCACAACTCACAATCACATCACACAAAAATGCTCCCGAGGCCATGCTAGGATGGTGATTCTCAGGTTGAAGCTTTGCCTCCAAAACATCTGCTCCACTGAGGCTCCAGCAAGTAAACACAGCTTAATAGATACACCACGCCTGCTCGAATGAAATGAAACTCCAGCAAGAAAACACGTCTTAGGAGGCAGAGTTCAAAAGTAACAAGATGCTGGCATATTTTTAACTACACAGAAATTTTGGATTATTCCATGCTCTTAGCTGATGACCTTCATTCTCACTTCACTGAGAAAACAGACACATTGAGAAGAAAAGTTTCACAGGCCTCTACCAAAGTGCAAACCCTTATTCCACCCTTTCAAAAAATGAAACTTGCACTGCCTCTCCCTTTCTGTGATAGTTCACACCCATGTCTTCACTTTCTAACTCAGACACCCCCCATTTATCTGCTGGATTTCTTCCGAATTCAAACATCCTTTGTTTGTCATACCTTAACTAGGAAAACAAAGCTCACAATCTTGCTGGATCTTATTTCCTTGCAACTCCTCCCCATCCTTTCCTTCCCTCTGCAGCAGTCTACTTAGTGTCCATTCCTCCCAGTTGTATCTTGAGTACCTCAGTCAGGCCTTTGCTCCCAGCACTCAAAACTCTACTGACTGTCCTAGTGAAAATTGTCAATAGTTTCTGTGTTATCAAACTCCGGGTTTAGGTCTCCTCGATTAGGTTCCTTGATTGTTCAGCTCTGCACATGGTCACGCTGTTCATTGGCTCTCCCTGGACATTGTTCCATCATTGTCCTTGCACACTGGCTCTTGCTTCCTGACCATAGGTCAGTCCACTCAGTGGTTGTGATCTGGTTGTCAGCTGCTCCCTGATGACTGCCCGTTGGTTGGAGGTCCGCAAGGCTCCCACCTTGGATTCTTCATTTCTTTAATGACCCTCACTCTATGGGAAGCTCATCAAGCCTCTTGCCTTTATTCGCTAGTGACTCCTAAATGTGTATCTTCAGAAGAGACTTCTCTCCCACATTCCAAGTTCAGAGGGCCATCTGTCTCCTCCACGTGGCTACCTCAGCCCTCAAAACCTAGGTCTGAAACTGATCTGCTCTTCCACCAGAACGTAATCCCCACAACCTTCCCCCTCATAACTGACAGTAACCCCATCCTTCATTGCTCAGGTGACCTTGGGGTCACTCATTCCTTCGCTCAACTGTCTGCCAGCCAGGTAGGACAATTTCCTGAGTACACTTTTAGACTACATCAAGAATCAGATAAATCTTCACAATGTTCCCTCAATACGGTTCTAGTCTCTGTCCTCTGTCCCTTGATTTTGTTTTATTTATTTATTTATTTATTTTGTTGCTTTCATTTGTAACCCCAGCTGATCTGGAACTATGTGGACCTTGGTGACCTTGGCCTCACAGAGATCCATCTGTCTCTGCCTCCAGAGAGCAGGGATTAAAGATGTGTGCCACCACCTCTGGCTGTCTGACACCTGAATTTCTCAGTGACAGCCATGTGGCCTTTTGACATTCAGAATGTTCCCTAGTATCTTTTGTAATACAGCCTTAAAAAGAATCCATATGAAACACAAGGTCTATTGTTTCTGTTTAAAATTCTTCAGGAGTGTTAGTTGCCTCAGGGGAGGCCACTGCAGCTTCTCCTGGCTGATTGAAACTAGCTCCCAACTCAGAGATGCATGTTCCCATCTCAACCGTCAGGGTCACCTCCTTCCTCCACAATAACCTCAACATAAACACTCCCAAGAGTCTTGAATTCAATTTACTGCTTCAAGGGGCCATATTGCCTCTTTAAATAGGTGGTAATACACAGGGGTTTTCTTGTCTTTTTTTTTTCATAGTTTGAATTTAATATCTTTATAAAAACCAAGAGTTTTTTTAACATATGCATTAATTCCTCAAAATGTGTATGCATTTTAATCTTTTCTATACTTGTTGGTGTGTATTTTGCTGAACTTTTAGAAAGTAACATGGTGTGTATGGTTTTTTTTCAATTCTTAAATACTTTAAGATTTTATTTTAACTTAGAAAAAAATTCATACACTATATTTTGGTCAAGTTCCTTCCTCTCCCCCAACTCCTCCCAGACCCCCCTCAACCTCCCTACCCACCCAGTGTCACACTGAGATTTTACCTGAGGTTGAATATTAACAGTATTTACATCTGTCCCAAGGAGAATGGAAAGCGAACTAGTTTCGAGAAGGTTCACGTGTTGATTTTGTTCATCAAATTCCCTTAGGCCTTTCAGATTTTGTGCTGACTTGTCAGTAGAGACAAAGGCATATAAGTTTCTGCTTGTGGATCACTATGAACAAAATTAAAACTCAACGACACCTGCAACTGCCTCCATCACACCCAGAGAGAATGCTTGCATCCTTGCAATAACTTCCGCACTTAAGTTTCTTTTTCGCCCATCTCCTACCTCATGGCTTGCTAGGTTCCTAATGGAAGCCTTTTCCCTGCTGCCAAAAGACCTTTGCTCTGTTTCCCCTGCCCAAAATGTTCTCTTAGCTAACTCCTTCCCTCCTTGGCATCTTCACTCAAACCTTTCCCCCACAATGACGGCTATGCTCCCGTGTTTATAACGCAACCATCTTCTACCCCAGCTGGCAGGTTCTCCCTTTCTACCCCATTTTTATCTCACACTCTCACATGATGTGCAATTCTTGTTTTAATAGTAACCCATTCAGAAACAAACGTTTGTCATTTTTATCCACTAATGTATTCCACGACCCTAGAGCTTCCTTTGCCTTGTCCATGGTGAGCATGCTGTGAATGCAGAGGAGGAAGTGGCTTACCCTGGGATAGAAGCTTCAGTTCGGCCATCCTTTCAGGGAGTGTTCACTGTCTTCTAAGGATTTTTCAATTCTCTACTAGGAAAAATAAGTACTCACAGCACATCCATTTTTAGATATTTTATTTAAAATGCAATTTTATAAAATTATGCTATCACTTCTAAAAAAAATTCTGTCAGTGTTTCCTAATTTTTTTTTTAATTCATCATCCTCATTGGCACCATCCAGGAATATGGACATTCGTGTGTTTTCTTTCTGTTTCAGAAAGTTCCAGGGAGGCCCAGCACCCCCTATCTGAACCTCTAGGTGTTTACAGAGCTCGTTTATCATCAGCAGACACACATATCCTCACAGATGTTAACACACATGGTCCAATTCAGAACTTCTGTTGACAGGCTCTGATCTCAGGGTTAAAATCTGATCTAGCTGTTAGGGTGTTTTGTCATTTATGGCAATAACTTTGGAGTGTTTTAGCTTCAAAAGAAGCTTAAAGATTTGGAACAACCATATGCTAATCCTCCGGATATGTATCATATTTACATTTTCAGTTCAAACAAATGGAAGGCAAAATGGAGATGTGGAAACAATTCCCTGGTCCAAGTGTCAGAGGAAAGAGGACCCTGCTAAGAAGAAAAGGCGGTGTCTTAGAAGAAATCAACTCTGCTCCATCTTGAGCTTCAGCTTTCCCCCTCAGGACTGAGCTCAGGGTGGCCCTGGTCATTCCAGAGAACAAACATTTCACAAGGGAAGCACTGATCAAGGATGTGACTCAACAAGATGCCCCGGTGCTAGGACCTTAGTGCTGAGGTACTCAGATATCACCAGAATGACGCAGCACCCATGGAGGCTGCTTTCAAGGGTACTTTTGGAGCCTTTGTGGTAACTCAGGTCTATCTCAGACAACAAAAGGAAAGGGAAAGCTGTTGACAAGCATCACCCTGTACCTGGACCTGACACATGGGCTATATACACCAGTCTGAGACGGTCTGGCAGCTGAATGGGGGCAAGCTGCAGATGTTTCACTCTGACTGGAAGGGAGAAATGGAGGAGTATTTCTGGTTCACTGGTGTTTTCCACAACCAGTATCTGCTTGGCAGTTTACACGGAAAACTTTCTTACCACGTGGAAGCCACTGAAAGCCTCTAACTGAGATCACTACGCCTCAGCACAGCCCACAAGGTATGTGCCAATGGACGGGATCTCTATTGCTGACATTGGAGTCTCTAGCATGTCCAGCTCTCCAGAGAAGTCTGTAGACAAGGCTTCAGACTTCACAGTACCACAATATGCTGGTATTTTGTCCAGCACCCTAGGAAAAGAATTGTGAGATTCAGAGATCACCCCCAGAAGCTTACAAGAACACGGAAAAAAGGAATTAGCCAACACATGTCATTTCTATAAAATAAAGCCAGACCATGAGGTCAAGCTTATCCACTGCCTAAACCCAGAAGTCAGAAGCTTCAGCCAGTCCAGTTTATCTCCAAGAAAGCCGTTAGAGTTGAGTGATGAATCTAAAGGGATTAAAACATCTCACGGGAGTAAAAACAACCCAAGTGACTGTCAGAAGATGAACGTTTCAGATACAATGAGGTATTATTCAGCCCTAACCAGCAATGAAGTTCTGATATGTACTCCAACATGGATGAGCTTTAAAACACGGAGCTAATTTAAATATGCTAGACACTGTGGAGAGCTGATGAAATCCTGAGTGAATGTGTCTTGTTGACACAATCACTGCCATAGAGACCTCCTACCAAGATGAGGTAAACCCATCCCCTCGATTCAGATATATATAATATCCTCCGCCAGAGGTCAGATCCCACATAAGCCCGGTTTTTCTGTACACATGTCCTCGAGGTTTGTCCTTTCTTTATTCCCTCGCTGCCCCAGTCAGGTCAAGTCCAAAGCTGTGCAGATAGAGGCAAGACACAAAAGGACAAATATTGCATTATTCTACTACCTGAAATATACTGATAGGCAGTTTCATGGAGACAGACCATAGCTGAGAAGTTCTTGAAGACAGGGAGCAAATGGGGAGTCACTGCTTAATGTTTTAGAATGGACAGAAGATACACAGTATTGCGGATGTAATTAGTGTCAATACATTGTATACTTTAAATGGCCACAATATACTAATGCCACAGGAAAACTTAAAATACATAGTGTCATTCATTTTTATTCTTTGTGTGAAAAGCTATTCAAAATATTACTTGGACATTCCTTTCACTCAGGATTGCTCATGTCTTATTGGGTAGCAGATTTTTTTTTTTGGATGTTGAATATTAATACATTTTTATCTGCCTGCAAAGAATATTCCAGAGTGCTAAGCCTTTGTCACCAGAAAGTCTCTAGTTTAGAACTACCACCCACCTGTTGTGACACCCTGAGTCAATTTCTGAATAATTGAGAGGTTCCTTTGTTGGGCAACTGAAATATTGGGGTGTCCAATCACCTAAATCACAGGATCTGTGTGAGGATTAAATGAGACAATGAACGTGAAAATCAGCATAAGAAAGGTGTTTGCTTGATTTGTCTCTTCCCCATCTGATTCACTAAGAACTGATTCAAGAATCAGCTCACAGCAGGTACACAATACCTAATGAATGATCTGGGTTCATGGAACATATCCCACACAGTGAGGAAGGTCTGGGGGAGTACATGCAGAGCCCACAGATGAGAAATCTAGATTTCTGTAAATGTCACTGAAGATAAAAGGGAAGAGGAGAATTAAAAGACAGTTCTGCCAGACCGTGGTCTTCGAGTAACTGTTTCATATGAAAGGCTTAAAAGTCTACATGGGAACTGTGGCAGTGGCCCAGTTGGCAGGGTGCTTGCTAAGCGCTAGGTTCAAGCCTCACATTGCATAAATGAGGTGATACACTCCTGTAATCCCAGAGCTGTGAAGATGAAGGCAGAAGGATCAGAAGTCCAAGGTTGGGATACAAAGTGAAAAAACTGTAATAATAATAATAATCTCCTAAAAAAAAAAAAAAAAAGTCCAAGGTCATCCTGAGCTGGCAAACTCATCATGGATGATGAGTTTGAGGCCAGTCAGGGCTATATGAGATTCTGCCCATTCCCCTACCTCACCACCCCAAAAAAGAAAAATTACACAGAGAAAATGGTGCAGGCAGGTTCTATTTTTTTCCACAGATAAGTGATTTTCCACACCTGAAGTGTAATGGTCACTTGTGCCTTATGACAGTTATGCAGCTTTCCTGGCTCAATCCAACAGTCATGCTAAGCCAGAGTCTCCCAGATAATTGTCAAACATATAGATTTCAGGAATCTTCCTGTCTTGGTTACTGTTGCTGGCCAAGGCAACTCTTATTTTTAAAAAAGCATTTAATTGGGGGGTTTGCTTACAGTTTCAGTTTAGTGCATTATCACTGTGGCATGGTACATGACAGCACAGAGGCAGACACGGTGCTGGAGCATTAGCTGAGAACTTTACTTCCTGATCCACAGGCAGCAAGCAGAGAAAGAGAGAGAGACACTGGGCTTGGCATGGACTTTTGAAACACCAAAGCCCAGGCCCACTAGCATACCTCCTTCAACAAAGCCAGCCCTATTCCAACAAGGCCATACTTCCCAATTCTTCTCAAACAGTTCCATTAGCTGGCAACCATGTGTTCAAACACATGAGCCTATGGGAATCATTCTTAGTCAAACCACTGTACTCCCTAAGGAAATTTTCAAGACGGGTTAAATATTACACAGGCACTGATAAGCCATGCTTTAGGTTTCATTTGGGATTTACATACAATTTGTAGAAACGTTACTAAGATAATACAGTCTCTATTCACTTCTCTCTACCTTCTCCAGATCTGAGCATTTCACACCCTCAGAACTGCGTTGGCATCAGCTCATCACTACTGACAAAACTAAAGATTTCACCACTTTTCCTACAATGTCTTTATTCTTCTGGGAGTCAATCAGGGTCTTGTTGCATTTGCTCGCTCTTGCATGCCCCTGGTCTTCCCAAATCTGCAAAGGTTTCTTAGCCCCCCCACCCCGGACTTTTGTACATTCACAAATACTGATCTTAGTACTTTTTTAGTTCATCCCTCAGTATTTGCTCATTATCTGCTACTTACACTCTTATGATTGGATACTGAAGAGACTAAGGAAAAGGTTGAAGAGCTCTGGCATTTTCAGACGTTAACGATGTCAAAAGCGATAGCGTTTGCCTTACAAAACACGAATCAAAAGATGGGCTTAAGAGACAAAGGAATTCTTTAACAGCTGCACGTGTCAGGCTGGAGGCCCTTAAGGTCTTCCAGCTGGAGCAGCTTAGCAATCAGTTTGAAGTTTTTCCTGATCCTCAGATAAGAAGATCCGGCTGAAGGCACAAATTGTGCAGAAAACATTGGCATTCCCACTGAGAGGTTGAACAAAATCATTCAGAGAGATTTGCAAGCTGAGGAAAGGAATGACAAACAGGGTTGGAAATTTAGATAACATTTAAGATTGGAGTGGAAGAAGGGGTACCAATAAAGGAGATGGAGGAGTCGTCCAGAAAGTCCAAAAGGAATGATCAGCCATGTCAGTGATGCAGTCACTGGAGATGAGGAGGTATCCAAGGTCCAGAATGGATGAGGACACTTAGGGACATGGGGCACCTCTGCTTCAAAGAAACTGGAAATCCGCACACCCCAGACAGGTAACAGGGGGTCCTGAGGAGATGTGCGAGTAGAACGGACGTACTTTTCTTTCCTTATTTACCCTTCTTTTCCTTGTTGGATCAGAAAGCCTGGCAAGCCAATGGGCTGGAGACGGAAGGCGAGGCCAGCTGAGTCTCTTTCTTTGTAAATTACTTTATAGTCCATAGTAGGGGATGCACTATTACTAAAAGCAAGCAGAAATTCTGATGGGTGAGCTGCGAAACTGTTCAGACCCTCAGAGTGTTCACGTGGTGACCAAGAGGAAAGGACGCACAGAGTTTGTTTTCATGAACTATTTGATGCTTAGGAAAGCTATTGTCACATACAGTTAGAGGTATGATCGCTTAAACCGCAGTAACCCAGTTTTGTGCCTTTCACCCACGGTACGGTGTTTGAAGTCAATCAATCTACAGTGCTCCAGCAGTCTGAGGACGGTAACAATGCGCTTCCTGTTGCTGCCCACACCCAACGACACTGCCCACACCCAACGACACTGCCCACACCCAACGACGCTACCTGTGGATGAAACTCCACCATAAGCATCAAAAGAACAGTCTACATTTCATTCCTTACATGGGAACAAATGTTTAGACTCATCTGAACAAACAACTTTGACTTATTTATTTAAGCTACATTTTTATAGAACAATGTATTGAAAACATAAACAATACTAGGCTGAAATGTGGGCTGTTTATTTATTGAATGGCTTGTAAAAATAAGAACAGTGAGTCACAAAGTCTGCTCTTCCCTTCTACAATGCAGCCTGGGAACATTTTTTTCAGATGTAGACAAAACATACAGCCATCTTTAACCCAAAAGGAAATGGTTGGATTTAAGTTTTTAAATAATTAAGAGCACTGGTTTAACTCAAATGTTCACTGACTGTAGTTAGAAATGTGACTATGCTTACCATAAAATACTAAGAACTCACTCTGATGTCCATGTATTCAGCAGGGGAGCCTGTATGGCAAAGAGTAAGAAATATCCCAGTTGAGTTATCAAGTGGTAAATCTTTTCCCTACCTGGATTACATTCAAAATACACTTCACAGATGATTTCATTCCAGTATCCTACATTAAACACACACAGGTCTACTGTCGTTACTAGGAGACAGGACGATGAAATTTCTGCAAGAAAGAAGTTGAGTAGCATACAGAATAAAAAGAACAAATGTATCCGAAGAGATGATTTAAAACGGAAGCCCTTATTTCACAGCCTCAGTGGCACTGCAGACTAGCTAAAGATAGAAGATCTAGAATCTGGCTGCCTGGATTCAAAATCCAGCCCTTGACCCTTGACCCTTGAAGCCTGGAGAGAGTTATTTAACCTTAGCAAGCCCATCTTAAAATGCCCTAATAATAGATCTTACTGCTGAGTTGTGAGCACTGAATACTACTGACTACAAAAAAAAAAAAAAGCTTCCTATATATAGACTCAAATAAAAACTTTCATTATGTACACTATTTTAAACATTTAACATCCAGAGGCTTGAGATTCTTATAAGAATGCACCACTCAACCATGCTATAGAATCTATACCATAGATGAAGCTACTACACAGAAAATCACTTGACTAAGCAAAGAACCTGGTCTTAAGGGTTCTGAAGGGTAAGCAATTTGGGAGCCATTTTTTTTAAGAGCACAGATTTACAGACTGAGTCTGCAACACCGCCCTTCCTTTTTAGAGCTCAGACATTTAAGAAGCAACAACCGAATGATCACTGGGGTCGTCCAAGCTCCCCCAGCACCTTACAGCACGTAGTAAGGTGTTGCTGTGGCTTGAAAGCTCCCAGTACTGCTAGGGAAAAACGGAACAAATGTAAGAATGCTCTACAGGATTAGCTACAGGATAATCCTGACTCCGTGGGGAAGGTTCTTGGATCCCCTTCAACTCAGCGCTAAGAGGCTCCCAGAATCACATAGTTGGAAGGACCACGTCGGGGGTTTTTACTGTTAGAGCATGCTTTACGTGCAAGCCAGAGGCCCTGTGCTCCAGAAGGAGCCGGCAGACTTGTGCAGCTGCCAAAAAGCAGAGCCCCACCAGCTGCCTGAGGCTCCAGCTTGCCAGCCGTCTCAGCCAGGGAGAAGAGGGCTCAGTCACTGCGCCTGGAAGAGGCTTGCCTGTGACTCAATCCCAAAGAACATAGCTGAGGAGGAAATGCAGAGAGCTGCAAGGAAAGAAAGCAAAAGCAGGGTGTTGCCCATCCTCCTGAACTGCAATGAGACTTTGTCCTAATGGCAACCATCTGAAAGAGAAACTGTCACTGGAGACTTCAGTGTCTCCAGTGAAAGGATGCTTTACAAAACTCTCTGGAGAACAAGAGCAATGAAGGCAAATCCAGGGAGACTTTCTTTTTTCTTTTCCTTTCCCCCCTTTTTTTTTCTTTCTTTCTTTCTTTCTTTCTTTCTTTCTTTCTTTCTTTTTCCTTTCCTTCTTTCTTTCCCTTTTTTTTCTTTTTCCTGGATTTTCTTACAAACAATCCAAGCCCCCTGCAGATCACTTTACTTATCTCCACTAAGCAAATTCTATGTACTAATAGAATATCCTCTTCTTTGAAGATAAGCAGGGGGGCCTGTATCATATGTGTGTGGGGGGGGGATCATCTTTATAACTCGTCTGAAAACCCCCTTCATTTAGGGGAAGGCAGCGTAACTAACTAAGGGTGCTGTTGAGCCCAGCTGCACATCTCTTTAGGTGGGTCCTCATCAAAACTTTTCTGTATGCAAAATGGAAAAAAAAAAAACAAAAAAAAAAAAAAAAAAAAAAAAAAAAAAACATGACACCTACCTCTCTGGAGGACAGAAAGGACCTCCGAACAAACAAAGCTCCTAACACATCTCCTACTATATCTCCAGCACCTATTAAGTGTGAAATGAACTACAGAGTTAGCTACAGGGCTTGACGCCTACTAGAAACAATGACTTACATGCTTTAGTCCAAAATTCTCTGGGAAGTAGCAGCTGCTTTTTATTCTTTATTTCTTTATTATTTTCTTTATTTCAAGGCCCCCAACTTGAATATTTTTTTTTATTTTTTTGAATATTTTTATAAAACGCTTGTTATTACTAAAATCATTTTTGAATAATGCCCTGCCGAAGAACACAATATTTGAGAACATGTCACTGACATCTTTTTAAAGTGATGCTGTGTGTGTTTACGTCTCAGCCTTCTGGAAGTCTGTTCTCGAAAGGAAATAGGGACTTGTTGCAAAAGTAGAAAGTATGATCTTTGGCCCTGGGGAGCTTATGATTTAATAGAGCAATTGGCTGGACGCAGAGCCACATAATAAATATGGCAGAAGCACATAAGCAAACATTTATACATAGCTGAGCACAGCTGCATAGGTTTACACAGGTGCTAACTAGCATCAGGGAGAGAAAAGTTAAAGCGAGCTGGGCTTTTTATGGCATTGGCAATGAGAATACAGAGCAACATAAGTTTAGAAAGTGCTTTCTTGGTGCTGAACAATGATGAAGCTAAGAAAACTCAGTGGAGCAAAAAGAAACTCCAAATGATAAAAAGAGCAGATATAACAGGTTAGAAAGTTTTAGGTTGTGGTTAAAAATTAATCATTGTGTACGTCCAGTGAGTCAACAGTTTGGCTTTACGTCAATCATCTCATTTAACTCTCTGAGGCTTGGGGAAATTAAAGGACTTGACTAAATTTTGTGTCTGAATGTCAGCAAGTTCCTAGTCTGAGAGCTGAGGCTGGTTTGGTCTGGCTCCAGAGCTGCCCTCTACAAAATTTACTGTACTTTCTTGCTGTCACATAATAAAAGAACAAAGACTAAGACCATTTGAGAAACAGCCAGAGGGGTTCAAGACTGTTTATCTAGCACCACCAAACCACAAATGACAATCGCAACAGTTCCAAAACTTGTTGAAGAAACCATGAGGTGGGGGATGGGGCAGACTGCCTACAGCATTAGGCGAAGTCAGTTGGGGGAGGACCCTTGGAGCACTCCCCCTCCTTGAAGCATAGCCAAGGTACCAAAGCAAATGAAGTTGCTTTGGTGTAACCACTTTCATTCGCCAACACCACAGTACAAAGATACCATCCAAGAAAAGGGGAGCCATTCCAGCTCTTCATGGAGACGATCAGGGAGGACACTAGCCAGTCATCTTCCCAGTGCCACTGCCAATCGGTAACTGAGCAGGGAAAAAAGCTGCTGCCCTAGTAACTGCTTTATGAAGCAGTGAGTTCCTGTAGATCATGGCCTCTTAACCTAGCCCCCAGCACAAAAGAAGTTTGGGACCATAAGAGCACATACTTGAGTGCTACCAGCTCTGTGACCTTGGATAAGCTGTGTAAGTGTTCTAGGTATCATTTACAATGTGTGCATACTAAATCTGCCTTGGTTTGACGGAGAAAATCAACTGGAATGATGCACAGGAAACACACAGAATCTGGGCCATTCAAAGTGCCCCGACAGACTCAGTAGACAGGGAAAACACTTTTCAAGCTCCTGAAAACAGTCAGAGGCGTCTTTTTTTTTTTTTTCTTTCTCCTATCTCAGCCAATACTGGCACCATCATTTTAAACAAAAATCTGCCACTAAAGTCATTCAGTGAGGCAAGTACATTGTTCTGCGAGTGTGTAAAACGAACTTCCTGGGTAACTACAGGCCGGGCGAACGCCACTAACCATATCCCAGCCTGCAGTGGCTGAGCACCCTCCTGACAGGAACTTTTCTGCTCCAGCTTTGTGGTTCTCTCCGGCTTTCTGCGATGTCTCCTCAGACACAATCCCGAGCAGTCCTGCTAAATGACACCACGTCTCGAGGGGTTTTGTTTGGGTGCTGTGCTGTCAAAGTGCTGTGGAGTAGGGTGTTGAGGACAGTCAGGTGCAGCTGCTCATCATTACCCGGGGAAGCCTCCCAATTAACCTTAGTGTGTAATAAAGCCCATCAGCAAATGAAAATAAGAATTTCTCACTTACTGAAATGGTATTTAGCTTGTAATTGCTGCTTGAGAGTGTCAAATCAAGAAGAAAACATTAGGGAAATTGCTCTCCTCCCCACAAACTGATGTTTGTTGAATATTTTTTTTCTTTTTAAATCAAGACTATCATTTGATAGACTAAGGTATTTTAACCTAACCTCAGGAAAAGCTTGGAAATGTGTCTTGTCTTTTGACGTAAAGTACTATACTAAAGCTCAAAACATGAGAATTATGACACACATTATTCCTTCTCACCAGTCCTGTGGCTTAAACTCTAGGTGGCAAGAATTAATTGGGGAAAATCTATTTTCTTTACAAACATGTTTAATAATCCCAGAAAAAGAAATCAGCATAAAAAAATACAGCAATCATGTAATAAAGAGATCTGTCACAAACCACCATAAAATTAATAAGGCAATGTGTTAGCTAAATGATACTATTTTTGAAATCATACTGAATATATGGAACCATGTGCTAGGCTGGGTGGAAGAACATGAGAACGACCATCATTCATTCTGTATGAATTCAACAAGTAAACTGACTTGAAGTCATCCACTTAGGAAACATTGTCACTACACTAAAATGTAAAATCTAGCTATGAATCTATTATGCCTGAAATTTAAAAATACAGCTAATGAGTATCAATATAAAGTTGTAGACTTTACTGTGAAATAACTACAAACACACAGATGTTGAAAAACAAAACCAAACCACCCAGCTTCTATGATGACGTTTTTATAATTTATACTGAATCACAACCAGGAAGTTGATGCTGCTACATTACTGTATTCGTCTGAGTTCTCTAGAGTAACAGAACTTGTAGAGTAAATCTCTTTCTGTCTGTCTAAATCAATCTCTCTCTTTTTCTCTCTCTTTCTACACACAAACACACACCATTTATTAAAATGACTTATAGGCTGTGGTCCAGCTTATCCAACAGGGTCTGGATATGAACAGAAAGTTCAAGAATCCAATAATGGCTCAGTCCATGAAGCTGGATTTCTCAGGTGGTCTTCAGAATATGCCAGAATCCTGAAGTAGACTCTATACCAGTGAAGGAATGGACTTGCTAGAAAGGCAAGGGCAAAAGCCATCTAACAGGGTCACAGATTATTGTTAAAAGGAATTAGACCCCTGAGGGGAAAGCAGCATTACCAGGCCACAGAAGAAGACAACTCGGCCACTCCTGATGAGACCTAATTGACTAGGATCAGAAGGAAGGAAAAGAAGTCCTCCCCTATCAGTGGACTTGGGGAGGGGCATGCATGCAGAGGGTGGAGGAAGGGAGGGATTGGGATGGGAGGAGGGAGGGAACCAAGGGGGGGGGGGACACAAAGGGAGTAATGTGTAATTAATAAAGAAAAAAATGTTTAACACAAAAAAAGGAATTAGAAAAAGAGAAAGACCTGATTAAAGATACATATCAAAGAAAATGTTATTATTTTATTTTAAATTATTAATTAAGTTATCTATTTACTTTATATCCAATTGCAGCTTTCTCTTCCTCCTCTCCTCCCAGTCTCTCTCACCTCTCCTCTGCCCCATCCATCCCTTCTCCCTTTCTCAGAAAGAGGGAAGCATCCTATGGACTTCAATCAGTCTTAGCATATCAAGTTACAGTAAAACTAGGCTCATCTTCTCCTATTGAGGCTAGCCCAGGCAGTTAGGAATAAAGGATCCAAAGGCAGATAGCACAGTCAGCAACAGCCCTTGTTTCTGCTATTAGGAGTCCCACCTTAAAACCGGTCTGCACATCTGTTGGGTACACAGAGGGCCTAGGTCAGGTCCATGCATTCTTTCTGGTTGGCAGTTCAGTCTCTGTGAGCCCCTATGGGCCCAGATTAGTTGATTCTGTAGGGTTTCTTGTGGTGTCCTTGACCCTCTGGCTCCTCCCCCTCCTCCACAGGATTACCCAAGCTCCACCTAATCTTTTGCTATGAGTCTCTGCATCTGTTTCCATCAGTTGCAGTGAAGCTTCTTAGATGACAGTTATGCTAGGTTCCTGTCTGCATATCATTAATAGCGTCAAGGTTGGGCTCTCTCTCTCATGGCATGGGGCTCAACCTGGGCCAGTCATTGGTTGGCCATTCTCCCAATTTCTGTTCCATCTTTAGCCCTGTTACAAGAGATGGCTGGTCCAGGCTCCATATCTCCCATTGCTAGGAGTCTTAGCTAGTGTCATCCTCATAAATTCCTGGGACTTTCCAGTATCCTGTGTTTCTAACTTGTCCCAGAGATGCCTCCCCCTTTCCAGTTGTCTCTCCTAGTACTCTGTCCCTCCATCTTCCCCCACCTGATCACTCTGTTCCCATACCCATCCCTTCCCTGACCCAGGATATCTAAAACAATCCTGTACGATAAAAAAACAAACAAAAAAAAAACAACTTCTAGAGGTATCAGGATCCCTGATTTCAAGTTGTACTAGTAATAAAATAGTAATAACAATGGCATGGTATTGGCATAAAAACAGATAGGTTAATCAATGGAATTGAGTTGTAGACCCAGAAGTAAACCCACATTTACCTATGGACACTTGATTTTTGACAAAGAAGCCAAAATTATACAATGGAAAAAGACAACATCTTCAACAAATGGAACTGGTCTAACTCAATGTCTTCATGTAGAAGAATGTAAACAAATCGATATCTATCACCTTGCACAATACTCAAGTCCAAGTGAATCAAAGACTTCAACATAAAACTGATACACTAAACCTGACAGAAGAAAAATCGAGGAATAGCCTTGAGCTCATTGGCACAGGAGACAACTTCCTGAACAGAACACCAAGAGCTCAGGCTCTAAGACCAACAATTAATAAATGGGACCTCTTGAAACTGAAAAGCTTCTTTTACGCAAAGGACACAATCAAAATGGCAAAATTGCAGCCTACAGAATAAGAAAAGATCTCACCAACCCTACAGCCAACAGAGGGATGATATCCAAAATATATAAAGAGCTCAAGAAACTAGACATCAACAAAACAAATAACCCAATTTAAAAATGGGATACAGATCTAAACAGAGAATTCTCGACAGAGGAATCTCTAATAGCTGAGACACACTTAAAGAAAGGACTACCATAGAGGGCCTCTGAAAGACTCTACCCAGCAGGGTATCATTGCATGTGCTGAGACTCATAACCAAACTTTGGGCAAAGTGCAGGGAATCTTATGAAAGAAGGGGGAGATAGAAAGACCTGGAAAAGACAGGAGCTCCACAAGGAGAGCAACAGAACCAAAGTATCTGGGCCCAGGGTTCTTTTCTGAGACCAATACTCCAACCAAGGACCATACACAGGCACAGATGTAGCCCATAGCAGCTCAGTCTCCAAGTGGGTATCCTAGTAATGGGAACAGGGATGAACTCAGACATGAACTCAGTGGCTGTCTCTTTGATCACCTATCCCCGACAGGGGTGGGGGGGAGCCTTACCAGGCCACAGAGGAAAACAATGTAGCCAGCCCTGATGAGACCTGATAGGCTAGGGTCAGAGGGAAGGGGAGGAGGACCTCCCCTCTCACTGGACGGAGCATGGGAGGAGAAGAGGGAGGAAGGGTGGTATAGGGAGGGAATGAGGAAGGGGATGAGGGAGGGGGCTACAGCTAGGAAACAAAGTGAATAAATTGTAATAAACTTTTAAAAATTAAAAAAAAAACAGCATCAGCCATCCAACCTATCACCATTTCTATATCACAAACACATATTGTCATTTTAGTACACAAGGCAAATAAAGCCTCCTCTAGGAAGCCTTTCTAGCCAAAAAAATAAAAAAGAAAGAAATGTTCAGCATACTTAGTCATCAGAGAAATGCAGATCAAAATGACTCTTATATCTTATACCCATCAGAATGGCTAAGATCAAAAACTCAAGTGACAGCTCATCCTGGTGAGGATGTGAATCAAAGGGAATATCCTCCATTACAGGTGGGAGTGCAAACTTGTGCAACCACATTGGAAATTAATTTGATCATTTCTCAGAAAACTGGGAATACATCCAACTCCAGACCCAGCTATGATACTCCTGAGTATACCCAAAGGATGTTCTACCATGCCACAAGGACACTTGCTCAACTATGTTCATAGCAGCTTTTTCCGTAATAGCCAGTAACTGGAAATAACCTTGATGTCCCTCAACTAAGGAACAGATAAAGAAAATAGGGTACATTTACACAAGGGAATATTACTCAGCTATTAAAAACAATGACATCATGAAATTTGCAGACAAATGGATGAAACTAAAAAATATCCTCCTGAGTGATATAACTCAAAGCCAGAAAGACAAACCTGATGCGTACTCACTTATAAGTGGATTTGGGCCATAAAGTATAAGATAGCCATGCTACAAACCACAGACCCAAAGATGCCCAAAGTACCAAGGAGGACCCAAGGGAGGCTGCTCGAATCCCACTTCATATTTGGCAGAAAGCCCTCACAGATGTGCTCTACATTTAGGGCTTTGGTTAACTCCAGGGGTAGTCAAGTTGACAACCAAGAAGAGCCATCACAATTAGTGAAAATAAACTATATACTTTATTCAATTTTAAGTAATTTTTACCGGTCACTTGGTTGCGAGGGGAATGTTAATATGTGACGATATAAATGAACGGATGTGGCTGACCATGGATCTGTGTACTTTACTCATCTGGGTAGACCTTTGGAATCATCACCACGATATGAATATAGAATTACCCTGTCAGCATAAAGGACCTGCCTTAGATTACCCTTATGTAGTCACTCCTTTCCGTACTACTGGCAATCAATCACTAATCTATTTTCTTTCCTCCATAGGCTTATTTTTTAAGGTTATAAAAATAGAACTATAATATATTACCTTTTGGGACTGCTTATATTGATTTTGAGATCCACTTAGTTTGTCGTTTGTGACAAAAAAAATGGCTCACTTGTATTGGTGATCACCTTTCTGTGACGTGAAACTTTCACCCATTAAAAGGACATTCAAGCTGTCCCCAATTTTTGGCTTATATTTAAAGCTGCTGGTGCAAAAATTCATATACAAGGGTTTTTGGTCAACATTAATTTTCATAAAATGTACAGGGGTGCAACAGAAATATAAGTTTTCTGAAAGTCCTTTTCTGAGTTCTCATAACTAATACAACAGGTAACAAAACCCAGTCCATCAGCAGCCTCTTCCAAATCTTGCAATCCACTTACCCCAGGAACTCCTGGACATTTGTCCAGGATTTAAGAATTTAAATTGACAAAAAAAATCTTGTACATAAATATTCGTAACAGCTTTAATTCTAATAGACAAAAATAAAAAAAAACAACTTAAATGTCCGTTTAATGGATGAATTATTCCTCCTGGGATTCCATTATCTCTCCCACATTTTCCCCTCTGTAGTAATGAATTATCTGCAGCCTGTCTAGTAGTTTATTGTGTTTCAGACAAAACCCCTGTGGTTACGATTTGAAAGGTCTCCAAATGAAAGAGAAGCATGCGTAACATTGGAAAGCTATTCTGCTCCCCCAACTGGAAAATAGTTTACTTATTTGTTCAGTCTTCTGTAGTTTATCTATTCACCCACCCAACAACTATTAATTTAGAACCTACTATGTGCCCAAGCACTAGAGAGAGCCATGTGGTTATTTCGAGAAATCACAAAGACTCAGCGCTAAGTTGCAGTGATGAAAGGCTGAGCAGAGATGCACAGCACACGGGAAGGGTTAAGGGCAGGGGTTCAGAAAGATTTCAGAAATGAGACCCTACCACAGGGCACACAAAATCCAACACAGACAACTTGTCAAAAAACCAGGGAAAGGATGGAGTTTCCCTTTAACGGAGGAAAGAGTGTGTTAAAAGCTAACGACAAAATGGCAGGTTGTAGGCTTAGATTTTTCACCAAATTTACTTTATTTAAGGTTCTTATGCACCTTTACCTCCCTTCCACCCACCCACCCACAACCTTAGGTAGGAGGTTAGTAGGAAAGGGGCTGCTGATTAGGGTCAATGTTCAGGGATTTACCAAAAGCAGTCGTCAGGACACCAGCAGACCAGTCCAAAGGCTGACAACAAGCAGCAACGGGACTCAAAAGATCAGGACAAGTCAGCCAAAGTGGCCAGACTCGGTTGGATCATCTGGAACGTCTCTCCCATGAAGTCAAGTGTTGAAGCAGGAATCTCAGCGCAGCGACGTCGATCCAAACAGTAATGCCTCCCTGTGTAGGGGCCTTTATGTAACTCCTCTCTTCAGAGTCCACCCACGGATGCTCTCAGCTGACCAAGGTCACGCCGCTCACATGTGAGAGCTCACAGCAAAACATCACATGTCCTCTCACAAGCCAGCCTCCCGCAAAACATCACGTGCCCAGCTTGCAGCAAAACAACACGGGGCAGAACTGAGTCTTCAAGGAAACCAGAAACTTCCACGTCAGCAGGTGGCTTGTTTAAAAAAAAAAAAAAAAATTTTTTTTGTAGGAAATTAAGTATGTCCAGAGCAGGAAGGAAAAAGACAAAATGAATAAATCAAGCATTTCAACCATATTACTTTTGTGTCCCTGATAAATATCAATAAATATGGATCAGTAGCTGTGAGTGAGTTAAGCTTTCCTTAAGGAAACATGAAGTGCTACTGTAGCTTGAAGGGCTTCTGAAAACTTGGTAAGAAATAGCTCTCAGCCATTAAGCTCCATTAACATCACGGTTTTTCGGTTTCTGACCCCGTCCATGAGTTGTTAGCCTCAACTTCAGGGTCAAGAGATGTGCTTCAGGCACTTATTTGACACTCTGGCTTTTATGGCCATAGTACTCGCTGTTAGTCCAAGTGTTCTCTGGTGGAAGAAACTGTTCAGTTCCCTAACTACTGATATGTGCTTTCCTTTCAAATCCAAGTCAGCTGTGCTGCTGGGCATCTGCCACAATTCCATCCTGCTGCTTGAGTCAGTGGCTTTGAAAAGCCTAACCCCCAACCCCACTCCCACTCCCACCCGGCTCCAGAGTGTGGAGGGTAGGAGGCTTGGCAGGGATTAAAGCATAAAATCCAAACTGCAGTACTGGTTATGACTGCTACAGTAATTTCTGAGAACAAGAAGGAGGTGAAGTCTTCCGTCAAGCTGCTGAAATGGCAAGAAAACCGAAGAAGAAAAAACAATCGGTGACATTAAATTTTCAGAAACTCGCCGAAAAGAAAACACAAACCTCATTTCACTGAGGAGCGTGGCTATTCAAGAATTGGATGGAGTCATTTAGGGATGTTTCAGTTACAGTCAATTTTCGGCTAAATTTATGAACTGGGGATAATACCCTGAAAAAAGAGACATTTGTACGGTCCCTTCTGCCAATATTGTCTTACAAAACTCTTCAGGGTCACAATTATTAAAAAAAAAAAAAAAGTGTTATCTTTGCTGTTACTGGAGGACTTCTATTTCTCCCCTGGAGCTCTGAGTACCCTTCCCTGGGAGCTAGGTCCAAGTAGGAAGGCCCTGGGGAGGTCACCACTAACCTGATGAAGACTGGGAGCTGCCATCAAGCTCTCTGTTCAGGTCCAGGATCACAGTGACATAACTAAGAACCTTGCCAAGCATGATGCCATATACAGAGAGGAGCTACTGGTCAGAGCAGATCTCCTGGTCCATGTGACTGTTTTAAGGGACCACAAAGCAGAACATCTGGAATCAGGGCTCGCTCTTAGCGGATTGTCCGTCTATAATGCAACAACAGGGATGAAGGTGAGACCAAAGTAGTAATAATTTCTGAAAGTGAAATAAAAATGGCTAACTATGCATATAGACTATATGTTTGAGTGTGTGCCTGCGTGTGTAGGTGTGTGTGTGTGTGCAAGTGTGTGTGTATGCTGGAGGTAGAGGTAGTCCCAGCTGGAAGCCACTGCCTCTTGGTTAAGTATCTTGAGGCAGCAGGGTACTCCATCCATCATGGCCATGTGTGGGGGTTAATTCTGGAGAGGCGGCTCCTCTAATGTCAATATGGCTGACCATTACTGTAAGAACACATGAGAATGTCCTCCAAAGGCTACCCAGATAGTGTGTCTCTTCCTGACTCATAATTTAATTTGGACAGGTAAGTGGAACACAAAATTTCCAACTATGATTTCCCTTCCTACCTCTCATCCCCAGTCCCATCCCCCCACATCCCATTTATATCCAAGAAAGACTCCTAAACTTGATTTGAAGAAATAACATTGTGTTATGGAGATCTTTTATCGTTTGAGGTTTTCATTTTTGAAACAGTGTCTTACTATGTAGCCTTGACTAGTCCCGAGCTCACTAGACAGACCAGGCTGGCCTTGAACTCAAAAAAATCCACTTGCATCTGCCTGGAAGTAAAGGCGGCACCATCATGCCCAGTTGTAGAAACACTTCAATTACTAAAAGATGACAATATATGTGAATGAATATATTCATTCTCTAGGTTGCAATGCCAGTTTTAGGACACATAAGGGTTTGCTTATGGTCCCATATGCTCTTTCAAGTTCCGTATGCTTGGGGTGAAGTCAAAGTTTTCTGATTTCCATTTTTATAAATATAAGAGGATTAGAGGGTATTTTCTCCATCCTTTGATTTACCATGACTTTGAAAATCACTTCAAAATTCCAAGAACATTTTGATATTGTATAAACTCACTAACAATTGCAAAAGTATCTTTTATTTGCCAGATGTAATTGTCATCTTGGAGTCTCACTGCCTCTATCTGCTACCCTAGGCCTAGTCCTGGAAGCTTCTAGCCTCCATACAATCTAATCTAGACCTAGAATGCTTTCGGCATCCAAGACTTACTACTGAATAAGGTCACCCTTTTTAGTTCCTTCTGAACTGTAGCTGGCTGGTTGAACTCAGCTGTTCTGGCTCGAATTCCTCTCCAAGCTGATGGATTCAAACTGGCTTCTCTTAGCTTCTGACTGAATTGTTCTGCTTGGCCTCAAACTATCTCTGGCAATCTGTTGTTATCTTCTGGCTCCTTTGCCTTTTCTGGTTTATCTGTCTTCACATGTGTCTAGATTGTTCTCTCTGCAACCTGTGCAACTGTCCAGGCAAAACTGCTTCCTCTCTCTCTCTCTCTCTCTCTCTCTCTCTCTCTCTTCTCTCTCTACTACTCTAAATTCTCTCTTTCCTCTCTTTTCTCATGAGAGTTGGGTATATTCTGCCAAATCTTTCTGTGATTTGTCACTTTGTCTACCTCTCGATAGACATCACTTTCAAACATTAGTGCTTCCTTCTACAAACTAACTTTGCCTTCATTGTTTGGGATTAAGATTGTGTACTAAGGGCCTGTCTACATTCCAGCTGGATCACACAGAACTAGAAGGTGTTGTGATCAGAGCAGCTAGGTTGCTGGATTAAAATCCCTCTGCAAATAATCTCTAAAAAGACAGAAATGTTATCATAGCTAACTAACAAGGATTCCTTGCAGGACACAGCAGGGTCCATTTTCAGGGTCTGCCTTGGCAAAGCTGAGAAAAGTGGTTGATCCTCACAAACACAGCAAACCAGACCTTAAAGCATCCTGTCTGTGTGAGCATGTGTTTCTTACCAGCCGACGTATTAAACCTGGATGTGTTTATAAGTTTCTCCTCTCTTCTTCCCTCCGTGACCTCCTTACAGCACCAACTCCTCTCTCCCACAAGAATGAAGCTACAGGATGGTGAAAGGAAATGATTTCATCTGGGCGGAGAAGGAAAAAGATAGTGCATTAGTCCCCCAAATTGTAAGTCAAAAGTGCTGCCTAAGGAAAACAAACAGCTGGCCCTCCACAGACTGAGTCTCTTGCTCCAACAGCCTTCCCTAGGGATGGAACAGGGAGGGTGGGGACAGGGAAGGGATGCCATCAGACCAGCTTCTTGGTTACATGTCCTGGTTACCTCCTCCTTGGAGACCATTTCCTTTTGTTTCAGCAGTCACATTTCTCTTCGGAGGAGGAGAGCTCTGCCCTGGCTGCCCTTGTAGCTACAGGAAAAAGAAAACCAACCTTCTTTTCTGTGGTTTACCTGCAAGTTTCCTGCTTAGATTCTTGCATGACTGTACTCATTTTGAACACGGATCTACAACTACATTTTAAAAAATAATAGTAAGGACATTTCAAAACTTGGGTTTTAAAAACACTATCCAAAGCCGGAAAAGTAGTTCTCTTCAGAGGGCGAAACATATCATAAGGCATGTGCTAATGAAAACTACTCTCTTTTTTTTTCATCCTTTATCTCCCGCCTGCTGCATAGAAGAGGCTATGAAGGAAGAATAAAATGGACTGTATTCAGAGCCATGATCACACAGAGAATGGATCCTGGTCTGTGTCAATCATGCACTTGGAGGAATGGAATCAACTCCTAGGCTCAGCAAGGCAGCCTTCTGGGGAGCTCAGAGTTGAGAATAGCTGTGGATGTGACACTTTACACAACCATATCCTCTGTCCTGCTCTCTCCACCAAGGCATTCTTGGCTGCCTCGCTTTAAGCAGAATCGTGTTCTCGTGCATACGTGCTGTTGTGACTGGCAGAGGCTTGTCCTGGGAATAAACCTAGGAGCAGATTAGCTGGCCTGCGGGGCAGAAGGTTGGCTCTGCAGTAGAATATGGAATGTTCTCAGGCAAGAGTGATTCCTAGAAGAACCATCACCTCTCCATGAGATGAGCAAGGGGCTATTATAGACTCTGTGAAGGAAGCGTGGGATGAGCCCTGTGCTATGGATTCTTCCAGGCTTAGTCAATTTGGGGAAGGAAGGAGTCAACATGAACATTAGAAAACCTTGTGTTTTATGATGTGTATTTTATGCTTATGTTAGCTGTTCAGTAAAAAGACTTGCACAGAGTTGCAGGCTCAGCCATTCTCAATAAATCCTTTTATTCCTATATGAATGTCCAAGTCAACAAGTTTTTCCAAGAACTGTTTTGGCAGATCCTTGAACTGGGGGTTGATGTGGGAGAAAAATACCACATGTAGCAAAATTCAGACATCTGTAGTAAGCACTCAGGCATATTACATTGTTTAAAATCATCCCTCCCAGACTGTCGTAACTACGTGTCACGTAAGAGGAAGGGTTCTGGGAGGCAATCTAAAGAGACTCTCTTCCAAGTAATTTTCATAAACACCATGATGCAACTTTTAAGGCTCAAAGGTTTCCTTTACTTATTTGGTTTTAGTTTGATTGTTTTCTTTTGACGGGTAAAACAGTTTGCCTACTAAGCAGCTCATTTTAACTCTAAAAATAGTTCAGCAGAGAATTTAGGCCAGAATTCATGTTCTGCTTTAACTCTGATATTTGTTGTCTGAACAACAAACTGAATAACCCTTTGCATCTCTCAGTTTATACAACTACAAACAGCCGCTCTCTTAAAAATGGAAACTTGGTTATTATCATGTACCTTAATCTGACTCTAGAAGGCCTTTTACATCATCAATGTCCTAATCAATAGTCTAAGCAGCTCCAGAAATGAGTTTCAAAATTTTAAGCCTTTCATTAGACACAGAGCTGAGGTGTTGAGCTTCCTGAATAAACATTTTTTATGATGAAAAATATCATGCCAAATCCTAACGCATATGTATTGCCTAAGAGAAAATATTCCAAAATATTAGATAACTAGAAATCACCTACATTTTGCTTACAGTACTATCTAAATCAGTATTTAATTGTCTTATGTAAAGGGAAAGGCAGGAAAAGCATAATATTTATTCTTTTAACAACCTTTAAATAAAATTTAACTCAGAGTTTGTTGTTATCTGGTAATTGTTATTCGATATATGACAAATGTGGTCAAAAATGAAATTGGACATTTCATTGTGGCTGTTTTTATCAAGAGCCGCAAATATGAGTCTAACCTCAGCTACATAGCAAGATCTTGTCTCCAAAGATTAGCGAGGTGAGAAGGAGGGGGTTCCTATTTCTTTGGGTCTAGATAGTCATGAGTCTTAGAACTGGCTTCAACCAGTGGGTCATTAGCACACTCCACAAGGCAGACTTGACTATAGGCCCATCTGCTAGATACAGTCCTTTAGTTAAAGTTCCTTCTTCCCAAATGACTTTAGCTCTGTCAAGTTCACAAAAACAATAACAACCAGCAGAGCCAATAAGTCCTTATGGCTGGTCTGCTGGCAGACAAGATCCTTTGCTGATCCTAGACAACATCAATCTGCCTGTAACAGCTGAACGGATATAGACAAATGTTTTCACTCTAGAATGAAACCCTGAGTGCTCTCACCCTAGCCCTGCTTATGGGAAAATTTACATTTCTATTATCCATACCAGTGTGAGAAGTTCCAGTTCCTCGGATCATAGCTGATACTTTTTACTTGTTTTCTTTTTAGGTATATTTATTTTATGCTATGTATAGAAGTGCTTTGCCTTCATGTATGTTTGCGTACCTGGTGCCAGCAGAGATCAGAAGAGGGCATGGGATTCCTTGGAATCGATTATGGAGTTGTGAATTGTCCTGAGCTGCCATTATGTCCTGGGAATTGAACCCAGGTCCTCTTCAAGAGCATCCAAGTGCCTTTAACTGCTGAACCATCTCTCCAGCCCCTAACTGACTTTTCATCTTTCTTGGGTGGTGATTTCTTTAAAACAAAGCACCCAAAATCACTACTAGAAACGTGTATCTAGAAATAAACATTTGATGGTTGTTGCACAAAATGTGTCTCTTTTTGACTTTTAGAGAAAAGCAATGAAATTTTTTTGTTTTTCATACATTTTGATCATATTAAAGTCTGAAAATATTGTTTGAAATGAAATGAAACATAAAATAAGGACATAATTGCTGTGAAGATAGAAAAGACTATGTAATTTTAGGGCTATGTGTTGCTACAGTAGATAAAAATCAATGTTCTAAAACTCAGAAAAAAGTATAATGCATGTACTTACCTGTGTCTCCTTTTAGAAAAGTCAAATGTGCCAGTGTACTCGAGTAATACTGAGGTGAGTTTTTTCCACTCTCCGATAGAGGAACAAGTAGCACTGAAGTAGACACCTTTCACAAACCAAGTCTGAGAGCAAAGGAGACAGCTGAGAATCACTTAAAAAAAAAATTGGAGTCTCAGGAAAGACCCTTGTGCTCAGATGTTTTTGGTTCTGTTGCTCTCCTTGTGGAGCTCCTGTCCTCTCCAGATCTTACTATTTCCCACTTCTTTCATAAGATTCCATGCATACTCCAACCAAGTACCATGCATGGAGATAACCTAGAACCCCTGCACAGATATAGCTCATGGCAGTTCAGTCTCCAAGTGGGTTCTGTAGTAATGGGAAGAGGGACTGCCTCTGACATGAACTCAGTGACTGGCTCTTTGATCACCTCACCCTGATGGGGGGAGCAGCTTTACCAGGCCACAGAGGAAAACAATGTAGCCACTCCTGATGAGACCTGATAGACTAGGATCAGAAGGAAAGAAAAGAAGACCTCCCCTATCAGTGGACTTGGGGAGGGACATGCGTGGAGAAGGGGGAGGGAAGGTGGAATTGGGAGGGGAGGAAGGAGGGGTTTATGGGTGGATACAAAGTGAATAAAGTATAATTAATAAAAAAAAGAAAAGAAAAAAAAAGAATTTTGAGCCAGAGTGATTCTTAGTAAGCAGAAAATTGTTTAAATCCACACTTTAAAGCTTAGATGGCTGTGGCTCTTCTCACGCTGATCATGCAGTCTGTGTGCAATAAACCACACAGGTTTTTACTTTCTGGTTTGTAAGGGACAGTGCCAAGCAAGATGGCTACTCGGCTCGGCATAGCTCTTGCCAAGCCTGGCTCTCTCTTTTTACTCATGTCTGGAGGGATTCAGTAAAATGATACATCAAAATGCTTTTATTACAGAATGATATTTTTTTTTCTGAGCATGCATTTTCCAGAATATACTCCACTGCTTCCCCTAAGGATGGGGTTCTTGTATATAAGAAAGCATTCTTTAGCCTAATAAGTGGAGAAATGCTTTAAAATATTTTGTTTTAGAGACCTAGGGAGCAAATCTCTGAGAAGTACTGTAGTTTCCTTTTAAACTTTGTTTAACCCATTAAACCCATAGATGTCAAGATGCCTGGCAATGAACAGAAAATATGGGTCCAAAGGGGGAAATAAACGTAAGACATGTGCTGATAGTTTGAACAGGGATGACTGGAAGAATGTGAGTCAGTTGCCAAGAAAGGAAGATGTCAAGGCAGAGAGATGATGAGTTCCATTCTGATCATATAAAGATGATTTCACAAACACGGAAGCCTAGCAATTGGAAATTCATGTATAGAGCTTGCTGTAGTAGTCCTGACTATTTTTGCCTTATACAGAAGATTAAAAAACCCACAACAGTAGGTTGGATCAGGAAGGAACAATGAGGAGAGAGAAGCTGGGAAGAGAACAAGAGAACTACACTAGGTAGAAGCCAAGTGGACACTCAGGAAGACAAAATGATACCCTGAGCTTACCTAGACTAAGGCTTTAGACAAGATAATTGTTTGTGGCCGTTGTGAAGCCGGGAGCCATCTAGTAAGCATGGTGTCCTTATGATCAGGACCTTAGGGAAATGTTTGTAGCAGAGGAGATAATGAAAGGAACAATGACTTAGCAAGACAGTGATGAAGAGAACTGAAAAAGTAGATCCGTAACTTAAGGAAGAGCCAAATGGTGTGAATATTCACACCGTTAGGAGCTAAGAGAAGGACATGAGCTTCTTACTGGCAAAGAGACTGATGAGAGATACAAGAAAAAAAAGAGAAGCAGATGAGGTTCTAGGGAGGATGGAAGGATGGAGGCCAGGGGTCTGGTTGCTACTGGTAAAATACATTCCTACAGCCTCTTAGGAAGTAGTATAAGAATAGCTATCAAACTTTCAAATACACATACCTTTGTCCCAGAAGCTTAAAAAGTATGATTTTTGTCTCACATCAAAACTCATGGTAGTGTGTACAGCAATATTCACCATAACATTCATTGTAATAGCATAGAAAAAAAAAAAAAAAGAAGAAGCTCAAATGCCCTTCAGTAAATAAGTGATTAAATAAATTATGCTAGACCTCTTCAAGGGAAGTTGAACCTGCCGCGTAGGTTTTATAAGTGATGAGCAAACCACATAGGCACTGAAACAGCATGAGGCTCAAGATATGCTTGCACTACATTAGAAATGCTACAGTTTGGATAGGGAATGCCCTCCCCATGTTGAAGGTTTGATTCCCAGCCTGTGGCACTATTAGGAGGGAGAAGACCCTTTATGAGGGGGTAGCATAATGGAGGTAACTTAGGTCACTCTGGTATGCCAGCCTCGTTCTCTCTTGCCACAAGCAACTAAACAGCTGCCTCACCCTAAATCACAGGAGAGCCAGCCATGGACTAAAACCTCCGAAACCGTGATGCAAAACAAGCCAGCCCTCCTTATTTGAACAGTGACAGAACACTGTGGTGATTTGAACAGGTAGGGCCCCACAGACTCAAGCGTTTGAATGCTTGGGAGTGGCATTATAGGAGGTGTGGCCTTCTTGGAGTAGGTGTGGTCTTGTTGAAGGAAGTGTGTCACTGTGGGGGCCAGCTTTGAGGTCTCAGATGCTCAAGCCAGTTCTCTTCCTGTTGATCAACATGTAGAACTCTCAGCTCCTTCTCTTACACCACGTCTGCCTGCACTCTGCCATCCACCCCCACCCACCCACCCGTGATGATAAACCTAAACCTAAACCTCTGAACTGTAATCCAGCCCTAATTAAATGTTTTCCTCTGTAAGAGTCGTGGTGTCTCTTCACAGTAATAGAAACCCTAATTAAAACACTAATCAACACAATAAGTCCTAATGGGGCAAGAAACAGGTATGTTATCCTATTTTGTAATACCCAAGCTCAAGCATAAGAACTGATCTAATAGATAGTAAGTGCTCAACAAAAACTTATTGAATGAAATATAATGTTGACCTTTAAACGTCAGAACACTGGCAAAGTGAGTGGTGCACACCTGTAATCCCAGCACTCAGGAGGCAGAGGCAGGTGGAGCTCTGTGAGTTCCAGGCCAGCCTGGTCTACAAAGCAAGTCAAGGATAGCCCAGGCTACACAGAGAAACTCTGTCTTGAAAAAACAAAAGACCCACGCAAGGCAGTGCATGCCTTTAATCCCAGCACTCAGTAGGCAGAAGCAGGTACATCTCTGTGAATTCTGTGAGCTCAAGGATAACCTGGTCTATATAATAAGCTCCAGGACAGATAAACTACATAGAGACGCTGTCTCAAAAAATAAAATTAAAATCAATTTGCAGAATGATGGGTAGTTCATGATTTGTGTTTGCTATATACATTTGTTAAAACAAACATTTATACTACATATGTTTATGATAGTGTTTATTCTGAAAGAATACCCAGAAGATTAAAGCAGTTATTATGAGAGCAGAATTTAATGGTAAATAAAAGAAGAACATTTGCTTTTACTTAGTTATCTATTATTACATTTTAACAAGTATGAATTTCGTCTATAATTTCATTATGTCAGTGAAAGATACACAATTTGCTATAGACAAAAGAGGAATGCAGTCATGTGATTTAGTTGTGGAAAGAGTGAAGCCCTCTCTCCCTGAGGTTACAGGAAAAAGGGGGGGTCAAGCATGTGTCTAAAGAAAGCAAGAGTCAGTGTCGCCCATCAGAATGAGGACAGTGACAAGGGAACAAACCCACCAAGACTGGGTAGGTCCAGAATATGGGTTTCAGCTTAGAGGTGGGGTGTAGGAGTTTATCTAATAGAGCAACAGTTTTCTTTAACCCTGCTAGCTTCCAAAATAATTGACACAAAGAGACTATGACATATTTTACAAGCTTAAAGCATTGGGTTAGGCAGATTTCAACCCTCTGGGCTGTTTAACAATCTCTCATCTACACAACCCATATTACTGGCCAGTAGGGCATCCCTGGTGGGCTGTGTCTCTCTATCAGCTGGATCTCTTATCCATCCTCTCTCACTTTCCTCCTTCTCTCACCTCCTGATCCTCTGACCCCACCCTGCAAACAGCAAACTCCACCTTCCTTTTTTCTGCCAAATCCCAAGGTTCTGCATTTTTTATTAGCCAATCATTTTAAATTAGGTGTAGCAAGGTTTACACAAGAAGGATAGGTGTATGTGAGAATGTGCCTCCCCATCCACACCCCTGGTCTGGGAAGCAACCAGATGGGGGGGCAGTAATTAGCATTAGAATGCATAACACCAGACCAGCCCCCAACAATGGGGAGACCATAAAAGCCAACTAATCATGCCCCAACTTTGCCCAAGATGACGCTGAAGTTGAAGGATTCGTCAAAGAACCATTTGTGAGTGACAGTGACAAGTGAGGACAACAGCTTCTAAAGTTAGGTAGAAACACTTTTAAATAGGTAAATAAGTAGACCAGCAAATGTTTATGAGGCCATAGTAAGGTCAAAGCTAAGTCGGAGAAGCTGGAACTTGTTAGTTAACAGAGAAAAAAAAAAGAGCTTGGGGCTTGGGAAACTAGCAACAAAACAAGAGGCCAGCTGTGACACTGATGACCACAGTTTGGCCATAAACTGACTGACTCAAATGAGCAAATAGGCCACAGAGTTGCTTCACTTTCTTCCAAAACATCATAGCTAGTTGGTGTTACAATTGAGCAACTGGGTGGAGGTATTGCTCCAATTGTAAAAGCAGCACGCACTGCCATCGTAAAACAGGAGATAAAATGCCCACTGGTCAGTACTCACGAGTGCCAAGATCTAGAGCCAGTTTAAATGTCTACCAACAGATGGAAGAATAAAGGAAATGTGACAAATACAGGCGCACACACACACACACACACACACACACACACACGAGCGCAATGGAGATTGAGTTGGCTGTAAAGAACAATGAAACTATGTCATTTGCAGGAAAAGTGGGCAGTGAAGGGGAGCCTCCTGTGTGGCAGTTTCAATGAGAATGCCCTCTAGAAGCTCACGGATCTGCATACTTTGGGAATGGTTGGGAGGTGTGGCCCTGCTGAAGTAGGGGCGTACTTGTTGAAGGAGCTGTGTTGTTGAAGGTGGGTTAAGAGTCTCTCCCTCCCTCCCTGTTGTCTGTGCCTCAGTATATAAAGCTCTTAGATGCTTCTCTAGCACCATGCCTGCCCAATTGCCGGCATATTGCCTGTCATAGTGATAATGGACTAACCTTCTGAAACTGAAAGCAAGTGTAATGGCTAAAGAAATTTCATTTCATGAAGGGTATCATCTTGGTACCCACTAGTGGTTTGTCTCTGACTCCAGTTCTTGGAAGATAAGCTCCCAGTAACCCTGACTCAGTGATCCCTACTCAGAAATGTACAGTTATGACTATCTACTTGTTATGACATGACTAACCGCTTTTTTGTTTCTATTACTGGCTTATACAGTTCCCCAAAGATAGTTTTGAGCTGCCTTATCCACTTAACTTGGCAGAATAGACTAGTTTTTGCTTGCTTGCACACATACGGGAATTCTTGTGGTTTTCCTTTTAAAAATTCTTTCCTCAACCATGTTCATAGCAGCTTTATTTGTAATAGCCAGAAGCTAGAAACAACCCAGATGTCTCTCAGTTGAGGAATGGATTCAGAAATTGTGGTACATTTGCACAATGGAATACTACTCAGGTCCTGGGAGAGATGGCTCAGTGGTTAAGAGTGCTGTCTGCTCTTTCAAAGGACCAAAGTTCAATTCCCAGCACCCACCAGGGCAGCACAGTTATAGACAACTGTCTATAACTCCAGTTCCAGGTGATCTGACACCTTCACACAAACGCACATAAAAAATAAAATAAGTTAATTATTAAAAAATAATACTCAGTAATTAAAAACAAGGAAATCATGAAATTTGCAGGCAAGTGTTGGCAACCAGAAAAGGTCATCCTGAGTGAGGTATCCCAGAAGCAGAAAGGGACACAGGGTATATACTCACTCATAAGAGGATATTAGACATATAATATACGATAAACATACTAAAATCTATACACCTAAAGAAGCTAAGCAAAAAGAGGACTCTGGGTAAGATGTTCAACCCTCATTCAGAAAGGCAAAGGATGGACATCAGAAGAGGGAGAAAACAGGGAACAGGACAGGAGCCTACCACAAAGGGCCTTTGAAAGACTCTACCCAGCAGGGTATCAAAGCAGATGCTGAGACTCATAGCCAATCTTTGGGCAGAGTGCAGGGAATTTTATGAAAAAAGGGGGAGATACAAAGACCTGGAGGGGACAGGTGCTCCACAAGGAGAGCAACAGAACCAAAAAACCTGGACACAGGGATGTTTTCTAAGACTGATACTCCAAGCAAGGACCATTCATGGACATAACCTAGAACCCCTGCACAGATGTAGCCCATGGCAATTCAGTATCCAATTGGGTACCCTAGTAAGGGGAACAGGGACTGTCTCTGACATGAACTGATTGACCTGCTCTTTGATCACCTCCCCCTCAGGGAGTGCAGCCTTACCAGGCCACAAAGGAAGACAATGCAGCCACTCCTGGTGAGACCTGATAGACTAGGATCAGAGGGAAGGGGAAGAGGATCTCCCCTATCAGTGGACTGGGGGAGGGGCATGGGTAGAGAAGAGGGAGGGAGAGGAAGATTGGGAGGGAAAGAGGGAAGGAGCTACCAGTGGGACACAAAGTGAACAAACTGTAATCAATAAAAATTTTAAAAAGTGAAAGTACTGATTTATCAATTTAAAAAAAAATTCTTTCCTCAATCTCCTTCTCAGAGAAATCTTGAATTTGACTCAGAGATTGTTTGTCCTGATAGCAGCTAATCAATAAATCTTTTACATATAATTGGATTGAGTCTACGGTCTCTTCCCAAGGGTCACAAACTTCATAATATTTGGAGGCCCCAGCAAGATTCCTGGGTGACCTCAGACTCAGAGCCAGGAGTCTAGGATAGACCCCAAAGGAAGCAAATCTTAACTTGATAGGCCCAGGGGAGCCTAGACTATAAGGCTACCACAGATTCAAGGTTGCTGGTAGGAGACAAGCCTCAGAGAAAGCAAGTCCAAAGTGGACTTGATAGGCCCAGACTACAGCTGGCCCAAACTACAAATTGAAAGCAAAATAAAAGTAAGCATTGCTGGTCAGTGTCCTTCTGAAGCTTGGACTGACTGGCGAATTATTCTGTTCTGTTTTTTTGAAGTCTGGCCATTTGCAGAGACAAAAGGCGAGATCTGAGGAGGTCATAGAGCCAATCTCTGGGGCAGTCCTTCTGGTTTGGGTGTGTGAGTGAAGGTAGTTACTGTGTCTTGATATCTTGAGCAACTCTGGCTTTTTTTTTTTTTTTTCCTGATTGTGTTGTTGTTCTTTGTTGTCTGTTGGGTTTGTGTTTTCAAGCTTTGTTGCAGAGATGGAAATCGAACTGAGCACAGCCAAACTGCCCCTGAGGGGCATGCTACATTTTCATGATTTTTTGAGAGGCAGATTGCTACTGCTGCCTCTACACTAGCTTCCCATGGAGCATGCTCCTGGCTTGTTCTGACTCTCTCCCTCTCATTGGCTCACTGAAGCCTGCTGTTTATGGCCCATGGGCACATCAAGCCCTCCTCCATGCCCTGTTGTTTGTAAATCTCGTTCCTTGGTCTGCTTCTGAGGAACCTCTCTGTCTCCTTTTTACTTGCTCTGTCTCCCAGGTGGAGCCCTGGCTGTGACCACTCTCCATCAACAGGCTAGGGTGGTGCAGGTGACCCAGTGGGCACCATAAGGCCCCTGTTCTACCAGCTGCTGCTTCCTGCACTATTTGCAGCTGGCCTGGAACCCCAATTTTTTTTTTTTTTTTTTTTTTTATCTCCAAGCCTTCTTTGTAGTCTGCTTGCTCTGGTCTCTCCATCTGCTCACTGGATTTGATTTTTCAGAGATAAGGTGTCTTTCAGATATGGATAATATTGTTATTTAAAAACTGGCTCTGGAGTTAGGGTATGGCCTCCCTCTTTCGACTCAAGCATGGTTATTTAAAATTTTCCTCCAAAATCTCTGTCCTAAGTCAGAAGGGCATCTGACTCTAGGACAAAGAGAAAAAAAAAATCCATGAAAGGACACTTTGTGCTTTTTCTTTCTAATTAAATTTTTATTTTTTAGTATTAGTTACAGTTTATTAGCTTTGTATCCCAGCTGTAGCTATTCCAATTCCACCCTCCCTCCCTCATCTCCTCCCTGCCCCTTTCCAAGTCCACTGATCCGGGAGGTCCTCCTCCCCTTCCATCTGACCCTAGCTTATCAGTTATCTTCAGAACTGGCTGCAAAGTCCTCCTCTGTGGGCTAACTAGGGGTGCTCCTCCCTGGTGATGGTGGGGGCATCAAAGAGCCAGCCATTGAGTTCATGTCAGAAATAGTACCTGTTCCCCTTACTAGGGTACCCACTTGGATACTGAGCTACCATGGGCTACATCTGAGCAGGGGTTCTAGGTTATATCCATACATGGTCCTTGGTTGGAGAAACAGTATCATAAAAGACCCCTGTGCCCAGATATATTTGGTCCTTGTGGAGCTCCTGTCCTCTCCAGGTCATACTAACTCCCCCTTCTTTCATATAACTCCCTGCATTCTGCCCAAGGTTTGGTTATGAGTCTCAGCATCTGCTTTGATACACTGCTAAGTAGAATCTTTCAGAGGCCCTCTGTGGTAGGCTCCTGTCCTGTTACTTTGTGCTTTAAAATGACTAAAATATAAACTTTCTGTACCTTAAGGTCAGAAAACAAAATCCATAGAGTAAACAAAAACAACATGATGCCAACATTTTCTGATTTCCATATGTCTGATTTTTATAATTTTCTGTTTAATAGCCTCTAAGTTTCAGATACTTATATTTTTCTGCAACTTAATGATTTTATAACAAAAAAATACTTCTTTATTAAGCTTTTCAGCTTGTCTGCCTCCATCTGCATACACAAACTTGTTATAAAATAAAACCCTGTCTAAAATCTCTGAGTAATAACTATAAATATGCCTGCTTAAAATAGTCCAAGCTGGACTTGTTAAAAATTTATTTTCCTCCAAAAAAAAAAAAAATAAGCAAGTTCCTTGGACCGGACCTTTAAGTAAGCTAAGCATTCAAGTCACTCCATCCTGCTGATTGTATGCAATTAGGATTGCATGAGGCCTCAAGGTTTTCTGCAAAAAGTAGGCTTTTTAACAGGCTAAAGCTAAGAATAAGGATGAGGTTCACCCATGCAACAATTGAAAAGCTGTTATATAGACTGGGTAAAGACTCCAAATATTGTCTAACACCCCCGTAGGAAAAAATCTGTTACAACAAATGGTAAATTTATTTGTAACTCTTTTCTTTTTTTAAGATTTATTTATTATTTATACAACATTCTACCTGCACACCAGATCTTACTATAGATGGTTATGAGCCACCATGTGGTTGCTGGGAATTGAACTCAGGACCTTCGGAAGAACAGTGAGTGTTCTTAACCTCTGAGCCAACTCTCCAGCCCCTATTTGTAACTCTTATGTCTCATGTTATTTAAATCATTAATAAAAAAGATTTCTATAAAAATTGGTATGTCTAAATGTAATTACAGATGTCTAGCTTTTTGACTTCTCTCCCCTTTCTTGGTTATTGTTCACAAAAAAATTTCCTCATTCAAAGTTATATATATATATATATATATATATATATATATATATATATATATATTCAAAACTCTTGCTAAAATGTAAATAAACTTTCTTTCTCTCACGATCTCTAAGACCATTGAGGGAGGACAGAAGGGAACCTATATCATTCCAGGCCAAAAAATAAAGATAAAAGTTAGCTTAAAACTTATAACAAAAGAGATTAATGATTAAAAATCCATACATATTAAGGAATTTGATCATTTATAAGGTGACTGAACGTTAATATGCTCAAAACTTGTAGTCATGCTAAGCCCAGATGTAATTCACTTTCAGGGACAAGCTTTATTTGGCTTTCTGCATAGTTTTTCAAAGTTAAGCCTAAAGCAAGTAACTAAAAACAAAATTTATTTAAAATTAAATATACTTAATAAATTAAATGTTGGCCCTCAAACTCCTCAAAGTTCTGCTGAATATGACATTTAAAATGTTTAATTCAAAAAAGCTTCCCATGATAGACAAAACTAGTAGATCCTGGTGGCAGCACTGAGGTCTCCTCCAAAGAAAATAACAGGACAGAAATGACTCTTCCTGGATTACAACTCTAACTTCTGGGCAAAAGACTACCTCCTGCCTTTCCTGCTGCCAGGACCCTCTTAAACATATGGACATGGTCACTAGAGAATTGACTGTCTGTCTTTGTCTCAAGTTCCTCATACACAAAACCCAAGTGTCTCCCTTCTTCTGGGTCTGGCGGCTGAAGGCTAAGCTGCCCTGTGTGGAAATAAATGACTTAATGCTGTCCTATGTGACTGCCGTGGAAAACCTGCAACCTCTACCCCCAAGACCATAATGGAGGAACCTAGGGTAAGGAGGTAAGGGTAATGGAGGAATCTAGGTAAGTCTCTGCCGCTTTAATTGATACAATGCCCAATTGGATTATACTTCCTGCTCAAATTCATTCTTCTCAGATCTCTAATGGTATCGATGGCTAACTGTAGCTATAACTGCTCTCAGTAATCAACCACCTGCGTGGTTGTCTCATGGAAAATAATTCGATAAGATATAAAATTAATAAAAGTTGTGAGGGTCTAGGAAAATGATTTAGGATTCAAGTTGGAAAGGTATAAAATATAAAAACTTAAGTTATAAAGGTTCTAAAAAGTAATTTAAAATACATAAAGGTCTGAGCATATAAAAACTTAAATAAATTATGGGGGTCTGAATAATGATTTAATAATGCAAGCTATAAAAGTCTAAAATAATGATTCAAGATATAGATAGATAGATAGATAGATAGATACATAGATACATAGATAGATAGATATAAAGAAACTAAAAATGTTTCAGATTTCATTCCCTTTTGTTATGCTATTGGTATATTAACACTTGGAAAGTTCAGAGTTTTTACATTAATCCATAAAGTTAAGATTTCCCCCCTAAACTCCTTAACTTTACCTTCTGTTCCTAGTCTATATTTGTCCCATTAGATTTCCAATCAACTAAAGACTACAAACTGCTCCAAATACCCCAGCCTCAGGTGGTCCTTCAAAACAAGTAAGCCTTGGACTTGTTAAATGCTGATGTAAACCAGATGTTTCAGAAAAATTTTCTACCAGCTTGAGCCCCAGTTTCAGGCCAGTATCCCAGACTCTACCTGAACTTGGCTGAACCCTAGATGGTCCAACAGAACATGGACAGCAAATCAGACATACCCTGTCCCTTCCAGCCTTTGTCTGACATTCCACCCTTTCTGGGCCCCAACAACAAAGTCTTATTTCAGCTGAGAAGCAGTTACAAGAGACTACGTCATCCTTGCCCCTTATCGTGAATTTAAGGTTGGAATGTTAGGTCCAAAGGAAACTAGTTTTCCTCTATCAAAGCAGCTATTTCCCTATCACTGTCAAAAGGGACAAATAACTATCTATGGTGCCTATTGACATACCAAAGCCCATGCCAGCTTCTAGACTCCTTCAGTATTACAGATACATCTTAAAATCAAATAATTGCACAAAGGGTTACTTAAGATGAGGGTTGGGTTCTGATTAAATGGCTTACTTCTTAGTTACCAAGTTTTACCCTGGTAAAGTGTTTATTTTTTCTGACTTGCTGTCCTATGCAACATAATGTTCACTTATAAATGCTAATGTCCAACACTATAGGTACAAGAAGTCTTAAAATTAAATTCCCCAACTCATTCTCCTAGAGTCAGTAGGGAATACAATAGGCTATAATCAATTCCTTCTGTTACTTCTGGATATTATCATAGGCCCTTGTATTATAAATTGGCTACACACACACACACACACACACACACACATTTTCAACACAATTAAGATATGAACGTTTAGCCCTACATAAATGTGAATCAATGATTTGATGATATAGAGTCAGTGAGGAATGTGATGTCTAAAGAAACTCCATTTTATGCTAGACATCCATCTTGCTACCTACTAGCCATTTGTCTGACTCTACTCCCTGGAAGATAGGTTCCCGGATACCCTGACTTAGTGACCCCTACTCAGAAATGTATAGCTATGACTATCTACTTTTTATTATATGACTAACTGCTTTTTTGCTTTTGTAGCTTGCTTACACAGTTACCCAAAACTTGTTTTGAATTGCCTTAACCACTTAAGTTGGCAGACAACTAGTTTTTGCTTGCTTTCGTAGATTCTGAATATCTTCTTGTGGTTTTACCTTTAAAAAATCTTCCCTCCATCTTATGAAAGAAGTGGGAAATAGTAAGATCTGGAGAGGACAGAAGCTCCACAAGGAGAGCAACAGAACCAAAATATCTGAGCACAGGGGTCTTCCCTGAGACTGATACTCCAACCAAGGACTATGCATGGAGATAACCTAAGACCCCTGCACAGATGTAGCCCATGGCAGTTCAGTCTCCAAGTGGGTTACATAGTAATGGGAACAGGGACTATCTCTGACATGAACTGATTGGCCTGCTCTTTGATCACCTTCTCCTGAGGGGGGAGCAGCCTTACCAGGCCACAGAGGAAGATAATGCAGCCACTCCTGACGAGACCTAAGAGACTAGGATCAGAAGGAAGGAAAAGAAGACCTCCCCTACAAGTGGGCTTGGGGAGGGACATGTGTGGAGAAGGGGGAGGAAGGGAAAGGTTGGGAGGGGAGGGGGGAGCTACGGGGGAATACAAAGTGAATAAAGTGTAATTAATAAAAAATTTTTTAATTCTTCCCCAACCCCCTTCTCACAGCAATTTCAAATTTGACCACTTCATATTTCAGTGTCCCTGGCTTTAATGGTTTTTAAAGATTTTTTTTTTCTTTTTATGGTGTCATGATTAGATCCCATGTACATCAGAGTTCACATCTGTCCTACTTTAAGCATATATGGCACTCAAAGCTACTTAAGAGTCTAGGTTTTATAGCTTCTTCACAGGGAAAAAAATTCTATGAAAGACTTAGTCCAAGAAGTATATTACATAAAACCTGAGTTACCACAGAGTTCACGGATGAAACTACAGAAACACTGATCCTCTGTGGGCCTCAGCATGTTGCATACAAGCAAGTCCTTCTATTCTGTACAGCACAGCGACACTTGTCACTACTCTTGGGCATGGGCTTGGGGATTTCGTGTACATTGTGTCCAAGCATGCCATTTAGCCTTGTACCATTCCTAACCAATTGTTCAGGAGCTTCACAAATAGCAAGAGTAAGTTGCCTCACAGATGATAAAGGGAAGCTAAATGAAGGAATTGAAATTTAGTTTCACTAAAATGTTGTAGCCAGAGGCCTTTTGAAGAGCCCTGCAGGTGAACTTTCTCTGAGAGCAGTCCCTGCACTGGCAGTAGTCATGCCTTCCTGCGACAGTGCCCTGCATGGTTCGTCTGCTCTTTCTCCATCTCTGGCGTTACAGCATTGGGATGCCCTGTTTTCCTAGGAAGCAGGCACCACAGAACCAGGGGAAGGCTGTAAAACAGAGTAGTCAATCGGGGACAGGAGACATTTTCAAATTCTTTTCCTTTTGTGGTCTCATGTGGTGTTAACTTCTTTTCTGGCCTGCAGCTCTGACTCTGGCAGACTTTAAAGCTATAACTCATAATTCCAAATCTGATTTGTTGCACAAACTGTCTACAGCCTTTCCTTGAGCACCTAAAATATAGCTCCGGGCACAAAGTATCAGACCCTCAGTTTAATTACTCCAGTGGGAGGGCTATGGGATAGCCCTCAATGTGTTGTTTTCTGAACCATGGCTTCTGGCATGGCCATAACAGTGTATCTAGGGATCAGGTCTTCTCTAGAACATTGGAGCTTGCTGAATGTGGCTCCAGGCTCATCTTGTCTCACTGTTCATTTTGTAAAAGAGGAAGCTCAGATTGCTCAAGGCTGTGCCAGTGGAGAAGCAGTTTTGAGATTCAAATGCCAGGCCTCCAAGTCCCTAGTCTCTGTCCTACACTTTAAGCCCTTCATGGAGTACTAACCACTTCTCATCTTAACTCCACATAGGAAGTCACTCTGAACCTCTTCTAGATGCTAGCCAGATGAATTAAGAACGGAAGTGCCCTCCAGGCCTGTTTCTAGTAATTGTTTAGGAGAAGTTATTTTTAAAGGTCCTTGGTGCATAGTTACTTAAAGAATTTCTTCCCTTTAAGAATGAGCCATGCAAGCTTCAACCTGGGAACTCTGCCTTCACAGAGCAAGCAAGCAGTCACCTTTCCTCTCCTTGGCTACTTAGAGGTGAAACACTACTCTCCCATATCGTCACAGGGCTCCTGCCATTAGTATTCTTGTTTTCTTGAGAGATAATAATTTCAGAATGATAATAGACATTTTCTTTAACAAAATAGAACCCATTTCCTTCCTTTTCCTTTATCTCTGTCTTCTGTTGGGTAGTTCCTCCGGAAGTTACTTTCCCTTTGTACTATAGACTCTAGTCTCCCAGGCAGAGAAGCAACAACGTTACCTATTACTGTGAGCACTCTTCAAATAATAAGCACTTTTTTTTTCCCCAAGAAGATCTTAGCAAACTTCTCTCGTGTGATTCCACTGGGGTGAGTTGTGTGACAGTCCATGAACCAGCTGTGCCCCACCATGGGTTGGGAGTCTCTTGGATAGTCCTAACCTGGCTCTACCAATCCACCGAAGAACAATGAGACACTAACACAGACACCGTAGAATGAATTTTTACTGGTCCAAGGAAAATAAAAGTAATTACCAATAGCTCTCTGCCAAATGTCTTCTCTGGTTCTAAGTATAACTAGAGACTCAACAAGTCTACAGGATGCCACAGAGGAATCTGGATATATTTTAAAGGGGAAACGCTTTTCTATCAGTTAAGTCTACCCGTATGGATTATCCCCACCTCCAATATTCAAACACTTGTTCATTTTCATGCATACACATTGTTTTTTAATCATTCAAAAGAAAAATGTCCCTGGAAGTTGATTTAGTGAGAAATGATGACTTTTTATTGAATGAATGAAATATATTATACATTTATCTTGGGATGCATATAACTGAAACGAGTCTAGAATTTTTGAGAAAACAGATGAGGAAAAAAAATGAAACAAGAGCAAGACAGAAAAGGAAGGGAGGTGGAAATCCTAGCTTATTTGGAAGTAGCCAAAATAATCAAGGTAGACCAAAAGCCAACAGTTAAGGGAATTTCACTGAAGGATGAATTGTGTGACAGAAAGAATTACTATTTTTCCCTCTTAGCCAGCTTCAAGTGAACACTGTCTACTGCCCAAGAAACCAGTGAGTGAGTGGTAGCTTGGTTAAATTCAATAGCGTATGCTAAACAAAAAAACACAAATGTATTATTTTGCTTTTTTTTTTTTTTTCCTGGCCTATTCTCCCACTGAACAACTGTATTCAAGCTAAAATCTAAATAAACTTTAAGGAAATAATTGATTTTACACATTGAGATATCTGTGTTTCATCTAGAGATGTTTAACCCAGAGATGAGAATTTGTGCCAAAAATGCACAAAGACTCGTGATGGTAGTCTGTCTTCTGAGCTTGCCTCCCAGCTGTGAGTCCTCCCCATTCTAGTGCATGCACCTCATTGTTAGATGTCGCCTTCCCTGTCTAGGGCAAACTACAAATAATAAAGCCTGACTCACCTCGTCCACATTACTCTCTTCTGTTATGCACACAACCATCTTTGTGTAATACCGACTGGCCTTCCGCCGAACATGAAGGTGTTTCCCTCCCAGCCTGTGCTACAAGGTTTTGTTTACCTGGAATCCCTTTGGACCCCCTCCTCACCTGCTGTCCTATGCCTCAACCTGTATGTAAATCAAGCTCCACTCTCTGGTACCTTCTTTCACTTGCATGCTATTGTAGATAGCAAGGCTCATGGTACAAATATCCCTCACTAAAAGATCCCAATTGAAAGAAAATTACACATCATACATTCTGGATATATGTTGCTTCTTAAACAGATTTCTAAAGGTAAAGAAAAAAATGTAAGATTATGATCAAAGTACATTATAGAAACATATGTTTATATCATAAGGAAAACCCTGACTCTCTAAAATTAATACATGTTGAATTTAAGGAATAATCTAACAAGCACCACAGAAACAAAAGCAAAACCACCCATGCTAAGTGTGGTAGCATATACCTATAATCCCGGAACACAAGCGGTAGAGACAAGGGAATCCTGAGTTCAAGATCAACCTGCAGAATGAGAACTTTTCTCAAAACGAAATGCTTTATTACCCACAAGTTGTCCTTCCTATAGTCCTTCCCAATTTTAAGAATGGCAACTGCATCAAGCCTGCTCATGTCAAAAACATGCTCACTGATCAGCCTTGATCTTTTCTTACTCTTGGTCCCTCTATCCATCAGAATCCATTTTCTCAATATTCATAATAAATTAGACCTCAAATGCCAATATGTTGAGCTCAGCCTCCGCGGTCTCTAACCTACACTAAAGCAACAGCATCTATGTGGTCTCCCTGCATCCTCCCTTGCCTATTTCTGTGCAAAGTCCTCTCCAAGTAGTACACAGAGTAAGTCAGAACATGCCACTTTTCCGCACAACACCCCCCCCCAAACACCAACCCACTCAGGATGGAAAGCCAGAGCCTTTGTAACTATCTCAAAGTTCCTCCATCCATGGCCTCATGAAAACCTTTCTGACTTGATTTCCAGCTGTTCTTTATCTCTGTAACTTCATTTTATCATCTTCCTCAAAAAGCAAACATGCTTTGGGGTACCTAGCTCTGATCCTTCCTTTCTGGCCTGTCCTTCTACATTAACAGATGCTGGGGTTTACTCCTAACCTGTCATTGAAGCTTGCCTGGCTTCTCTACAGTAGCTCCACCCCTCCTTCCCCAGCTTGCCTGAGAGTACAAGGGACATAACATAAATTTCTGTTATTTAATTGTTCTTTCTCACTCACTTGCTCTCCCTCTACCTCCCTTCCTTCTTTCCTCTCCCCCTGCCTCTCTTCGTCCCTCTCACTTTCCTGAAGGTTATCCAGTTCTTAATTAAATTGTTCCAGGAGCTCCTATTTTTGTCTTGATCTTGTCACCTGGCTGACTGATTTCAATACCAATCATTCTCTGTTTGGCACATTATCAGAAACATCAATCATTTCCCTTTATCACTGATGAAGTAATTATCTTCCTAGGACAAAAGGGTGACCACAGAACAGGCACAGCAACAATTCTTCCCAAGGCCCTTATCTGTCACCCGTGCTACATCTCCTAAGCACACCTTGCATGTGGGTGTCCTCATTGACTAGATTACTCTCAAATGCTTTCTAAGGATCCCCTGTGTGTGCGTTCAGTCCCTATCCTCAAGGCTTGGAGAGTTGTACGAACAGAAAGGCTTCCTAACCATCTCTCAATTTGCCCCCCAGGGGAGATCCTATCCCTGCAAGTTGCTCCAGGCTATTCACAGTAACACACTGGTATCACACCGACACTACAAAAACCAAAAACCTTAAAATAGCAGAAGTAGATTGATTTCTATTTTTGTAAAACCTGCAAATGCAGTACAACAAAAAATATCATGCAGAAATATATGCCGGAGTATATAAAACATAAAAACATATAAAATACGTCACTGTAGATATAGTAGAAGCTTGAGAATATGATCAGCAAAACACTTGCAGAGCAGTTATTACCCAAAACTAATATTTCATCTTAGTTCTTCCTTCCTTTTTTGACGACTGTAATTTCCTGTTTTGTGGGGTTATTTAGCCTAGGACATTTTAAATCCTTCAAGTACAAATAGGACTGTATCATTCCTAGGTTTGAATTTCTTTGCCTTTAAAAGATGACAGCAATGGTACACAGATGAGCTGAGCCCTAGAATGACATTCTGGATTTCTGCCCTCTCTTTCCATTTGAAGCCCCAACTGGAGCTCAGTGACAGGAAGATGAGGTGTTTATTTTTCTGCTAATATCCTGGTCGTCTGCCTTATGAGTGACCGGTTGAAGTCCAGGTGATTCAAGGAGGAAGGGCAGCATGCGCTAGATGAGGAGAAAGCCCTTGAAAGGTTGTGGGTTTTCTGAAGATTGTGTTCAACATGTAAGTTTCTCATTTTTGCATCTGGAAGGAACTGCTACTGCACAGGAGGCACACACTGCAGAAACAGAGACTCAGAGAGTGGTCCTCAACCCGAGGGTCAGGACCACTGTGAAGGTCAGGTATCAGATACCCTGCACATCTGATATGTACATTACAATTCATCAAGTATCCAAGTTACAGCAATGTAGTAGCAACGAAATAATTATTTTATGGTTGGGGGTCACCACAGGACAACATGTGGTCCTGTACTAAGGTTAAGAACCGGTGCTTTAGACAATCATTTGGCTTCCTTGTTCCTTCTGTAACTTTAGTGTCCCTGTTCTATACAGTTCTCCACTCCTGGACCATTACTCTTTCCCTCCCCCAACAGTTAAGACAGAGCACAGTGATCTTCTTCTAGAATGTTCTCTAACTTATAGCTGCACCTTGGTTAGAGCCTGTTGGGGTTTGAATAGGAATGCACCAGCCCTCTGCCTCACCCTTCCCCGCCCCAGACTCAGGTGTTTGAAAGCTTGTCTAAAGGGAGTGTCACTATTTGGAGGTGTGGCCTTGTTGACTGGGTGTGGCCTGGTTGGAGGAAGTGTGTCACCGTGGGGGTGGCTTTGAGTTATCAGTGCTCAAGTTAGGCTCAGTGAAGCTTTCAATTCTGCTCCCTGAGGAGGGATCTGGATTGTGATGTACATAGAACTCTCAGCTCCTTATCCAGCACACCACCACGCTTCTAATTACTAAACCCCTGAAACTGTAAGCCAGTCCCAATTAAATATTTTCCTTTTTAAGAGTTGCTGCGGTCACAGGGTCTCTTCACAGCAATGAAACCCTAACTAAGACAGAGCCAGTTTAGTTAGTTTTACTAGCCCATCTTTATTTCCCTGCCAATTAATCACTTAACCTTTCCCACAAAACATGCTTATATCTGTATCAGCTGGTGTCTGGCTCCTGCCTTTGCAGTTAGGATTATGTTTTGACTATTTACCCTGATGACCTAAACTTGGCCTGGAGAGGAACTCAATAAATGCTGATTAAATAAATGGGAAACTGAATGGATGGTGAAGAATGAAGGTAATATAGGCTCAAATCCAGAAGAGGCCAGGATTAAAAAAAAAAAAATGTCTTCAATGTGATTACCGTTCACATCTTAAATAAAAGCCTGGAAAACCTAATGAGATGAGGACCAACCCTTAAAACGACTCTTCCATCCCCTACTCTCTTGCTGTAGGTCCTCCTCATATAGTCTGACCTCTCATCACAGTTATCCATGAAGGAAGATCCTGTGTGGGAAAGTGGGAGTATTCCTGGAAGGAAGGGGTGGAAGAGACCTCCCCCCTTTTGCTTTGCATCTTACCACAGAATTATCAATTAGAGACTTTGGGGAGGAGAGGCAAGCCAGCTCACACTCCTTTTCCTGACCAATATCATCACGAAGTTATTGTCACTAGTACACAGTCCCCACAACAATCCTCCATATAGTTATGCCAAGATTAGCACCTACAAACCCAAAATAGCGGCTGACAGAACTTTCTATTTTCAGAAGGGCACATGGGACCTGTTAACAACAGGCTGGTGAGATCGCTGGATGCTGAAGCAGGCCCAATAGCAAAGCTCTGCAGAGGCAGGCAGCCTTGATCTTTATCTGCTGATAACTCCACAGGTTCTTATAAGGGAATTCCAGAACTTTCTTTTGATAAAGCCTCAAAACCACCAGGTCTGCTGCTGCCAAAACTAAAAATAGCTTAGTCTAATCATGGAAAGGCAGTTGATCTGGAAGTTGGAAAGAGTGGGGCCCTCGCTTAATTGACTTGGTGTCCTTGGGTGAGCCATTTAGCCTCTGAACCTCTGGGAATATCTGTGTTGATTTTGGGGAGGGTAGGAGCCTCCCCACCCTTCTCAGGAAACAAGGATAGGATCCTTGATTGGTGAGCCCTTCTCCACAAACCCAGGAAAGTAGCCACACACTGGAAATATTCCCCAATTTTACTTTCGGTAAAGGCTTCTCATGACCCGAGTGACCCTGCGCTAGGTGGAGGTGCCCTTTACCCTAATGCTTTCTATTGTACTGCAAAAACACAACTCTGTGCTCTGTCACTCCCATACCTAAGATCCAAGACGTCCTCAGTCAGCAATTAGGACAGGGGAGGGCCTGGGAGCGGCCAGAAAGGGAAATGGGTAATCTCAGCAAACAGAAGGTCACCCAACCACAGGACAAATAAACCAGGCTGCTTTTCTTCTTTAGGAAGGGCCAGCCTGTTCTTTTTAAAACCTCAAAACGTTGCATAATTAAATTATCTTCACTGAGCACGTACTTTATATATGTCAGTACATATTAATGTTTTTCTTACATTATTCACTGCTACTAATAATGATGCAAAAGAGGTGCAGTTATTCCGATTTTACAGGTGATAAAACTGACATTGAGAGAGACTGGGTTAGCCAAGGCAGTGGTGGCGCATGACTTCGATCCCTGCAAAGGGAGGCAAAGGCAGGTGGATCTCTGTGAGTTCAAGGCAAGCCTGATCTACAGAGTGAGTTCCAGGACAGCCAGAGCTGTTATACCGAGAAATCTTATCTCAAGAGAGAGAAAGAAGGAGGAGGAGGAGGAGGAGGAGGAGGAGGAGGAGGAGGAGGAGGAGGAGGAGGAGAAGGAGGATGAGGACAGACTAAGTTTTGTGTCAAGCTCTTAAAACTACTATAATCAGGCCCAAGATGAACTCCATTAAATTTCAAACAAAAATGTCTGTGTATACACAGATGTATACGTATGTATGTATGTATGTATGTATGTATGTACTTTACTATTTGCTAAAGAAACAATAATAGATAAGAAGGAAAAAAAAAACAGAAGTATATAGTTAATGCGAAAAGGAAGTTCTATAGGTTCCAGATAAATACACCCAATTCCCAATGCTAAGCATTGCAGAGCGTGTATACTAACTGCAGGGCAGGGTGAAGAAATCCCAGGTAAAATGGCAAGTGTGTAACCAACTGATACCTAATAACTAATAAACTGAGTCCTTCCCAGAGCAAATCTGAACAATCTGAGTTTGCTAGAGCGCTCAGGCTCCAAAACCACACTGTGTACAGGTCTGTGTGAACGTGGTGTGTGATGATAACATTATTATTTAAAGTTATACACTTAGAGGGTGGGATAGAATAACTGAGCACTGCTCTTCCTCAGGGTCTGGACACCTTCTCTCCCAGCAGAAATCACTTAAGGAATCATCCATACCAAACATACACGTAAGGTCTTTCACTCAATTTAGTAGGTTAACTAATTTCTATGGGAAATATATTTAACAATTTAGTTTAATGGTTCCTTGTTGCATTATTGTTGTTAAATCTTTAAACAAAAACATTGACGATATCATGGAATCTATGAGAACAATTTGTTTCTTCTGACATTAGCATTTTATTATCTAAAAATCAAGAATCATACCTTGACTGAGCACATGATCGTTGCCCAGGGCACACTGAAGCCAATACTACCGCACCGGAGTTATTTATTTTGTTACTGCTTGTTTTGCCAAAAGAACTTTATTGACAATTGATTAATAAAGGCAATGGCACCACTCAAGTCTGTCTCACATATTGGCAAAAAGGATTTAAGTGGCCTAGCAGGGCATATAGAAGGAGTTTGGGATAATCCACACCCAGCACACAGATCCAGGTAGATCTTGGAAGCCCTTCTGGTCGAGGCTGGGGCTTCTGAGGGAACCCTCCCCTTCTCAAATGTCCAGAGGTCAGCTTGTCCCTTTCTTCTTCCTCACTTCTGATCCCTGAAGAACCTTTCTGTTCCCAAAGTCATTTTAGGTCAGATCATGGAGTTCTGTATCTGCATCCTGAAAACAGTGTGAAAGATGTGGGGAGCGCAGAAGTTAACTTTCCATGTCTTGCCTTCATCTCTACAGTGCTGGATTCCACGGTTGTCAAATGCATAGGGCAACATCCACTCAACCATCTGTGTGAAAGTAAATAAGGTAACTCGTGCAAACTGTTGGTACATAGAAAGCACTCAAAAAAAAAAAAGCCCACCCACTTCCTTAGTGTCCCAGCTCAGGCTTTATCTTATCAATTTCAGGGTTACAGTCAGTGTTAAGGACCTGGAGCAGGGCTTTAGGCCAAGAAGGCTCTCGTGCAGATTTCAGTTCAGCTTTCTACCAGCTGGGTGGCCTTGGGGAAAATCTCCCATGTTTCTTCCACAACAAGGACCTAATAGCCCTACTCTGCAGGAATGCTGTGGTGTTTACAAATAATATACACACACGGTAAGTAGCAAACACTGTATCTTTAGATACAACAACCCATTCTATGAAATGAGGCTCATGATGTTAACAGAGCTGCCTAATAGCATAATTGTGATTCCCAACACCTGAAAATTGGCCTGGGTGTCAATCAGTCTATGGTTATATTTCTTGTCTGGTCATTTTTAAGCCACTTCGGGGCCTTCCAGAAATGCAAAAAGCCTGAAGCCATAGAAATAAAGACACCTGTCAGCTGCCACGGGTACTAGTCAGTCCCTGCTTAGCCTGGCATAACTGCAGCCCAACTTTTATCATGATTCAGACAGATGTACTAGGCATGAGACTACAGGCCAAGAGGAAGAGGTCAGGCTATGGACTGTGGGCTGCATATTTGACAGGCTCATACACTGCAAGCCTTGTTCCGAGCCCCTCACAAAGCACCTCTTTAGGGAATAACAAGATGTTCTTTGTAAATAAAAGTTCATGCATTTCAATAATGAAGTCATTTTCTAGCACTGTAGTAAAAGATACTCTCTCCTGCCCTCTGGGTGAGGACTGCGCAGTGGAAGAGGAGCGGCCAGTGAACCTAGAGAGAAGAGAGCCTCAGGCTATCTCTAGAAAAGGAGAGAACTCATCCAGAAAACGGACACCCTGCCTCTGGTTCCTAAGGTCGCCTACCTCAGGCTCCCTCCCGCCCCTGGAATCCCTTCTCCACCCACTTTCCTGTACACTAGTGGGGGCCACATACAAATCTATATAAATATAGATCAGACATCCGGCGCCTTGGTTACGTAAATAAGGGATGTGGGGAAGCAATCAGGAACGCTGAATATTCATCTGGAGTCCTTGGAGAGGCTCCAGACTGCGAGGGGGAGGGGAAGCAGGCGACAAGGAAAGGCCTGACCTCGGGGTCTGAAAACCAACTTGGAGTGGGAGGGCCTGGAAGGGGAAGGTGGAAAGGGAGTGGTGAGAATGAGTGTGGGAAGGAAGCCAGAGCCGAGCCGTCCTCGGTCCCAGCCGCCAGGGAGAGGAGGTGGCCAGGCGCGCTCGCCCGCCCGGCTCATGCCAGTCCCGCTCGGCTGCCTTTTGATGCTCGCGGGGCGCAAAGCTCCATCCATCTGTAGGTCTCAGAGCCCGAGCCTCGGGAGCGACAGGAGACGAGAGACAAAGTGAGAGACGGTGGGTGGGAGAGAAAGACCAGCTAGAGAGAGACCACGCTGATTCTCACTCTCTCTTTTAACCCAACAACAACAACAAAGTTGCAAATTGGATTCCTGGATCAAAATCCTACAGGCCCAGAGGAGATAAAAGTTCAGGCATCGCTGCACCTCTTGGTGCCCACCAAGACTCCCAGACCCTTCGCTCCAGGAGGGGGGGTGGGCTGTCGAATATCAGCGGAGAGATGGCTTGGAACGTAGCCTGGTGCTCAGTGTTGCCCCTGTGGCTCCTCTGGGGTGCTGGCTGCTCCAGCGCCGCGTCAGGGGACGGCAGCAGCGCGTTTCCTTTTGACATCGAGGGGAGCTCAGTGGTCGGCAGGCAAGACCCGTCAGAGACCAGCAACCCGCGTGTGACACTGGGACGCCTGTTGCCCGCGGTTGAGGTACGTGTCCCCTGCCCTGCCCTTACCACCTTGCTCCGCACCTGTGCCAGCAGGCTGGGGCCACAACTCTCTTTCTTCCTGTCCCTTTTTGACAACGTAGTCTTTCACCTGTATTATGTCCCCTCGGTTGAAATTAAGGGTTTTGTGTCGTGAGTTGGATTTGGGTGTGGGCTGGAAGTTGAGGCTTTGGATCATGTCTCTGTTCCAGCTGATGAAAGGAGAGCACACTTCCTTTCCTGCTGGGATCTGTTAGGCTCACGTGAGACACAGCAGTGTGCTGCTGCTGGTCCTTTCTTTGGTTTGTTCCCATACTCACTTTGTCAAGCCTTGGCACCTAATGTGCGTGCCCCTCGCTGTCTCCCTGGTCCCCTCTGCTGTTTGAACAATGGGAACAATGTTACTAAAAGACCTAACTTGTGTTCTTCAGGGCTGGGGGGTGGGTTCATCGGTGAACAAGGCTGTTAGAAAATCTCGGGGCAGGTACCTTAAGCAGAAATGAACCGTTGTAATCCAGGGGCAAGATTAAACCAAACTCCGTTCCGTTCCCAGAGTAAAGCCGATCAGGATATACTATTGCTCAAATGCCTATCCAAAGACATTTGGAGAAACAGGATATGTCCATAGTAAGTGATTTAAGAGCCCCTGACCCTGGAGAGACAGTAGCATGTCCAGGCCGTGGGAGATGCTAAGTCGGAGGAAAATAAAGTCACCTAAGTTCATGGGAAAGGAAAGAGCAATTGGCCTAACAAGACACACATTCCCCTCCCCTAC
>NW_026592890.1:26441738-26493778 GCF_907164565.1 Psammomys obesus | reverse complement strand
GTCCCCACACACCACACCACACACACACACACACACACACACACACACACAGACCCACTACATATGTGTACCTCTAGCAATCATACAACTGAGCAGTGATGCAGGTTGATAATGGCGCTAAAATCACTGAAGTTTCAGTTGTTCCCTCCAGTTCTAACGGTTGGTGATACAACTCTAGTTATTTAATTGTTGATTATAAATAAAATGCAGGACGGTCCCTCTTAAGAGAGAGTCCTAGTCATGCTTCCTCAGAGATGGAACCAGGGTGTTCCAGTCTCTCGTATGGGCACGAAACAGAACCTCCATGAGAACAAAGGGGTCTTACTTCTGATCACACCCAAGCACTGGGGACAGGCCAGAGGAGCCAGACTCCATCAATGGGAAGGCACTCCTCTGCCCTCTTGGAACTAACCCAGGCAGCATTATCTCCCCACCTGTTGCTTCCAGCAGGGAAAGTCCCTGAATGAAATGCTCCCCATAAGGGCAGGATTGATACAGAGTGTAAGACACTCAACTAAACTTGAATTGCAGATAAACAATAAATAAAATCTTTATCGTATCCCAAATGTATACCTTTGTGCTAAATTTTTCTGTTATTCATCTTAATCCAACTTGTCTAGGTATCCCGTATCCGATTATGTTAAATCTAAAGAGATGGTCATACATACCTAACTTTTTTTTTTTCTGTATTTGCATCTCACAATAATTATTTGAATGTTAGGGGACCTTGAAGTTAATGTCGAGGCTGCAAAGCGATTTCCAGTACAAGTGCATGTCCAGCACAATGAAAGCAAAGCGTTTTAGAGGGCAGACTTGCTGATCACATTTAAAGGGCAAGCGTCTTGACTTTACCCAAGTAATAGTTCGCCCAAGTTGCTGATTAAAAACAAAACAAAACAGACTTGAGGCTTAGAGAAATCATTGATTGCTGTTTTATACTTTATGTAGTTATCATGACAAAGGTGTACAGTGTCTGACATGCTGAGCTATTACCATAGATGGATTTGGTTTTAAAAAACAAACAAACCTTACTCAGCGCTATTTCTCGGAGATGCTTCCACCTTACTTAATGTTTGTGATATTGTATCTGTGTTTTCCTATATTCTTCCAACCGGAAAAAAAAAATGTCCCATAGTAAGTTAAAAGTGCAAAGCTGTCACGATCTACCAGGGTCAAAACACTAGTTGAGGAACTTAGGGGAAAGAAAGGCAGTAGATGGGGAAGAATGCCGCAATTCTGTTTCCCAAGGATGGTCTCACATAGATGTTCCGTGCTGCCTGTGGTCGCAGGCTGATCCCAGTGCCCCGCCAGCAGGTTTCCCATGCTCTTTATAGCCAGTGAGCAGATCTTGAACCAAATACATTCCAGAGACTTAATAACACAGCACAACTACTTTCCTGGGTTGGGTCAGGAAACTGTATTTACATAAAACAAAATACGGTCACATTATTCATGGGAGGGATTCAAAATGTGGGTGGGAGGGTGCTCTAAAAATATTTCCACTTTATTTGAATTGGCTTTATATGAATGGTTATTCTTCAACCAACTCTCCAAAAGAAGGAAGAAAAAATAAATAAATAAAACATCTAAGATGAGCATGGGTCAGTAGGAGGAGCTTGGCAGAAATCCCCCACTGCTCTCCCCCCAGCTCTTCCAAAGCTGGACACTTGTCCTAAAGCAGACTCTCTGACCCACAGTGGTACTCAGTGTGAACTGGCACACATATGAATGAAAAATCAACAGAATGAAAGGGGAAAGGGGGACTGGCAGGCCAAGAAGGAAGGTTCCCACCTCTCTTTGGAAAAAGCTTTCCCTTTGGATGGAAAGAATGTGACAGAGACACACCCAGAGGGAGCTCTACACTCCACTTGAGGATTTCCCTACCTCCCGCTCCTGGACAAGCCATTTACTGAGTCCATCACTGCTGAGTGTACGCTGACAGCAGTGACTTTTCAGTGAGTGACGGTGGGCGAGACGGAGACTAGTAGTTTCAGAAGAAACGTTCAATAGTCTGACAAAACTGTAAAAGGACAAGAGAGCTTATTCACTTTGTCAAGTAATGGTAGCAAGCAAAAGTAAGCGAAAGTCTGAAAGTTGTGTGTGTGTGTGTTTGGTTATATAGTTAGTTTGCTCAGAGCTGGGGAGAGAAGAACTGTTTCTTTCACCCCTTGCCTATAGGGTAATTGTAACTTATAGAAAAGATGAAACAAAGGCAAGGATATCTATGTGTGGGTTTTGTTGTGAGATAAGCAGTCAGATTCTAGCTGAAGTCTTCTTGACTAACACAGAAGTGCAGCGGACCAGAGGAAAAGAAGGAATGGTGAGAGAATGGCGTCAGGGAACTGGTCTCAGAGTATCCTTGGGGGAAATTGAGATTCTTCTCTGTTGAGACACAGGCCCTGAGTCAACCAAGGTCAAGAACACTGGGCTAGAGGTAGAAGCTAGATGGAGGCCATGCAGAGACATTGAGAAATACAGGGCAGAGAAAGAATGCTGGAAGTGTGAGGGAGAGGAGGCGGGTTTCATCACTGTTGCTGGATTGGATACCTAAGTGAGAAAAGTAAGAGAAACTGCTGATAAAGGCGAGGAGACTTTCCTGAGAGGAGAAAGGAAGACTTCGTGGCCTAACCCGAGTGGGTTTTACTATTACCATCATTACCACGGGGACTGTCCTCCAAAAATAATCATTGCTTCATACACCCATGGATACTCCTCAGTGGACAAACTGACTTGCTTAAAGAAGCACTGCAGGAGACTAATTGCGAGGGGCTTTCCCTCTGTTCCTGTCTGTGTTGACATGTGGTCCCTTGCCCTGACACACTGTTAGGCTCCCTGCCATTGCAGGGTTACAGAATGTTTACGGAAAGCCTTTATATCTCTTTCACTATCTGCTTTCCTTTTCCTTATCTCAGACCCTTGCTTTGAAAAAGATTATGTAGACAATAAATCTTCCAGCCACTAGCCTGGGCAGCTACCCTGGAGTGCTGTTCCAGAACTAGGATAGGTCTTTGGAACCTCCATTTCTTTCATCCACACAACAGGCAGATCTAGAGACTTGCCATGTACAGAGGGGAAAAATGATATCGAGTTTCGCCGTTGCCTTCAAATGGTAAGCAATCTGAGAGAAAATAATATAGCCAGCACTGTACCAAGCAGAACAGACTGATGCTCTGTAAAACTGGCTACACGAGCTTAGTACCATGGAGATAATGAGGCAGACCAGAAGGACTCGATATTCTATATGCTGAACAGCAAAGTTTCTTACTTTAGAAACACTGGCATATCTAACAGTGGCCTAGCTAACACTAAGACATTTCCTGTCACCTCCATAAGTCAGTGGAACTATTCAGCTATCATCCCATCTCACAAACATGGAAACAGATAGAGTCAGGAACCTGAGCCTCTCTCTAGCTGTGAAATGGCTCAGCCGGAAAGGAGTTTATTTATAAAAGCAATTCGGCCATGCAGGAATATCTAGAAAATTATACGAAACCATACTCGGGGACCATTTTATTGAAATTATGGGGGCTTTTCTTTTTAAATGAAGTAGAAAACGTAATGCAAAGCATTACTTGGTGCTACCGGAAGAGTCTCATAAAGCTGCATAAACTGTTAGGGCAACGGAAGGCTTGGGTAGCACTCTTTCCCTGCCTTGCCTGGTAACTTTCTTTTTCTTTTATTGCGAGAGGTTAGGGGTGACATGTGTGTACCTTGGTGCTTGTGTGGTGGTCAGAAGACAACATGCAGGAGTCTTCAAAGTTCATTCATACTGTAAGGGTGTCAGAATCACTGCTGTGAAAGCTTCCGTTTACGTATATATATATATTTATGCTTATAATTTACCTATATACATGCACAGATGTATGTGTATAGAATGTTTGTTCACCCTTCCATAGGAATAAGTGTGGAATCTTCCTTTTGAGGTTGTGAGCAATACTGCTATGAACAATGATGTTTAAGTATCTGACTCCAAGTCCCTGCTTTCAGTTCTTTTGAGTACACATTCAGAAGTGGAATTGCTGGATCCTGTGGCTGAAAAGAATTTTTAAAATTCAGATTGCTACAGAAGCCATGCAAAAAAAAAAATCTCTTAAGTGGAGCCCAGTAAGGAGGAAGAGCAACCTGTAGGTGATCAGCCCTGAATCACAGGAGATGGTCCCTCAGAGTGGAGCTCAGTCCTGCCAACTCTCTGGAGGCTTGCTTGTCTGTTTTGCAAGAGAAGACAGACCAGGCACACACCTTTAATCCCAGCACTCAGGAGGCAGAGGCAGGAGGATCTCTGAGTTTGAGGCCAGCCTGGTCTACAGAGTGAGTTGCAGGACAGCCAGGACTACACAGAGAAACCCTGTCTCATAAAATAATATAAAAGACAGAATCCAGATTCTTAACTGAAATTGACGACCCAATTTTTACATTTCTTCTAGGAAAGTATATCCGAAGGCCAGAGTTAGCCCAGGAGTGGTTTACTTGTTGTCTGCCATATTTGAAATTCACCTTTCAGGGCCTGTGGCCAGACAGATGTATGAATCAGTGTCCAGCCTTCCAGCAGCATGACTTTGAGCAAATTAGTTCATCCGTTAGGTATTGCCTTTTTTTTAAATCATAAAATCAGTGGAAACATACTTTACCTCACATGGTTGCTGTGAAATGCACTTAGATAAGATGTCTGCAGGCCTCGTAAGACAGCCCTCACCTCTCCCTGCTCCTTTTTCCTGCTGCGATGTCAGCTAAGCCCAGGTACCATGTGGTCAGTGTCTAGCAAAATGTACTTTGTCATCTAGAGCTTTAAAATGTTCGTAAATTTGATTACTTTCCAGTTTGCTTATTTTCCAGTTGTGCAATCCAAGGGTAGAGGGACTATATTGTGTCTCCCATAACAATTCTCTTTAGTAGTTTTCAAATAGTTTTTCACCATAATACAGTATCTGAATAGTTGAGAAAAAAAAATTGATGGGTTTTTCTAAATTTCTAGAAAAGCCAAGGATCAACAACAAGAAAACAGAGCAAATAGGTATGGAATTGAGAAATAAAAATTAGGCAGTGGGGAAAGCAAAAGGACAAATTCATGAGCGTTCAAATCTGACTCCTGGTTTTGGGAAGTACAAAATTCCAAGGAAAGTCTTGGGGGTTTGCTTGCTTATAACAATCATGTAAACAAGATGGAGGCTAGATATAATTTTGAGACACTTCAGGGGGTTTTTTTTGGACACATGCATGCTTCAAGTCCCAAAATTAGTACTTATAATTATTAATTTTCTAAAATAAGGAAGTCTGCGAGTTCATTAAGATATAGTGACCATAGCCAGATATTTAAATATCCTCCTGGGTTTCACAAGAGAGCATGCTACTTTCAACTGTTTCTCTCTTTTCCTGCCGCTGTATCGAAGTTAAATTCTGGGAAACGGCTTACTAAAGGGAAGTTTAGCCACAGATGTTTGTAATTCCAACTTGAGTTTCCCATCAAAGTCCTAATGAAATTCAGCTGCCAGCAGCCTGCCTCTGAGGCTCTGTCTTCTTGTCATGAGAAACTTGGGGGGGAAAAGCATTCCGAGGCCGATGATTGGTAGTGGGAAATTTTCCGTATTCAAACACAAATACCCTCTATGGAGAAAAACAAACGAGAAGCTGCTCTTTTAAGAGAGAGAGAGAGTAGGTGGATGTGCCTTAAAAAATAATAATTTGCAAATTTATTTTACTTTTTTTTTTTTTTTTTTTACTCTTTTACTTCCAGGGCTGCTTAAAGCATTTGGGGAAAGTTAGGGATCTTATGTTTATGTAAATGGAGGCTAACAGCTACTGGAATGAATCCCTGAGGACTGCTGAGTAGGAGAGGCTCTAGAGCATGCATCCGTACGAATTTCATGCAAACTAGAACAGAAATCTGTGCTGTGCCCTACAGCTAAAAGATCTTCTGAGTGCGGTGCAGGCTTTGTGGGCTTGTACTTATTTTGAAATTATGGAGTAATATCATTGCCTTAAAGAAAACCGGAGAGTCTGGGGATCTGAAGTGTGTTCAGCTAAGCTTGCCTTGAGGATATGACAGCTACATGGGGTGTTGTCTGTGCCAAGTACACTGCAGTGCAGAGAACAGAACTAAATAATTTTCTAAAAGCCAAGGACAGCCCAAAGGGCTGCGTAGCATAGTAGCTAGAAGTAAGAGAGATGGCGAGTGGTCCTCAGAACCTTAGTTACCAGGACTGTAGAACTGCCTGGAATCTTCAGAGAACAGCATCAAAACAGCTGCATGATGGCCAAAAGAGAGAAAAAATTTTCCTGAGTGATACCACAGCACAAATCCCACATCTCAGTCTTTTCTCTCGTCTTATTTATCATCTCCTTATGTGGATGTGTGTGTGAGAGCTTGTGTGCTGCAGAATCATGTAGGATCCTATGGAGTAGAAGAGGAAACTGGAGGCCCCTGAACCCGGGCCCTGTGGAAGAGCAGCCACTGTTCCTAACCACTGAGCCATCTCTCCATCCCCCGACCCTGCCACACAAATTTCAGTCTTAAAATGTAGCAAGCCTATTCTGTAGCAGGCTACTCTATGATTCTTTCTAAAGTCCATGATGTGTGTGCTGGCCCTTGAGAAGAGTGACATACTTTGGCCACCAAGCACACCCTAAGGGCCACCTCACTTCCTGCTGATCGGCCCTAAATCTTTGTAACAGCAGGCTGTTCTCTGTCAAACCCCCAGGCAGCAGGTGACGTCCTGACAGTTGAAGACTGAACGGAGTCTGATTGCTTGGACGAGAACGGTTCCGTTTCCATGTAGTACATAAATAATTGCTTTATTCTGTTGTCCTCCCTGGGTATTGTTGTCTCTCGCAATCAATGCTAACAGGCACTCCAGTTTTCACTTACAAAGAGACGAGCCCTGAAGCCTTTACTGCAGCACATTCATCAGCATAAAAGAGACCAGATTAAGGCTGAAACCTCTTTGATAGTTGGTTGGAGGTTATCCTAGATAAAAACCCCTACTATGCCCTAAACCCTAAAGTCAAATCAATCATCCGATGCTCGGTGCTGGAAAGGAAGTTTAGAGATCCAGTCCTCTCAGCTCATAGCCGAGGGAAGCAGGGAAGCTCATTAGAGACAGATCGTGGAACTGTGTCTTCTGGCTCTGCCTTGAATTCTTCCTGGTTGCTTCGCCTTAAGCATTAGAACGAGAGATCATGAACACAGCCTGACATCTTTCTCTGTGTAGCTCTAGCTGTCCTAAGCTCGCTTTGTAGACCAGGCTGGTCTCAAACTCACAGAGATCCATCTGCCTCTGCCTCCCTAAGTGCAGAGATCACAGGCATGTGCCATCACGCCTTGCTATCCTCATATCTTTGAGAAGGAAATTTACTTCACTGTACTATTATTCACTTTAGTCTTTATTGCTTTTCTCTATTCTTGCCTTGAATGGCCGGTAGGAGAGTCCTGAGGCCCTAAGTAAAGCTGAACTATGAGCCTAGATAGTTCTTCACTCCATCAAAACACATCACTCTTGGCAGATTAAGGAACCTGAGCAAGTAAGTCCCTTTACCTCCAATGACCTTAGAAAAAGAAGAACAGAGAAGGAAGAAGACGAAGCAGTCAACTGTTGATGATGTTCGTTCTTACAGATTAAAATGTACACAGGATCAAGGGTCTTACCCTTTAAGACCCCAAGTTCTTAAGAGTCTAAAGAGTGTGGAAAATGTAGGGCATTGGCCTGGAAGAAGAAACTAGAAAACACTTTAATGGAGTAATTTTCCCAGCTTCCCAATACCTTCTGTGAGTGAGGTTGGGAGAGCTCCAAGTGAGGGCACAGGGCACAGGCCAAACACAGACACAAGCTTTCTACCATGACACACCAAGAAAGTATCTCAGACAGTATAAGCTACAGACACCCCCATGCATACAAGGTATGCCTTCCAGTGGTCAACAAATCCTGTGCCAGGGTGTCTAGCTATTTCCACCTCCCCTACTCAGACCCTGCAGGAGGAAATGAAATATGATGAGGTCACGAAAGGAGAGCACCTATCCATACCTAAGTGCCAATCAAGTATCAGCTGGCAGAGGGTCCAGAGGAGACCTCGCTTCCACTCAGTGGAAACAATAGAACCACCAACTCCTTGATGCATTATAGATGTCAAACAAAATGACCCCATTATACTGTGCATTGAAAAATTATCCACTAGGTTTTAATGCTACTGGAAAGAAATTTTTTTTTGAATTTTATTTTTTTCTTATCAGTTACATTTTATTAACTCTGTATCCCAGCCGGGTCCCGATCTCTCATTCTCTCCCAGTCCCTCCCTCCCTTCCTCCTCTTCACCGTGCCCCTTTCCAAGTCCACTGATGGGGGGGACCTCCTCCCCATTCATTTGATCCTGTTTTATCAGGTATCTTCAGGACTGGCTCCAAAGCTCTCCTCTGTGGCCTAATAGGACTGCTCCTCCCTTGGGGGGGGTGGGGAGGCCAAAGAGTCAGTCATTGAGTTCCTGTTAGAAATAGCCCTTGTTCCCCTCACTATGGGAAACCAATTGGTTACTGAGCTACCACAGGCTACATCTGAGCAGAGGTTCTAGGTTATATCCATACATGGTCCTTGGTTGAATGTCAGTCTCAGAAAAGACCCTGTGCCCAGATATATTTGGTCCTTGTGGAAGGAAAATTTAAAGCTTGCTTTAGATTGAGCAGGACACACATTTGTCTTCAAATGTGTCCTAGGAAGTTTCTGGAAGTCAGAATTACGTGAGGAAGCTTGCGTCGGCAAATGACTGATTATTGCTGGCTGTGGGGAGGCAGGGTCTAAAAGACTGATCCTCAAGCATGGCACAAAGGGTCAAGATCTGTGCCACCTGAGCACAGGCTAGCAATGCAGAGCATCAAAACCTACCCAACATCCTCACTGGTACATTAAAATACAGGAAACGCTCAACTCTAAAGTGGAGCCAGATTTGAATTTTGGATGGACTGGGGGAGATCTGTGGATCTAGAAAGGGAAAACTTTTTTATGTATATAGGAAGAAGAGAGTGGAAATATTAAACCAAATCATAGCTGAGTGAAGCTCACTCAGATCAAAAAAGTAACTTTAAAATAGAAAAGCAGTGCAGAATGCTGCTTTGCGGAAGCTGGAGGATTCGGGAGATGATGCCACCTCCTGGAAACGTGTTTGGAACTGGATTTTGAGTAAAGATATAAAATGACATAGAAGGTTTTCTGTTCCCATCTCGCCCTCCCCAGTATCCGTGACTATACAGAAATGGGATGGCTAAAGGGTGTGTCCTTGAGGGATGACAGGGAGAGGTGGCCAGAGAGAAACTTACTTGTGAAATGTGTTGGACTATAGAATGTCACTTTGACTATGAAATAGTACAGCTTTGACAGTTTTTCTTCATAGCAAGGACATCATCCTGATTCAGGACAAGTCTGTATAAAGAGTGTAGTTTGTTTTCTGGGCTAGAAAGATACTATCACAGGACACATAAAAACTAAAGGCAATTCCTCCAGCAGAGGTTTTCTGGCATGTTCGGGAACAGCAAGGAAGCACCGCTTGAGTTCCCAGATGTCTCTTGTATCAAACATTCTCCCTGCAGGCTCCAGGTCTCCCTCACACTGCTTCAGCGCTGAGGAAGCAAGTCATTACGACCTTAAGGGACAGCTGTGTCTCACCCTGTGTGGGACAACTCACTGGCTGAGATCTATGGTCTTCTTTAGCTTTAATTTTAGTTTTAGCTAAAACACATGATTAACACTCTGGGACCTGGCACCTTATGTGTCTCCTTGCTTTATTCCCCTAATAACTCCAAGGAAAGATGTCCATATTAGGCCCATATAACAAACAGGAAATGGAACCACACACAGCAGCTGAGTAGTTTACTCAACGTCATAGACAGGAATTCTGCCTCCAGGCTCTGAATTTTCTGACTATAATATCCTCTGGTAGTTTTCTCTAAATCTTAAACTCAGCTAAGAAAGGTCCCTAGTACCATCCAGGAAGGACAGTGACCAGTCTCTGAAGAGCACGTACATTAGTTCACACTTTGACCTCTGTGAAGTTATACAGTTACAGAACAAACTATCTTGATTGTTAATGATGGAAAGTTCCTCTTGGATATGAGAACAGTAATTGGTGGAATAATTTCTGAATGTGTTATACCCACTTTTCCCTAGCTTTTCTGAGCATTCATTTTTCAGGGGAGTCTTGAGTAGACCCATGACTCAAAACTGCTTCAAAAGGATGAGGAAACAATCTGAGCTTTCTTAGGGGAAATGATTGACAGGAACATTGACAGGAACAGAGGGGAATCTATTGCCGTCTCACATTTTCTCCCCTACAAATGATTGTGGGAAAAAAATGAAAGGCAGTTCACAACAAAAAAGACTCAACACAGAATGAAGAGAAACACCCTACCTCCTTTCCGAGAAGCCACCAAGTACTGTAGAAAACATATTGTCTGAGAGACATGAACAAGGAACAGGAGCTTAATGTAGGAAGGAATTACCCGAGGGGCGCCCAGTTCACACTAGACAGACCCAGGCAGTCCTTCTGGGTCTTGCACAGGGGCAGAACTCATCAGTGAACTCCCTTGTAACCTGGAGGGGGAAATCTTTGAGCCTGGTGATCCTCAGACTTTTCACACCCAGGGATCTCTTTACTCCACCCTTTCTTCTCTAGCCTCATGTTTTATATTATTTCATGTATTGCGAGACATAACAAGATACTGCAGATGATGTGGCTTAAACCAAGGAAGATACTTTTCCCAGTGTTCTGGAGGCTGAAGTCCAAGATCAAAGAGCTGTTGGGGTTGTAGGGCAAGGGCACTCTCTCTGGCTGGTAGAAGGAGATTCACACATCTCCTGAAGCCTTCCTGACATGCATACACCAGTCATGTCAAATTAAGGTCCCGCCCATGTGACTTCATTTAGGATTTATCATCTCGCTATGGGCCTTGTCTTCTAAGACAGTCAACTGTCAAACTGAATTAGAGTGTTTTAGCATCTAAATTTTAAGGGGGTTTGATTCAACCCCCTTTGCATTTGCTAAGCAAAAATATTCAGCAATATTTAATGACATAATTCATAACTGCGAAAGAGTGCTGCTGATAACAGAGTGTCATTGTTTTATTTGAACTTTAGCCAAAAATGGAAGTGTTACTATTTCATATTGGTTGTACATTTTTATAGATAAAGTGAGATTAACTTTAATTCTTTTTTTTTTTAATATAAGAAATAAGCCCCATGCAGTGGCACATGCCCGTAATCCCAGCACTCATGGAGACAGAGACAGGCAGATCTCTGTGAGTTTGAGGCCAGCCTGGTCTACAAAGCGAGTCCAGAGCAGGCCAAGGCTACACAGAGAAACCCTGCCTTGGAAAATAAATAAATATAAGTAGCATTTAAACCCTGCATTACCATCTTGTAGTTTTTAGGGATGCTTCCTTTATTCAACTTTGGTAACTTCACTCTCTTATTCAACATAAAGCAATTTATTTAGGTCAAGGCAAGAAATCTGGCTACACACCCTTTAATCTTATTATAATGCCCACTAAATGTCATGTATCCTCCAAATATGAATAAAACACAATCAGAGGGATAGAACAAGCACACTAATAATGTAAGCAATGAAATTATGTTATAAAATATTGGAGAGTTTAGAAAGGATGTTTGTTTCTGGTGGGAAGTGAGCAAGTCAGTGCATGAGCCATGTGGCTTTTGGTTTGGACCTTTAAGGTTTGAGGTAAAGCAGCTCATGATAAGACAAGGTGAATGGACACAAAAACAGACAAGGAAGGGTAATAGTCCCATTTGGTTAGATTGGACAACAGAGAGTCATTGAAGGCTTCAGCATAGAAATACAATGAAGACTGTGGTCTATAAACCTTAATCTGGAACATGGATGGATTGGGCATTGAGTAGCAGACAGCCTAGAATTAGGGTGACATGTGCTGGGCATTGATGATTGTCCAGGAAAGAACAAAAGATTCTACATTTGTACAGTAGCCATCATCTAAAAAGGAGAAAAGTCAGACTGGGGTCATTGTCAAGGTTTCATCAAGCTGTCTTATGTTTTGAGAGGAAGGATGAGGGAGAAGGCAACAGTACTGTTGATATTTGTAGAGATGTATTTAATCATGAGGGACCTTTTAACATTAGCCCCACTAAATCAATAGCTTTGAGTTGAGTTGTGACGGAAATACCTTCGGTTCACTGGGGTTGCACATGAATTCCTCACAGAACCTTACTGTTTGTTCTAATGGGGTTTCTCTGTTCTAGTATGTTTGAAAACTGCTCCTCAGAGGCTGCTGAAGTTGACATCATAAAGCATGACAAGTCTCCAAAGTATCATTGAAATCCATCTTCCTGGCAGATCCCAGCAGGACACACACCTGCCAGAACTAGTTGGCTTTACAGAACTACGGATATTCTGAGCACCTCCAAACATGAGCTAAAGTCTTCAACAATTGGTGCCCTACAGAGAGATATTTTAATGCTTCCTCTTCCTTGTCTGATGATATTTTGGGCCATTTCCTAGGAAATTCCACTCTTGTCTCAGTCATTACCTGAGAGTGCTGAGAAAAACAACAAAGGGAATTTGAAGAGGGTTGGGATGGTCACAGGCAGATGTGTTAACCCACATTACTAGCCATACCCAGACGTTAAGTTTTGTTTTTTGAAACTATTCTTCTATCATGAGTCAGATTTTATCTTAAAATATAAACTCTTTTCTAATGTAAACAGGGTGATTTGATAATTCCTCACAGCGATAAAAAGGCAAGTCTCTTCCCTCAAAAGGGTATTACAGGTCATGTGTTGTCCAAAAGCCAGTCTCTAAAAGCCAAAGTTATTCCACTCAGAACAACAAAAACTAAGACAATACACATCTAAAATTTTATCTGTAGTTTGTCACTTGTTTCACAAACTGTCCAGTACATATCTCAGTGCCACCAGGGTCCGTGGGACATTGTGTTGTGGGACTCCCCAAGAGTGGGAGGGGGGATGTTTCTGACTCTTCAGCCTGAACTTGGGACTCTTTTCCTTCTACTGTGCTGCTTCTCCCAGCCCTGATTTGAGGGTGTGTGCCTAGTCTCACTGTAATTTGTTACGCAATAATCGGCTGATACCCCTGGGAGGCCTGCTCGTTTCTGAAGGGAAGTGGAGAGGAGTGGATCTGAGGGAGAGGGGAGGTGGGGGTGTCTGTTGGGGGAGTGGAGGGAAGGGAGACTGTGTTTAAGTTATTGACATTGAAAAAATATTACTCACAACTTCCAAGTAAAGGGATCTCCAGTGACAACTAACTCCTTTGAAAAGTGTCAATACTTGTAGAGCTTCCTTGTTTACAGTGTACTTTCCTACATATTTCCAGCTTAAATCTTCATAACCGTCTTACAAGCCAGGCCACTTGTTGCTAATCTATTTATGAAACATGATGCTATCTACCAGGTAACCCTTCCGAAGCAGCAGGAAGTTTCACAGCATTCCAGACAGCGAGGAACCATTGTTCTGCTACTATCGTTCAAGAGGAAGATATTGGTGCCAGAATTTGAGTCACTTTTTCAAGGTCCCCAGACAGTCTTTGGAATGGGAACCACAGCCAAATTCTTTGCTTTAGAGGTAGCCTTCTTCCCTCTACGTCACGGGCTTATTGTGCTTGAGATTCTAGGCATTAAACCCAGAACCTTTTTCTTGAGAGGCAAGTGCTCTACCACTGAGCACTATCTCTAGCTTCCTTCTGTATCACACAGCACGGAACACACAAAGACAAGGGATGAGGGTTACCTGGAGATGACTGTGGATCATCAAATGAGTTGCATCATCTTGAAACAAATTCATGGGCACGTAAGGCTTCTTGCTTAGTCTTATGTGGCTATTTATGGCTTAGAACTACTTTAACTGCTAAAACGTTCAAATTTGGGAGCCTGGAGAGATTCCTTCTTGTGTAATAGCACTTGCTATACAAGCATGAGGATTTTGGTGTGAATGTCTAGCACACCCATAAAAAGCCAGGCACTGTGGGGGCTGAGACAGGAGGATCCCTGGACCCACTGGCTGCGAGTTAGTCCCAGGCTCAGTGAGAGGTCCCGTTTCAGGGACCAGGGTAAAGAGTGACAGAGTAAGACATGTGATATGCATGTATACATATCATACACATACACTCACACACATTAGAGGTCCTCTTGGCTTTGAGTTGTTATATGTCTCTTAATTGTGAATTTTATAGTGACACTAACCACCCCCCCTTCCTTTCATTTTAGAGATTTTAGCCATACAGCTAAAATACAGCTTCATACAACTGTCAACCCTCCAAATTTCACTTTCCATGCTTGTATTTAAAATTTAAACATTCAAGTGCAAAAAGACTTCAGAATTTCTGGCTAACGTTTTCTGATGGTCACATAAAAATTAAAAAAAAAAAAAAGCCCTTGATATTAAAAAGAGAAGAAAGACAGGTGTATTTCAAGTGTGAACAATAATTCTTTTGTTGCAAAACAACTGCAGAAAGACATTTTCACATCATTCCCAGAGCATATCATGTCTGGTATTTCCCTCTGCACAGCCTACGGGCAGGTTTCTACATGATTTCAGGAACTCCCCTATTCTGTTTCAAAATAATGGAAATGTAAGAAATTAACAAAGGAAGTCAATGTGTCATAGCTCCAAGGTGGTGTTCTGCTTGTGTTTATACCCTACCATGACGTTCCCAGCCTACTCCCTAATAATCCTACCATCTCCACTTTTATTTAGCGAGATTTTCCAGTGTTGGTTTCTTCATACGCTAACAGCAAGGACATTAAATTTCCATTTCCCCAGAGGAATTTGACAGGTCACAGCGGAATTGTTAGACTTTGTAATATAATCTGGATTTGACTCAAACAACATCAAGAGGTGCCTTGAACATTATAAAGGACAGAATAAAGGGGATTGCAGAAGGTTAAGACAGTCCCTGTGTGCTCAGCAAAATAATGAGGCATTAGAGGGATAGGATAGCTCTAGCCTGATGCCCACTGCCTGGCTCACTTTCAATATGGCAGACCCTGCTATGCCTGGTTCATCCTGAGTCTTTGATATAGGAAAGTGCCTCAGTACAGCAGGTGTTTAAGGTGATATATATTGGTAAGGATGAAGTAATGGTCTTTATGAAGGAAGGTTTATACACTCTCTAAGGTGCTTAAAACCTCCAAGTTCTAATGAAAGGGTTGGGCCTTTTCTAATCCCTGCAAGTATTTATTGTTATTTCAGCAGACAACACGTGTGTGTGTGTGTGTGTGTGTGTGTGTGTGTGTGTGTGTGTGTCTGTTTTCTTAGATACATAGTACATCAATTTTTCATTGGAAATAGCCTTATTTTTCCTGCTTGTTTTGTCTGATCTTCCATTTGCTTTTTGGAACAGTAACCAATAGATTAAGTTTTTAACCATAAGGCATTATCTTCTCAAGTTGGTTTATTTAAACTGGTTGAGCTTTTGTTTGATTGCAGTCTTTTCTGTTTTAATCTTCCAGCATAAGATCATATTCATAGAGAAATGTGTTTTATTTTTCCTCAAGTGAAAAAATAAGCAGAGATTTCCTTTGAGTGTGGTTCAACCATTAAAGAAGTTTATCAACTTCAAGCAAGGAGGAAATTTTTTTGAATACTATAGTGAAAACTTTAAATTAGAGCAATTACCTGATCTGGGTGAGCTCCTTGGAGACTGGGTGGCTGAGGACTGAGGACAGCTGAGGGCACCAGGTTCTTTATTTCTTCACATGCTCTGAATGAGTTAACTCAGTCTTGTAGTCCCCAGCCACAAAACCAAATATTTTCTCCATTCCTTCCCCAGCTCAGCTGGATAGAATGAAAGAGGATAGAAATAAAAATAGTCCCTTTGTAGAGTTAAATGGCATTGTCCCTATTTATAACTTGAAATTTATTGTCACTTTCAAGATTCCTCACAAGCCACATAAAAGTGACTTGTGGGCTCCTAGTGGCCACAAAGAATTAACAAAGCTTCCAGAGCCACCTAACACTTATTCTAAGGATTAGAGGGAGTCTTCAATATTGTTGACAACATATGATGAAGGAGCCATGGGACTGTATTGTAAGCCAGAAAATTGCAGAGTTCACACAAGTCTAATCTCTGGTACTCATTTAACCTCCCCAAAAAATTCCAACAACTTAAAGGAGCAGATCCATGTGCTATCTTTATTGAGACTGAATATAGGAAGTGAAAGATGCTGACCCTATGAGCAATAGACAAAAACTTAACCTCAAGCCTCAAGCCTCCCCATACAGGAACAAGGAAAATTCTTCCCTATCATTTCCCCCTCCAGCTTCCATTCTCTACTTTCCGAAAATCCTGTACGCTACCATCCCATCCAAAGAGTTGTTCTGGATTCCCCACTGCCCTGTTAGAATTCATCTCGGCCTCTTCCTCAGTGTGGCATGATTTCTCCATATCTCTCAACAGGTACATAAGAGTCTTACAGTTCTTACTATGTTAGTGTGTTGTGGCTAATGATATGCCTTAGACACTCCTAGTGAAAGTGTATAGATCGGGGCAGTTTGTGAGTCATCTTCTGACTCCCCAAATGGCCCCTGCAAGTGCCTTGAGTATAACGGGCGCTCAGCTGACTTGTTTATGCATTCCTCGGTTATTTGTTGAATGTCTGCTTTGTGCCAAGCCCTAAGCAAAGCCTTAAGTAAACAGTGACACATGAAACAGAAACACCAAGTGAATAAATGACCATACTGAACACCAGAAGCCTAAACGGAATCGAGCTGTCTGTTGGGTGTACACGCAAGTTCCTATATAATTCTAATGGAGTCATCAACACTCAGCCTAATACCAAGAGTGAACCATGAAGTGGCTTCTCCGAATTGTCCACCCCAGGATCTCCATACTGCAGGCAAGAGAGAATGCCTTTTAAGTTAAAAAGCTTTGTCTTTCCCACTGTATATGGAAAAATTGACTATGCACTTTCATAGAGAAGGTCTAACTAAGAAATGTTTATATTGGAATAAGCCCCATCTCTAAATCTGGGCTTGTTACTGAATGGTATTTTGTTTCCTTAGATCAGGGAAGGGGTCTGGAAACATCTGTAACTAAAGTATTGTTTTAAAATCAGCATGATTTTCCCCTTAAATAACAGATAACAAAACTGTGTAAAGCAAACACTCAGCCATCACTATCCATTTCCTCTCTGGACTGTGTGTTGTTTCATTGTCACCGAACAGTGCTACACGGGCCTTGGGCACAGCCATCCCCTTCATCTTTCTTTTTACTTAACTTTGTGAATTTTGTCTTCACCTTTATAAACGTCCTACCGCAGAAAAACTCTCCAGGTTGCAGTGGCTATTTGAGAACAAAATTCCAAATCTCCAGATGACAGCTTACAAAATGATTCAGCAACTACCCACCTCCTACGGTTGTTTCTAAACAACCGTTACTGACTGTGCCACTTATGCGTGTGGACTGGAAAGAAATAACAATTTTCGCTAAAAGTCATCTCATAAAAAAAAAAAAAAAAATCTCAAAGTGAACTCTTCAGAGAAATCAGAAAGGGGAAAAAAAATTATAGCAAAAACCCTCTAGTGGAAGCACTATGGTAACTCTTAGTACTCTTCATGTCCTAAAAGTAATAGAAATACTTTGTGAACAGTTCAGGGCGTAGTTGACATTTTGTAAGTAAATATTTAGCATATGTTCAAAGGGTTCTTATTTTGTTTTTCATTAGGACCTCAAATTAAAGGAGTAATGTTTGGGGTGGTAATGCGCTTCTCTTCCATTCTCGGCGAAGTTGGTGCTTGGTCTGTTTATTTCCTTATAAACTGTTTGAAAATGTTCTGTCGCCTCTCTGCAACCACTGGATCCTGATCTGAAGGTCCATTCCGATCTTCTGAGCCTCCTTCGATGTTTGATGCACAGCAGACATGTTAAATTAATCTCCAGCTAACATTTCACAAATCAGAAAGTGAGATAGAATCTTGTGTTCATGGGTTTCATATGGTCACGTGTCTCATAGAATATGGCAAAGGTAGACTGGGCATTCGGCGTACAAATCCTAAATTTGGAACCAATCCTGGGTGTTTTCTGTGAGATTTGCCCTTTCTTGGTGTTGAAGGACAAAGGCTTGCTTTTCATAGGTCAGTCAAATTTTCAATGAGGGCATTTTATTAGTACAATTTATGGGCCACATTTTTCCTGTTAGATGCATCCAGATATATGTCAAGCTGCCATATATTCTGCCTGAGCAGACAGCAGCTTCTGGCTCATGAAGGGAAACACCTGCACCCACGGCGGTGTCTATTACACAAAGGGCATCCTTTCCCAGGGCCTATTGTCAGATCTCTCAAATGGAACAAGGGAGGTGTTGGCTACACAGCTGGATGTCATGCAATCAACTTCCCTCAAGAGACGGGCTCCGTGATGAGGAATAGCATTATTTACTTCACAGCCCGTTTCGAGCTGCACACATTAAAACAGTTTAAAACTGTTTCATTAAGAATAGTTGATGCGTGCAAGACCAAATAGCCACAGAGAGCTGATGGTCAGTGTTTCCTCTCTGGCGTCAGCCATATGCACATAGAGAAAACATGGATACGTTAATAATGTTTGCCCTACCCACCACTCTTAGACCCTCGCAGATACCTGAAGAGTAGTATTTGGATATATGGTTCAGGAAGCAGAGACAGGAAGATATCCACAAGTGGAACCCCAGCCAGGTTGGCATAGTTTTAAACCATCTGGGACTACACGGTGAAACCCTGCCTCAATATCATGTGTGTGTGGAAGGCATGGGCAGTATGAGATGGGTCACTGTACCAAACATGTCCTCTCTGTCTCTATCTCTGTCTGTCTGTCTCTGTGTCTCTCTCTCTCTTTCTTTCTCTGAGACAGGGTTTCACTATGTAACCTTAGCTGGCCTAGAACTCTCTATATAAACCATATAGGCCTCCAGCTGATGGAGATATGCCTGATTCCGCTTCCCAAGTGCAGAGGTTAAAGATGTGTGCCGGCACTCCTGGAACACATCATCATGTTATTTTCCTTCTCCATCATCATCAGGAAGTATGGCTTAGTGCAACAAGCACTAAAAATAATATTGCCTGGTTCTATGTAAATAGCCTTACCAAAGTTAGGGCCTTATTTCACGGTAGCTCTTGCCAGCTCTGCCATTCAGTGATTCTGTAATGACAGGCATGGTCAAGTCAGTCATTAAGCACCTGTTCTGGAAGGGCGCTGAGAGACTTCAGTGACGAATCAGATAACTCCAGTTGTTCTTCTAGAGGAAGTATGTGCTCTGAGAAGAAAGGCAGCAAGCCTGTACCTCCAAACATCATTGCTGAGCAGTGTGCCATGCAGACAAGGGGAGCTCACTGAGGAGCTCACAGCAGACAGCCTTTCCAGAGGCAGCAAGTGCAAAAGGAAGGGAGGACACTACGAGTCCTTGGACCTCTGCCCCTGTATTGGACTTAAATGCATAGTTAGCTGATTCTCCCAACCGCTCTAGAAGATAATGTGACAATCACTTCCATTTTTTTCAGAAAGGGATGCTGGAGCTGAAAATTAAATTACCCTGCAAAGCCTCCCCAGTGGTAGAACCTAAACCGAAATCCTGTTGATCTAGAACATTCTGCTGTTCCAGGTTGTCTCCAAAGGACATGAATGCAGAGAACTGCAGTCATTGTAAGGAGAGGCTTGCAGAGCACCTAATCAGTGACTAAAAGTCAGAGGTGTCCCAAATACAAGTGTGTTTATGAGAGAAATTCACTTGTTCCCTAAATGAGGACATGCTAACTGCCTGCTCCACGAATGGCAGACACATGGGGACTTGAGATTGGACATTTGTTAAGATGCCAGAGCAAAGGTTTTCATCATATGCAGCCATTTGGGGAGGTAAGTTCTGAAGGAGTGCCTTCTAAATGTACATATTCCTGCAGGGGCAGAGAACCTGTAGGGGGATAAAAGGAAAGGACTAAGCACTTGGAAGAAAAAAACTTCATCACCTATGAAATTCCCTCCGTTTATTTCCTGTAAGATCTAGTTCACATGGGTTATGTTGAAAAACCTATCAAAATTGACTAGTTGAAACAGGTTCTTGCTTTCAATGCAAATGCTTTTGATTTGGGGGAAGTGATTTTGATCAGGGGGAAGTGTCCTTTTTCTCAGTCATCTATAAGCTTCAAAAGAAGATTACAAACACGTAAAGTGTGATCCATCTTAAGATTAAGCAATTCCAATCCTTAGAAGGATAGAATTAAATTTTTAAGCTATTTTCTGTCCCATATTAGTTATATTTAGAAATACATCTTGAAGGAAGCCTTTTTATCCCCACTTTTCCCTACCCATGACCCCTAATGAAATCACTGAAAATTCTCTTGTCATTAAATTGATGTTTATAATGCTTACTCTTGAAGAGAACTTCCTACTTCAACAAAGAGCAATGATCCCCCAGGAGATCATTTAATGTAAATTAAATCGTTTACATTAAGTCATTCATGTAAATTCAGGATATTCAGGATGATGCATTTGCTGCGGTTTGTATGTTTTTATGATTTACACCCAAGAAAGGCTAAGGAACAGGCTAAGGAGCCAGGAAAGAGAAGGGAGCATGGCTTCATTAGTGGAGAAGTGTGGGCAAGTTATCATGGCAGGAAGTGGGAGGACAAAGGTAGCTTGGACTGAGTGAATCTGCTAAGAACTTGCAGCCTTAGGGCCAAGGGCTAAAGGCAGCTCATTCCCCCAGCTCAGGGAGACCCAGCACTGGGAAAAGAACTCTTCCAGGACAAGCTTCTACTTCGGCAGCTATAGCTTTTACCCACACAGCAGTGCTCCGCCGGTGAAGAAAGGGGGCACTCAGTCAGGAGGAAGATGTTATTGAAATGGATTTCCTTTCTCCATCCCTAGCTGGTTGATAGATCTTGTCAAGAACACTCCTCTTCCAAAATTCTTTTTTCGTTTCATTTCTTTTCTTTTAGAGAAACCTCTTCTACAATCACCTACTTTTATCAGATGGTTTACTTCATTTAATTATTTCATGGCAGGATCCCATGTGTCCCCAGCTGGTCTCAAACTCCCTATGTGACCCAGAATGACCCTAAACTGGTCTTCCGGCCTCTGCTTCTTCCTCAGAGTGCTGGGATTACAGGAATGCATCCTAAGAAGCTGTGGAGATTGAACCCAGGGCTATGTCCATGTCAGGCAAGCACTCTACCAACTGAGCTACATCCACAGCCCCAATCAACTGTTTAAATTCCCCTTCCCCCCCCCTTTATATAAAGGAATAATGAGAAAAAGAGTATGAAGAGCAGGCTGTAAAAACACGATCCTTAAATTCTACAACCCAGCTTTGTTCAATCTTCAATTATTGCAACCTTTTCTTGATTTCCCCTTAGCTCCAGGCCAGCTAGAAAGAGTTTTGTGTGTCTAGCCTGTGGGACTCTTTTTACATTCTGTTCATGGAACAGTAGTGCTGGCTGGAGTTCTATTACCAGCTGTCTTACGCTCTAAGAAGAAAGTGCTCTCAGAGACTAGACCCCAATAATCCTCTTAGGAAAGAAAATTGTCGAATGTGCCATTACTATGTGAGTGTTAGCTTATCTGTAAATTGGAAGGTGAGAATATTGTGAATGATTTTGAGAATCTGTAACTTTGCCTTAAGTTAAGAAAAGTCCAAGCAGAAAGTGAGGAGACATCTCAGTGGTTAAGAGCACTTGCTGCTCTTACAGTGAACCCATGTTCACTTCCCAGCACCTACAGGGTAGCTCATAGCCAACTGTACCTCTAGTCCCAAAGGGCATTATGCTTTTGGCCTTCCTTAGCTCCAATCCCGAAGAATACAGTGCCTTCTGGCCTTTGTGGGTGCTAGGTACACATGATGCACAGATATACATGCAGGTAAACACTCAGACACATAAAAAATAAATAAATAAAATAAAATAATACTTAAAAAAAAAAAAAAAAAAACAGAACAATCCAGTCAGAATAAGTAGGTATTTTTAAGCTCTATATGTTATACTGGTAGCCTAGGGCAAATAAGTTTACCACTAAAATGAAAGGCTATGAAAATTATTAATTACCCGTCTAGTAGAACCTAGAAGCCAGTGAGTGCTTTCCCTGTGAAAGGATGTCCTGTGGGAGGGCATCGCAGCTGTAAGGTAAGAAACAGAGGCAGAGCAAATTAAGCAGGGAAATCTTCTGCTCATCTTTAAACCATGTGTGATGACAAGGTCACACAAGGTGAGTAGGCAGGAAGCGAGGGAAATTATGCACACACATCTGAATCATTGTCAGGACCACACCAGTGACATCCCAGAAACGGTGCTTGAGACCCTCACCGGGTCTAGACATGGAAATCCAGTGATGTCACGTGCTTTTCTTATTTCTTTCCGACTTGACTTTCATGGCAATTTGTACATTCTCTGCATAGCTTAGTGAATAAAGTATTGTCAATATAGAGGCCAATATTTATCCATCCCTAATCTCATTCCCATTCTTAACCCTTAAAGAGACAGATTTTTTAGATTCGCTTTTATGCTTCCGTATGTGCGTATCCCTATCTAAGGTGTTGTGTGGTTTGCATGTTTTAAATGTAACATAAATATCACAGCGGTTCTTCTAAGCACCTGGCTTTCTCCTCAATAGTATAAGGTTCATTCATAATGGGAAATATCTGAACCATGCGATCGGTTAGTTTGCTTTCCAAAGTGTATGCACATGTGACTCATTCTTCACTGATTCGGATAGACTTTTTCCAGGTGGCATTTCCAATATCTTTTTGCCATTTGTCAGTCACTAAGATAGGTCGTGAGGACCTGAAGATGAATAAGACATTATACCTGTCTTCATGGTCCAATCAGTGATCTCAGAGAAGCAGGGAGTGTAATGTTAAAATTGTAATATTTTATGTGTTCTGGTGTGCTATGTACTGTACTGAGGTATCTGTAACGCGCCATGTGAGTGACTAAGTCTGAGAGACTGGGAAATGTGTTCCCAAAGGATGGAGAAGGAAAGAGACAGCCTAGCCTTCTGTGACAGCATATGCAAACAAGACAGGCAAGAACATGTTCCATCTGGGATGTCAGGAGATGTGGTTTTTGCTGGAGCAGAGGGAGCCGGGCTTACCCTAATGATGCTGGGTTTCTATAACAAAGCCTTGGATGTTCAGAGCAGGAATTTTATTTATTCGTGTAGCCATTAAGAAGCAGAAAAGTAGTGTGATAAGATCTCTTAAAAGTTAATTCTGATATAAAGAGAAAACTAGAAGAGATAGTGTGTGTGTGTGTGTGTGCCCGCGTGTGTGTGTGCCCGCACGTGCTGTGGGACGGAATCTAAGGTGTAAGTACAATAACTTAGGAAGGAGAAATACCCGAGTTCCTGAACTAGGCCATGATATTGGAGACAAGGAAGAAGTGTCTTCGTAAAGTTTTTAGAGGTGATTGATTCTATGGAATAACGGTGTACGAAGGGCAGGAGGAGATGGGAATTGCCTAACCCACGAGACAATAAGAAATGTTTGCGCGTAGAGAATTTAAAAAAATAATATTAAAGCTTACTAAAATCCATTCTGGTTTTGTTTTTTTTGGTTTGTTTTTTACTATGAACATATGGCGCCAGTTCTAAACAATGTCAGGGGCAAAATGCTCCTCCATGAAAAACCTGCTGTGGTCTCCGTTCTGACACCCACCGCAGTGAATGCTGAGTGTCAGCAGACAGCAGATACGGAAGCTTCAATTAGCACGGTCCGCCTGCTTGACCTTCAGTCAGCAGGGCTTGTGTCTTCAGCACACGCATGAGCCTGGAGAACTTCTGTTGCGACAGTCCAGCCCAGCACAGGGGCTGTGAGGAGAGAGAGCAAGTTCACAACACAACAAGATGCTGAGAGTTTGCTTCTTTGGTTGTTCTTTCACTGGCAGAAGCCTGCACTCAGAATACGGACTTGAAATAAATACTGATGTAACAGTGACGCGAAGAAGAAGCAGCACATGGTGTGTGTTCTTTGCCCTACTGTGTGCAATTTTTTTTCCTCATTCTTGAGGAATTCATTTTTTTTGGAAGTGTTTCTAACAATTGCATTTATAAGAAGTATATTTTATACATATATAAAAAGCATACTGTGTAATTTAGGAATGTTAATCCATCATGTTTTCTTTCTACGCCATTTCATCTCTATCATTAACTGAAGTAGAATATTAAGGAGAAGAAAATGGGAAAGTTTACAATGATGTTGGCATAGGACACAGTAAATTCTACACGCCTATGGAATGGGGTGTCTATGGAAGTCAAGATGGACAGCTGTGACATGAACTTAGAAGCAAGAAGTGAAATAGAAGAGCCAGATTGGAGATATGCAGAGATCCACTAGTCACGACAACGTAGGAGACTGGCGTTCTTGTGGGAGTCTTGACATCATCTGGGAAAGCTGTGCTGACAGGAAAGAGGGAGGCAGGTGCCCTGGAAAACACCAGTGAAGTAGGGACAGCAGAGGAAAAGCACTCACTCATTCTGATGCCCCCTGAAAACAAGGTGGAGAAAAGGATTGTAGAAAAACAAGAATAGAGAGTTTCCCTAAGATAAGGCAGAAAGAACCCCACGGAGCAGTTAAACACTATTAACTATGGGAATGAGAACAAGACCAGGGAAGCCAAGCCTTGGATGTTCCTGGACTTCACTCTTGGCCCGTCATTGGCAGTAGAAGTCAGATCATAGAGGCACAGACTGTCACGGCAGAAGCAGAGGCAGATGAGAAGACTGGAGGAGGAGATGAAAGAGAAGCAAAGCTAAGGAAAGGTGTGCTTCGAAGGTGAGCCCAGAGGCTCAGTCAGTGCCTACCTACCTACCTAACCCGGAGCCCAGAACCTGCTCATACTTAGTCTCCTCTGACAACTGCCTTTGGAAAGAGACAGACGATGCTGAAATTTGAATCTGGAGTACCTACCCAAAGGCTGAGGCAAAAGTTTTCCCAGCCTGTGGCACTATTCGGAGGTGGTAGAATCTTTACAATGTGGGACCTGATAGAAGGAATATAGGGCACTGGAGGATTTCATCATAGAAACAAGTACCTGGATCCCTGCTGTCCTCTCCTCCTCTTTCCTCCCTTCTCTTCCCCTCTCCTTCCTGGTTGCTATCAAGTAAACAGAGCTCCTCTGCCTCACACTCCTGCTCTGATGTCCTGTGCTGCTACGGAGTCAAGACCATGAGGCCAAGCAGCCATGAACTGAAAGTGCTCAAGCCATGAGCCTTTCATCCTTAAAAAAAGGTACTTTAATCTACTCAGATGTGTTGTTGCTATAGTAATGGAAAGCTGACAAATAGAGAGAGGAGGAGAAAGAAGGAAGGAAAGAAGGGGAGGAGAGAAGTGGGGGGAAAGGGAGATAAATTGGCCATCAGGTATGTGGATTTCAGAGCAGAAGTAATTAGAAAAAAAAATCTGTGATGGGTTAGTAGAAGGCATAAAGATAAGTCAAAACAAATGGAGAATTTAAAAAGAAGAAAGAGATTTCCCACCCAGTGCTATTGAAAGAAGCAAGATTATCTAACGAGAAGAAAGGAGTTTGGGACATGTCTCCTTTTTATAAATCCACAGCAGCATTTCTTCAGTGGTCTGTGAACCAATGCAAAAGGACACAGAGAAGGGAAAATTTTGCCTCGTTGTTCTCTGCAAGGCCTCTCAAGTGAGCCTGGGTGAGGAAGTGTTTCATCAAAAGCAAGGATGGCTGCTGGACACCAAACCTTGCCTAAGAACACTAAAAGAAAGCCCTAGTCATCCACAACAACCCAACCTCCAAACTTTTTGTAAAAAGAGGTAACGTAGGCAGACATGACAAGATTGCAGACCATTAAATGGTACCGATTAAACTGAATGATCTATAAAAAGCACTGAGCTCACTGCTTGGCATCCATCCATAAATATTGGCTGTTGCTATTCAAAAAAAAAAAATGGGTGCAGATGGCAGCAACATTTGTCATCAGGCATCATGGCTAAGGAGTCATCAAAATCCCCCAAGTGGCTGCACTTGAGGTCATCCTCTGTATGTGATCTTATAGCTGGCCCTGAAGACTGTATCTTTTCCTTTCTTGGGAATGTATCCACAGCCCTTGCCCCCAGTAATTTAAATAAGACTGAGTCAGTCTTCAGACTGAAAAAAAAAAAAAAATTGGCTGAGTCTAGGTTGTGTAATCAAGACCCAGAAGATGAGGAGTGAAAAGAACAAGCCAGTTACACAAGCCAATATGAGCAGCATCCAGAGCGGAGTGCCAGGCTTATTTAAAAACAAAAACACCAAACAACAACAAAAGGAACCCCTGAAGCCTCATTACCTTACAGAAGCTCCAGCCACTACTACGGTTGAGCAACCTACAAAGTATTTTAATATTCTAAGTAGAAAATTTCAAGAAATGTTCATCAATATTAATGAGCATAATCTTCCCACATCCAGTACTTCAAATGGAAAATCTGTATAGCTGTAGGGGCTGTGAGCATCTTGTTGGATCCTTTCAACTTTACAAATACAGAGGACAGTTTCTTTCATCACACCTGAGTCTACTGGACTCTGTAGTCCTAGTAAATACTTGACGCGCAGGATATGGTGACAGAACTTGAAATCTCTGAATGGATCAGTGGTTTCTACTGGGGAGCCTATCCAAGAGCAAATCAAGAATGTTGAGCATTAGACATGTAAATGTAGCATGAATGACATGGGAATTGTCTATTCACTTAACAAATCCACGGGCGTGGCTTGAGATCGGTCACAAAAGTGATCCTCTGAGTTCCTGGGCGTCTGAATCATTGTCCTCATTGTATTCCTGAGTAAACTGAGAGCAAGAACGCTTTGCAAACTGGACATGGCATGGTGCCCATAGGTCCTAACCTTCAATCGGGAAGCTCTAAGGGCCCCTTGGGAGGCAGCAACACCATTGTCCATGTTCAGCTTTGGTGTTTTGCTGTGGCAGTCAGAAGAGCCTTTGAGCCAGGAAAAAAAGAAAAAGAATATATATATATATATATATATATATATATATATATATATATATATATATATATATATATTTGTTTGTTTGTTTATTTATTTATTTATTTACTTTCTGACACACATATATATTTGAGAAATGTTGAAACCATTTTCCTAATCAAGATATGGTGAAAAATCACTATCAAAATCTAAAACCTAACCTCACGTATTAAAATGCAGGGAATTTCAATTACGCAAACAAGCGCTTAGAAGTACCCAAGGGAGGGTATGTGGGTAATTCACTCCAGATTCAAGTAAAATCAGTCAGTCCTCCAACTTGTTGCCGAGCACGTTGCATAAGATGATTAACTCAGTTAACTCTGTCTGGTACCTTGCCAATGGTTTTATATGTGAAAATAAAGACACATTAAGCCCCATCTGAAAATATAGAGAGAAAGAACCAAAAGTTGTCAGTACCTAAATCTGAAGCTGTTGCCCACTGCAGGTATTTCTACGTTTTGTAGAAACAACAAGCACTCCATGAAATTTCTGTTTGTGTATTAGGTTGTTCCTAGAGTCACTCCTCTGCAGCAAAATGAAAAAGGATGTGTTTGGATACAATGTAAAAGGATGTGTTTGGATACGTGCAGTTGTATTGACAACCACTAGCTCTTCGAGAACAGAGCTATCCCGTTCTTAAGTCTGGCCACATTTTAAGCAGATGCAAATTGGTAATGTGAAGGACCAGAGACTTTGAGTTAGCTTCACCCCCCTCAGTGAGAAAGGGCTTAGTTTTTATTCACTTGCCCTTTTTGTTTGTTTGTTTTGCTTATTTATTTTGTGCTGCTGCTGATAACAACGTTGTTAAAGTGATTTTATAATTTATTTAAACAAACAGAAAAGCCTGTTAACACTGAAAGTCAAAACATGGCTGCCTAGAAACAGGAAGGAAATAGACTTGTTACATACAAAGGCCTAAGCAGGAAGACATCTTAATGGGCATGTACCAATGTGCAAAGCACTAGCTGCTCTGGATACTAGTGAACACATGTAGACTTTTACTTCAAGTCTCTCAATTAAAGCAAAAATTGGTGCATCAAAATTCTAAGTCTAATTCAGGAAGGAAGATGGAGTCATGTTGATATTTATGACATGTTTGGAGATCCTCGGATACAGACACAATGCAAGTGTCATTTGCAATTATTGCTTAGGTCCTTTGAGAATAGGCACCGAGGCTGGAATGCACGAACTTTGTCATGGGATTTTATTACAGTTAATTCACTGTCATTTGCTGCAGCTGGAGATTCCTAGCTCGTTCCCTTCGGGTCACAGGTTCATCTACTTAGAGACCTCAAGATGTATCTCATATCCTCAGCTGGCCCCTTCGGATTCTCCCCAAATCCCATCCGTTTGCCACTTTATTTATTTTAATGGGCAATTAGGGGCTTTAGATCCCAAGAGGATGCATTAGAGCTTCTGAATTATTTACTCGCCAGACTTCACAACAGAAATTCTAAAGATTCCAGATATTGAGGTCTATGCAGAAGAGATGGTTGTGGTCAGTGAACTTGCTCTCCCATGATAGTACTTCGGAAGCAGGGCAGGGTTTCTGTGAATGTTTCATATAAAACCATGTTATTTAGCTGGGTACTTGCTTTGTGTAATAAATTCCGAATACTTCACAAGTTCACCACACCCGAAGGATGCAGACTGAGCTATGCTTCAAAAGAAAATGTTTCTTTTTTTTTTTTTACATTTATTTATTTCATGTGTATGACTGTTTGCCTGAATGTAGCTGTGTGTGTATGTGTGTGCCATGTGCCAAGTGATCTCAGAGGCCAGAAGAGGGCATCGGGTCCCCTGCAAATGGAGTTATGGATGGTGCTGGAAATCTAAGCTGGGTCCTCTGCAATAGCAACACGTGCCTTACTCACTGAGCTGTCTCTCTGGCCCCCATGACTACAGTCTTAAAGGGAACTCAAAAACTGTTCTGCATGGTGACATTATTATTAGAATGGGGCTAGTTGTCGTCAAGGAGACTTACTTAGATAAGAGCAAAAATAACAAAACAGTTGTACAAATAGCATCATTGGTTAAAACTTAATCTTAACTCCTTATAATTCCATTGCTAAATGATTCTTATCATGAATTGATGGCCTCTGGAAATAGTGACATCTATAATGGTGACATAAAAGGTCACTTCCATGTTCCTTTAAGGATCAGTGCCATGTGTAGAAATCACACCTCGTTTCCTCCTTCCACCTAATTCTAGTTTTTATAGATGGAAAATTAGATAAGTACATATGCATTGCTTGATTTTTTTTACTCCAAGCGAGACCTCACACCAGTGACAGAGTGAGCAAATGAAAACTATTTCTCTTGTTGTTGAGTGGCGGAAGTAAATGGTCTTGGTTAACCCCATCTTGATAGATCTGAAGAAAGATGTATAACAAGGGGCCATTTAATAATCAAGAAACACAAAAGGGTCTGGTGTGATGGCACACGCCTTTAACTCCAGCATTCGGGAGGCCGAGGCGGGCAGGTCTCTCTGGGTTCAAGTCAGCCTGGTTCCAGGACAGCCAGGATTGCGTTCTTTCAAAAGAGCAATCTGCGCGAGTGCACACACACACACACACACACACACACACACACACACACGTCTAAAAGTGATTCAGTGGAGAGCAGCTGGTCAAAATGACAATGTGACTGTAAAAACTCTTTTTTAAAGGGAAATTTTACCACTCAATTATTTTCACACATTAATAATCTAAATACTTTTAAACATTGGGTTTAGTATTTTTTTTTTCCAGAATACTCTTTTGGGGTGTAAAGGAGAAATTTTATATATATATATATATATTTTTTTTTTTCATTTCAGCCTACTTTGTAAAGCTTGTAACAATACAACTTTACAAAAAATATTTTCCAGAAAGGATGGCTTGCTTGAATATGTTAATGATATGATAGAAGTGCAAATTTAATGAAGAAAAAAAAAATAAACCCAACGATTATAAATTCCAAGTCTGGCATTTCTTATCTGCATTTTTTTCATTTAGCTGACTTACAAAGCCCTGAAGACCACAGAGCCCCTAAATGTACAATGAAGATAACAGAGCTTACTTCATAGGTTTACTTTGGGCTAAAACGAGAAGACCGCACAACATAACCTACACTTGGACACTGTGGACATTCATGTTCAATTAGTTAAGCATTCAATTCAATTAGTTATTAGGGTCAGCATGTTGTAGTGAAGAAAGATTAACATTTGAACCTCTTACAATGTGGGATGACATTGATGGGAACCACACTTAACTGTATTCAGCGCTGTGATCCTTTAATGTCTTACAGGCCATGGGTCCAGAGATGGAAATCCTCTGCATGATCTCTCTCTCTCCCTGTCTCTCTGTCTCTCTGTCTCTCCAAGGTCTCATGTCATTCAGGCTGACCTCAAACTCACTGTGCCATCCAGGATGGGCTGAAACTTCTGATTCTCCTGCATGGTGTCCACCACCATGCCCAGCTTATTCAGTGCTAGACATCCAACCCAGAGTCTGATGCATGCTGAGCGAGCATCCTACCAACCGAGCCACATACCCAGCCCCTCTGACTTATCATTGTTTGCTGTTTGTTCACCAATGTATTGTTGTGATTGTCTTCTGTAAGAAAGCCTTCTCACATGGGAAAATCACTTTAATGCAGCATCTAAAAGCGTGCACATGGGCTGGAGGGATGGCTCAGCACTTACAAGCACTTGTAACTCTTGCAGAGGTTCCCCGTTAGTACTCAGGACCCACATGGTGCCCCACAACTCTCCATAATTCCAGTTCCTGGGGGACTGACAACTCTTTTTGGACTTATGAGGGCACCAGGAATACATGTGGTATACATTCATACATGCAGGAAAAACACTCATACACAAAAAAAATTTTTTTTAAATATTGATTTTTTTTTTAATTGTTAAGAAATTAAAAGTAAACAAAACACCATCTTCTAGAAAGAAAAGAAACGGATAGGAATTTCCTTTACTTGAAGACCATTATTTTTCTCCAGGCCTCTCCATGGCACGGTGGGGGACAGTTATTATCCAGGAATAATACTAAGAATTACAGTTCTGCTTTTGTCCTTGAAAGTGTCTGCGTTTTAGTGCTATTCTTTTTCCAGTTCCTACAGACTTGTAAGAAGACATTTAATAAAGAGATCTGGACTTTCTATGGAACATTTTCACATTTAAAAAAAAAAATTAGCTTTAAACTTGTCTTCCTCTGGGAAAATTTAACTGCTCTCAAATCACTGAACTCCATTTGAGAGACTCTCTGAAACTCTGTAAAACAAGGTGCCAGACATCCGATACATAGGGCCAAGCGATGACATCAGAATCTCCACATGCCCAGGCTTCAGCTCACCTATCTGTTGTATTTATTTGATCTTAAAAAACAAACACAAAAAACAAACAAACAAAACCACAACTGCCATCCGGAGAGAGGAATTGCAACATATAATTCTTTTAGATGGACAAAGCCAATAGGAAAAAAATTTCCCAGGATTCCCCTGCCCTGTCGGCAGGAGGCCAAATGCCTGCTCAACACAGCCCTCTCCCTGCCTCCCTACTCCTTCCTGTCTCTCAGAGAGTAATCTTAAAGATCGATCATCCTTCACCCAAGGGCACAGCCTCAGCCTGGGGAGTAGATAAACAGATAACGATAAACTCTCAGACTGAACTCTTCTCCTATACTTGGCATAGTGTGATTTCATCCTTCACCTACTGTCCTTTCGGCCAGTGGCAGTGGCTGGACTATTGAGGAAGACCAATTGAATCCTAGGAGAGGGTGGAGGGTGGATTAGGAACTGCCGAGTTTCCAAAAGTCTTTATGCCCCAGCTGTGCTGAGGTCTAAACCATTCAAATCGTCCTGTTGCCCGAGCAATTCCCTATAAGCAGGGCGCCGTTCAAGATCTCTCCACCAGGTCCAATGTTGGAGTCTTCGAGGGAGATTTTTTTTTTTTAATGCAGCCCTGTTGTTTTTCTGTAAATCTGAAATTATTTTAAAATGCAAATGTGTTTATTAATAAAACACGAATCCTTTGGCTTTGACGTCAGAGGAGCTGAGCCTGGAGCTGCGCCGATGACTGGAATGTGCTCAGCTACAGACCCAGGAGCCACCGTTTGGGAGCTACCAAGCTAATTTATACACAGATGTTCGCTACTGTCACCGCTCCTGTTATAACTGGGCCCCTGAAAACTGCAAGATGCAGCACATTTGTGGGCCATCAAATCCATTTTTATTAGCCATAAGCGTGGTCCAACCTAACTAAAGCAGAGAAGCTTAAGATACCTGGACTAGGGCTCTTACGTAGTGTCACATGAATCCATCTGCTGAGGTAGACATCTGTGAATGCACATCTAAATCCACTGCCTGATCTCTATCGATAGCACTCAGAAGGTGATAGCAATAGCGATCAATATGAACATTGCAGTTAGATATACCTGCCTGTATGCTCCGTCATAGTAAAACATGTTGTTGTTTTGGTTATGGTTTATTTGTTTGTATGTATTAGTTGTTTGGGGGTTGTTTTGTTTTGTTTTGTTTTGTTTTGAGACAGGGTTTCTCTGTGTAGCCTTGACTGTCCTGGACTCACTTTGTAGACCAAGCTGGCCTCGAACTCATAGAGATCTGCCTGCCTCAGCCTCCTGGAGTGCTGGGATTAGAGGCAAGTCACCATGCCCGACTAAAAACATGAATATTTTAATTGGAGATTTTAAAAATAAGTGAAATCAGGTGCTCTAAGTTAAGTCCTTTGAGTGGCAGTTTTAGTTTCTTTCTCTTTTCTTTCTCGGTTTGGAGAACCTGAGGAAATGGCTTACCATCTACTACAAACTCGTATGATAAATTAAGAGTTTTCTCTCAGCCTGCCTTTCTCTCATTTGGGGGAAATTTCTTTCACTTTCCATCATGAGCAACTGTCATTATTGTCTTTTGTACTTTCTTCAAGTAAACACATTTAATTTTAGTTTTCGGATTCAGATTGGTGGTTTTTATACTGTAGACTACTTGTTTCTCTGTAGTTTTAGGGTCCATATCAATGGTTTTTATACTGTAAATTACTTGTTTTTCTTTCCAGAGGAAAAAAAAAAAGCAATAGGAAATGGGTTCACATAACAGTCAGAGGGACTCCAGCCAGATGCAGTGAAAACCGTCCTGGTATCTGGGACGGTCCAAACTACTGTGTGTCAATGTTGTGAAGTGGTCTCTGTAAGTCTTTGGAAGCAGTCTAGATCAGCGGTTCTCAGCCTTCCCACCACTGCCCCTCCCTCTGCTGCTACCTAAAAGCTCTCTTTCTTCCTTACAATGATGGACCACTGTTAAGAGTGTGCCTCTGTGCAAAGTGAAAGAAAGAAAGAAAAAAGGAAGGAAGGAAGGAAGGAAGGAAGGAAGGAAGGAAGGAAGGAAGGAAGGAAGAAATTATTCAACAAAGAAGATGGCGTATTGATCTCTATGGATGAGTGGCCGTACAAATAGCCCACATTCATGTTTTGTTAAGAATATTTAATTTGCTGGGTGGTGGTGGCATGGGCCTTTAATCCCAGCAGAGGCAGAGGCAGGTGAACCTCTGAGAGTTCAAGGCCATCTTGGTGTACAGAGCGAGTTCCAGGACAGTCAGCGCGACACAGAGAAACCCTGTCTCAAAAAAAAAAAAAGGGAAAAAAAAAGAATATTTAATGTAATAATCATTTCTTATTACTTTCCTCAGAAAATGCTGACCAGCATATATCTTTCCACTAATGCAAATGCATGTCGCTGTCTGTTTCAGAGATGCAGGGCTGGGTTCTTTCGCACGTTGTCAGGAGAATGCTCACCCTGTGACTGCAATGGCAACTCCCACGAGTGCTTGGACGGCTCAGGCTTCTGTCTGGTAAGTCACAGATGTGCAGCTGCAGATGGTCAATGAGACTCTTTTCTACGTTTCAGTTTTTACTAGAAAACATAGCGTGTCAACGCCTTCTGATTGCAAGTGGCCCCCTGAGACTTGGCATGAATGTGCCTATGTGCTCCAGGAGGGTCCTGTCTTCCTTGCCCTGGCAGCTGGCTTCCTGCTGTAGAACAGCGGTGATGGGTTGAAAATAATACACAGAGGAGGACTCCCACCCTCCAAATTCCTTTGTAATAGTATAGTTTGCCATGTGCTTGGCTTCATCACACATGAACCAGATTAAAGCAGTTGTCCCATAGCCTGTTACAGCATGTAAGATAATCAGGTCTATGGATCAAAATTATTTTTTAAAAGGGTTGTCAAAGCCAAACAGCCAATGAAGATGAATGCTTTGTCCTTCTGCTCTTTTTAATTCTGCATTCAAGCTTGAAAGAGACATTTTCCCTCGTGCACTAAAATGAATTCCCCAGCAGACTGTTTTTCAGACAATCAGATGAAGACAGAGAAGCCTGCTACTGTTAAGAGACCTTGCTGAACACTTCACATTTTCAAGAACAGATTGACAACCTAGTAAAAGTTAGTATTGGAGTACTGACCGGAGAGGCTCCGGGGGAAGCCAAGAAGTCATTGAAAGTTCATATGCTCTAATCATGCTCCTCTTCAACAACTATAAAACAGGAAAATTCTGTGCTTCAGATTTCTACGTGGAAAAAAAAAGCCTTTCTCAAACTGCAAGAGCTGTTTTATTTAAAGTACAACAATACCACCTAAATACACTTCAAATTACACAGTTATCCCTACTGACCAGGCAATGTTATTATAAGTGGCCTCTGAGGTGTGTGCCTTAAGGTGCAATTTGACTCACATATCACATTATGATGCAATTTGGAAAACATCTATTATGAACCTAGTGGTTGTCACATTTCAAAAGATAGAGAATTAAATGACAAAATACTAAATTTTGATATTTTGTAGTTTTTCTCTTTTTTATTAATTATTATTATTTATTACAATTTATTCATTTTGTATCCCAGCTCTGTGCCCCACCCTCATCTCCTCCCCATCTCACCCTCCCTCCCTCTTCTTCCCCTGTGCCCCTCCCCTAATCCATTAGTAGAGGAGGTGCTCCTTCCCTCCATCTGACCCTAGCCTATCAGGCCTCATCAGGACTGGCTGCATTGTCTTCCTCTGTGGCCTGGCGAGGCTGCATCCCCTAGGAAGAGGTGATCATTTGTTTTCTCTTCTCCCCTCACCATAGTCTTAAATAACCATTACATCCAGGATGTCCTCCACAGCCCTGCAGGCACACACAGCTGCCAAAATCCACCCCTTTTTAATGCTTTCATCTCCGGTTTCCTGTTATTTTAATCCCAGTGACATTTGGGGGGAAATCCCATGCATACACTTGAACTAACAATGTGCATCGCTGATAATGGGGCCAATCAGTATGGCTTTTTGTTACCTGGTTTATTAACAGGTAAGACAGGTTGCCAGGCCCATCAGCTCCATTAGGCAACTGGCAAGATGAATGAGTGGAATGAATTAAAGGGGGGAAAGCTTGCTCTGCTGGTGTCCATCAAGAGTGCCGATGGAGCCTCTGCTGTGATGAGTGTTGTCAGGACAGGAACCCGCTGTAGCTTCTGAGAGGATTCTTCTGCACAGGACCCTTCCCTGATTGGGATAGTGCCCTAGGCTCATGTGTGCAAAGACTGTCAATCTTCTTGCAATTACTTTGTTCCAAGACGGAAAATTTACACAGAAAGAAATAACCATTCCTCTCATATTAGTGGCAGTGCCCCCGTTACACTATTCAGAGAGAAATATGCATTTTACTTTAAGTAGAGTTGTGCTCAGTGTAAAAAATAATAAGTATATTTATATATCTATTATGTATAATAAATGTGTCTGAAATTCAAGGGAAAAAATCACCCACAACCCTCTTTTCCAAGTTAATATATTTATATTCTTATGAATTAAAATTTTAAAAGGACACAATTTGTATTTAGTTAAACATAAATAAAAGATCATTAGCCACAAAAAGACACCCCCCCAAAAACAAAATCCCAGAATATTGCTAAGGCTATTGGTTATTCTCCACAAGCTGATGGCAAGGCCCTGTTGCTGAAGACACTGATAACCTATGTCATTGAATGTGGAGAAATCAAACTGGTACCCAACAAGGAGATTTACTTCTACTCTCTAGCTTTATGATGCTGGGAGGTAGTTTCCACACTGTCAGAGGAGAAAAGTAACCATCAGTATCACCCAGCTACAAATCATGAGACCCTCAACAGCAACTTGCCTGCAAGGTGCATTGGTGCCCAAATGGCGTAAATGTTAGGGGGCGTAGCCAAACAGTGTCTGATTAGCTGTAAGGTCCACTCTGTGAGACGAAGTTCATACCTGACACTGCTCAAGTGGCCAAGAACCTAAGCTAGAGAAGTCATGGACCATCGGAAAAAATCTGCCACTTTTCTTTTGCTAAAGAAACAGCAGCAAAATGGTTATTGATGGCATATTGCTATACACAAGTTTAGATGATTTTTTTCAGTCTATTGCAAATAAAAAAAAAAAATCTGACATTTTGCAAATAGCCTTCAGTTTGGTTCCACAATAACCAGGATTTGATACGAAGTCAAGAAGTTTGAAGGTCTAAAGAACACTAAGGCAGAATAGCTCGATGGAGTTCCCTGCTGTTTTGTATCCATCAGTACAGAATACACCAGGAAGTGAATGCAGATACTAGATTGTGTACAATGTATAATTGCCGTCACGACACTTGTTCGTTCTTTTGCATTCCCCACCTCACTTAATAATAGCATCATTCTGTCAGACACCCCATTGTCTTCATCAACTTTCATTTAATTTGATCCCAGAACCCAACAGCTCAAACTATTAGGTAGCTGCCTCTCTTCTATGACCTGCTGCTCCCTCGGTTTAGGACCCCAGCATCCCTCCATGACTACTGCCTCAGCCTCCCAACCATACACTGTGTTTCCTCTAATCTGTCACCTACAACAATGGAGTTGTCTTTCAAAAACCCAACTCAAAGGATCCCTCTTTCTAAGATGCTGCACAGGTTTCTGCCTCCAGCCACACTGAGCACACTGCTACATAAACCCTCTCCGTGCTTTCACGTAAGAATTATGCCTAAATTTATCCTCTATGGGAGATTGCTTGAAGGATAACTTCAAGGCCTGGTTCAGGCATCAAAATCTCCAGTAAGCCTTCACATTCCTCCGTCAGATCCCTGAGCACACAAGGCTATTCTTTGTTTCCTTCATGAGCCTGAGTTCTTCAAATACAGAAACTGGGGTCTTCCTAGTCTTAATACCAGTTGCAGTTCCATATCCATCATGTATCAGCTTAATCCAAGTCTGTTAGCTGAATGAATGCTTTAGATACTGAAAGATAAGATGATGACTTCAATGCAAAAAGGAAAAAAAAAAACCTTTTAATTGATTTTCTAATTTATGGGCTATTTATGTCACTCCTTTGTTGCAGTTAAGTTAAACTGCCCTTTGCTGGAGACTACAGCTCAGACCCAATTCAGAGTAACTAATTAGCAGCTAATATTCTCCAGACACTTGCTTCTCCTAGTGAAGCCCAAGCCAGCAGCGCCGGCAATTACTCTGGAGCTTAACTGATATATAGACTCACGGGTTGCAGAGCAGATGTGTTGCATCAGAATTTGTACTTTTCACTGTGTATTGAGAGACACATGTGCACACTGAAGTTTAAGGAGTGCTGATGGACATATCCTGTTCTCAAACTTCATGGTCTTCGTGAACTTCATGAACCCTGGGAACTTTTATAACTTAGTGAAGATGCCCATGTTTTATATAGATCCCTGCTTCCTACACTGTGGCTCTCATTTCCCCAATAACATTTATTGTTGTCAGGTTTGTTTTCCGTTTAGAAAATGGCAGTGTTGAAGGAGAAGGATCATTTTGTGATTTCAGGATGAAAGACTTTCAGAGCAAGAACCATGAAGGCCATCTAGTCTAAAGCTTTATAGTACAGGGAAGAGCAAATGAACTAGTTGGAAAATGAAGAGTTAGGGTCCTTTCTCCCTGCCTCTGGCACTATCTCTACTAGTCCCCCCCAAAACTGATATTAATGCCCTCTAGAGGAATTCAAAACAAATTTTTTAAAAGAGGAAAGTGGGAAAAACCAATGGTTGCACTGTGATATTTTAGAGACTGAGAGAGATTGCATAGCTTTGCCCTTCAACATTGCTACCTATGGCTACTAAAAATAGAACTAAAGCCTTGAAGGAGCATCCAAAGCATCCATCCATCAAGTGACAAAGGGACAGAACTGAGACCTGGCTCCCTTTTGTGTCTTCACTGTCACTTCACGCTCTAGAGAACATAGACCTCTAAGATCTTACATCTATGATCTTAGAATGTTTTCTTCTATACAGACCTGCTTTATCTATGTAACACGGGCTCAGACAGATCTGCCTCTGGTTTACGAGCATCCTTACAGATGTGTGGTAGAGCTTTCATGTTTCCTTTCTTCCTCCATTAATTTCCCTAAGTATTTCCTGAGGGGTGGCTGAGCACATGACACAGTTTTAAAGACTGTGAAGGCAACAAGTCAACATACTCTTGCCTGCATATTAAACTTTAAGAATTCTCATTGATCACACGGTCTAAGCGTGATTCTAATTTCTTTTCTGCTGCATCAATATACTTTAGATCCATACGTAACAGTGGGCCAAATGCTTAAGGAGGATTCCAGTCAGGGTAGCTTGTGCCCACATAGGATTCCTTCCGTTGGACTACTGTATCGTCCCGAGGACCTGCTTCACGCATGTTAATTGCAATACAGTTATTGCTAAATAATCCAGTGTGCTAGAGAAGAGGGGCTAAGGCTGGGGACAGATAGCTCAATGTGGGTAGTGGGACACAGGCAAGACTGTAAGGAGAAACCTGAAAAGAACTTTCTGGAGATTTTGAAGCCTGCTGCAGGTCTTCAATAAAAAACAGCCAAGGCAGAAGGAGCAGCTTAGTTTATGCCACTTTATCTATTTGCTACCCTTATTACAAGTAGAAAATTGTACAAATCAACCTCCCTGCTGTTTCTTAGATGTCGTTAACCAAGATAGCCAACCATTAGCAGAAAGTTCTTTCTCTTCCTTCTACTGCATGTGTGCTACAGCCTGAGAGATGTGTTCTTCCGTGTCCACAAATCCTCATTGTTTCTACTGCCGTGGGTAAACACTATGGGGATAGTATTTGTTTTCATTTTATTTTCACTCCACATCAGTAAGCATAAGCATCCAAAACACCTAGAGTGTGGTAATTCTAATTATCTTTTTGAATCGAGGCTGGTGAGGACTGATGAGTCCCCTCTTCACAGAGACTCCAACAGACCCCAGTTGCCAGTGCACACAAAATCTGCAGGATGCATGCATCTGCCCTCATCGACACTTCTAGCTCTGACTGGCACTGATATGGGTCCTTTACATTGCCACACACCGTGTATTCTTCTAGCAGGCGAGATGTCCCTTTGTTGGCAGTAAGCCAGCGGGTTGTTTGCTGTCTGTAAAATGTCTTCATTCTTCTCAATATTCCCGTCTTCTGTCCCACAGCACTGCCAGCGAAACACAACAGGGGAGCACTGTGAAAAATGTCTGGGTGGCTATATTGGAGACTCCATCAGAGGCACACCCCGGTTCTGCCAGCCATGCCCCTGTCCCTTGCCCCACCTGGCCAAGTAAGTCTAGAAGGACGATGGTCTCTCCTAATGACTATTCTCATAATTGTTCTTTTAGCTCTAGGCAAAGTTCCAAGGCTTGTCCATAGGCAAAACTGAATGCTTCGTGTTGAGAAAAGCCTAAGCAAGTATTCTGGTCTGCATACACTTTAGGGGAGGGGGCTTAAGCACTGACAGATACCACGGTTTCCAAAATATTAGCGTATATCATAAAGTCAATGACATCACCTCAGTGTCACAAGCAAAGCTAATCTCATCCTTCCGTAGCTTTCCCTCAACCTACATAGGCCACTAGTAATACCAACAAACCTGCTGTGTTTTCAAAAGCATTTCTCCTTGTGAGTCTTGCATGAAGCAATCAAATACGCTTTCAACCAGAACTAGAACACAGACACACAGAAAGAATGCCGAGAGCAAATCAGTAACTTTTGACTATCAGTAACTAGACCATAGAGCTGCAGAAAACAAACATACATCCACTGGGCGTAAGTGGAAATAATACAATTTTTAAGCACATAGTAAGGAAAACATCCAGTAAAGGAAAATGGTTGCAGGCAACGGCTAAACACATAACACAATGGTAGAACACTGGCCTGATACATATGAATTCCTCCACTCCACTGAAGAATAAAAGCGTGCAATTAAAATAGTATGGCAGGTTTAGTTTTTCACAGAGCAACCAGCTCACCAGTTGTCTAGCACCAACCGGGTGTCCTACAATCAATTCAGTTCCGAATGAAAACACCTAAAGGTTATACCTCCATGGGATAAGAGTTCCATTCTGTAAGACTGACTTCATTCCAGATGCCAGCCTCACCCCCCACCCCACCCCCCGCAAAAGAATCCCCTAAGCTACTCACACTTCTGACCATTTGAATTTGGGGTCAACTATTCCATAAATAGTAAACTTAAAATGGAAAAGGGGGGGCTTCAAGGGGGGCACTTAATTACATGAACTTGAAATATTTGCATGAACAATTACTAAGCCAAGAAACAGAAGCACAAAGAAATGGTTATAATGATAAGTATCCTTATTAAAGGTTGTGGATTATATATATCCTTATATAAAGGTGTGGATTTATAAATAAATAAATAAACCAAGAAAAATTCAAGGGCTTGAAAAATTCAAGGGCTATAGAAGGAGGTCAGCGAGGAAATGTGTTTTAAGTATACATAGGTAAACAGAGTCACCAACCTGCCTTCATCACCTCTGTTTTGACCTGTAGGACCTGTGAGGTCTTGGACTGGTCACCTTCTCTCCACGCACAGCTCTCTGCGAGATTCAGAGGTTCTGCTAGACTAGGTTCAAATTTTGGTTCCATCCATTGGTTCTTTCACCTGCTCTGGACTCAGCTTTTTCTTTTTTTAAGACCAGGCTGGCCTAGAACTCACAGAGCTCCACTTACCTCTGTCTCCCCAAGTGCTGGGATTACAGGTGTGTGCTACTACAGCCGGCTAACTTTCTTTTTCTTTTTTTTTTTTTTTAGTAGGTGTGAGGACCCACAATAGGTCTGTGAGGCTGGACATGGTAATATGCGTGGACCATGTGAGCGGATGCCTTGAACACAGGAAAAACTAAAGTAGACTCGGCTTTGCTAAACACAGAGCAGTGACTTTTCTAAAACTTGTGCTTTATTAACTCCATGCCAGACACAGAGTTTACATAATTGTTAGTAAGTGTAAGAGTGAATTCAATAAATCACTTTACAGAGCCCAAGTACAGGGCTGAGAGGATGGCTCGGTAGGTTTGCCATGCATTTATGGGGACCAGGGTTTGGACCCACAGTACCCGTGTAAACGCTGGGCGGTTGTGGCAGCTTGCCTTTTACCCCAGCGCTCAGAAGATGAGTGAAGCCATCTGGCTAGGTCGACCAGCCGAAGCACTGAGTTCTGTGTTCAAGTGAGAGATCTTGCCTCACACATAAAGTGGGGGAAAATCAAGAACAATCACTGTACACGTTTCACTTCAACCTCTCACCTGCACACACACAGAAATACAGAGGCAAGTGCTTATACACACATATGCACACATACCATATACTCATACACACACACAAAGAAGGGCCCAAATATCTGCCCCCTGCACACACTGATACAGTGAAAAAGAAAGATGGCGCATGATTTCCCCCTGCTGATCAACTGTGTTCAAATCTTACAGTGTGCCTGCCAGCCAGCGAAGTCAGAACCTCTGCAGTTGCATCTCCCAGAAACCATTAAACAATTTCAGACCTTTCCTAGTGATTTTTCACGTCTGACAGTAAACATGCGCAAGACATCCTGAGAGGGAGAATGAAGAACACAAACATTAAACATTCAGTCATTTTCACTCAAGAATGCCCTCACTTATGAGCTTTTGGCCTCACTGGGGCGTAGTCTTTAAATGCTCATTGAAACTGTTCTCAAACATTAATCCAAACCACTTCTGAGGAGACATTTACCACACTTAAATAAATTTACCTCTAAGTCCTTAATAACAAGCAAGCTTCACTCATTCGTCCATACGAAGATGCCATATACCATTATCTGCTTAGAAACGGACCTAGAAGCCCTGAGCCTAGGCAGTTTCTTTGACAGTAGCATGAATTAGGAAAGCAATCTTACAAGGCTCCTTCTAATTGCAACCTCATGCTTTTGCACTTTCGCCCCATTTACACGGCTAGTCCTCCTCATCTCAATTACTTAACACCAATGTCTTAAGATATCAGGCCCTTAAAATATTGTTCCCTACAGACTGAAGACCTTTGTCTACATAAAATCAGGGAAAATACCTCTTAAGCACTTACAGAGTGCCAATATAAGTAATTTCTTGCCAGCGGTGTATCTATCCAACAGCTGAAAGCCGTGTTTCGTTAGATCAAAGTGTACTGCAGTTTTTACAAACCTGCCGCAAATGGCTCTTTCTCTTTTGGGACAGATTATTCAGTATATTAGCTGAGCAAAAAGCATTGCTTCAGGCTGTTAGCCCCTTCCGATTAAGGCAGCAGAAATTGACCAGCTAGGTAATGAGTCTCCTGCCCCTCAGCTCAGGAGCAGTTTCCGAAGCCACCAGGATCCACGATTCTCACCCACGCTCAGTGTGAGAAAACGTATCCAGGGTCCAAAGCAGCAGCTGAGGGACCTCAGGAACACATCCCCCAGTTAGGAGCATATTCACAGAGACAAAAACTTAGGATGTTCTCTGTGGTGCAGACCTGACAGAAGAAAACCTGCAGAAAATTAAAACAGACACAAACTAAGCAACTTGTGAGTGAACAGTATTTTTGGGGGGTGGGAAGAAGGATTGAGAGAGGCCTTCTCTGAGATGTCAAAGTTTTTCTCTGTAGTGACACTGTCTCTGTTGTTGAGGAAAACTGGCTTCAGAGGGTCCTGGCTGGGTTAGTTCATGGTCACAGGGCTGACAAGATTTGGCCAAGTACCCATAAGGTCTGATCTTTCACCGGGTTTAACAAACTATCGTAAGCATTAATCAGATACATTACAAAAAGTCAATTGCCCCACTGTCATTTTCAGCATTTAAAAACTACTCATACTGCTACTTTCTGTTAAAAAATAAAAATAAAAAGCATAGGTCTAAAATAAATAGCATCACAGAACTTCTCAGACAAGCACCTAATTTAGAATCTGAATTATACTGGGAAGATCCATAAGTTGAGTCTGACTACCTAGGACTCAGCACATCAGAAAACAAAGGAAGGGGGTTAACTTGGTGCTTGACAGTGCTTGCTGCTCTTGCTTGCAGGCTCACAGGCAAACACATAACTAAAGTAAAAGTAAATATTATTTTTAAACACGGAGATAATCCTTGAGACATCTAAGCAAACATTTTTTTTTTCTTTCTTTCTTACCTTTTTTTTTTTTCAAGACACAGTTTCTCTGTGCAGCCTTGGCTATCCTGACAATTTTTTTTAACTTCTATTTCTCCTTAAACCTAAGGGTTTCCCCTGAGCAAATCCATCTTCCCACTTGCACAGGGCACCGCAGGAGTTAGAGGGAACTAGGAAAAGCATCAGGTTTTAATCTTCACATCCAATAATGAAGATGTTCCTGTTTTTAAAGTGTCAACAGTTAATGCCAGTGAAAACAGAACTGAACGTCCATGGCTGGTACCGAATTGCCTCAGAGCCTGCCCGTTGGAAACCAGTCACTGACTCTGCCATTGTTCCCAAGGACCATTTGCCTAGAGTCCACTGGTTTATTCTGCGGCTGACCAGACACCCTCTGTGTCTACCAGCAGCTATGCTAATCACTCCAATTAAGAAAAATGGCATCTGTTTGAAACAGTAGGACATCAAATAATTGCAGAGGACTCCAGACACCCTAGGCAGCTCTTTCCTCTTTGAGCAGGCAGGCAGGTTGGAACACCTTCAAAGAAGGATGCAGGATTGTTTGTTCATTTTCTGGATGCAATGGGCAAGATTTCTTTAGGTCCTCTAAGGAATAAGAACAGACAAAACAAAGAGTAGAACGCCAAGGGAAAGTAATGTCACTGGAATGTTTTTACCAAACTGCTGAGAAAATAAACCATGAATGTTGCCTTTCAATGAGGAGCACACAGTTTTCATACGGATTTTATAACCTCCTTTGAACAAAGCAGACCTATCCATTTGCTTTTCTTCAACCATCCTTAGGGAGAAATTGCTGACACATTCAGGAAGATGAGAGCAGAGGTCACACTCTGCTGATCGCGAGGTACAGAGGCCAAAACTCAAGTAAAAGTCACACACTAAAGTTCCCCCACACTCCACACAACCTGTGTGTCACTCTGAAGTTTTCCATGCCTGAAAGAGTAACCCTCCATTTCTTCTCCCTCGATAAATTAGGACAGCCTTTTATTTTACTGGACCAATACTTCTTATTGCTTTTCTGTTTTATATTCTGATTTTTATTAACTTAAGAAAAAAGAGGAGAGAGGAAAGGAGAGAAAGAAGAAGAAAAAAGGAATTCCTGGGGGAGATAGATGATATATTGATAGGTACAGATATAGGTATATAGATATAGATGTAATTTTTTTAGTATGGACCCTATTTCTTTCTTGAGGACTTGTTTTTGGCTCTTTGATCTACTTTGATCCCTTCACCCTTAGTTCCAATACTGAAGGTACACAGGGAAAATGGTTAAGGCTCTGCGGATATTATCATTTAGGGCTGGCTCCTGACTTTTAAAAGCAAAAGTTGAGTACAGAAACACTATCCAGAAATGTTTATACTTTTATACACAGAAAGTAGTAGAAATATAAAAAAATATAGAGTTCTAAAGTTACAAGTGAATTTTCTATTTCTGGCTTTTGAGCAGATATTTTAGATTTCCATTTGAATGGTAAATATTACATACTATACAGATCTGAATATATATAATATACTATATACTACATATATATTAATATATATTATATACATATACATATTATACCTATATACATATATTATAATATGTAATGTATAGCATAATATATTGAGTAACATGTAATATGTAACATAATATAACATATGTAATGTAATATAATAGCAAAAACATATATATAATATATAACATAATATAATATATGTAATATGTGGTGTGTAATATGTAATATAATATAAATATATTCAGATGTGTATTTGCTTTTGTGTATATAATTGAATATATAATATACTAATGTATTATATAAAATATACATAGAGAATATATATATAATCTTCTATACTAGAAATCTCCATTGCTTCAAGAAAAACTGGTAAACCACCTCTAAACAGAGATGTATAATGGTAGTAATAGTATCCCTGGGAGATGGCCCCACACGGAGTAAGGTGTTCTGTCTGGGCTTGCTGGTCCAGTGTCTTCTGAAAGGTATGAATTTAATCATATCCCATTTATTGGAGGGCAACCAAGTAGAAATGACCTAACCCAAAGTTAAGGCAGCCCCTCTCTCCAGCATTACAAATCAGTGATAATGGAATGACTTCTAACATTTCTCACCATTTCAGCTTTGCGGAATCCTGCTACAGGAAAAATGGAGCTGTCCGGTGTATTTGTAAAGAAAACTATGCTGGGCCTAACTGTGAAAGGTAAATTTAAAACATCTTTGTTTTTTCTGTGGGGCTAGAGGAAGCTTTTGGTTATGCATCAGCCCCGCTGTGTTTCTTTTCCACGGGTTCTCAGATTGATGCACAAGTTGGGAGTGGAGAAAACATTTCAGAATCCCAAGGGTGTATTCCTTGGGGTGTGTTCCTCAAACCCCATGTCGCAGTACAGCTATAATAGTATGCCCCCATGGGATCTAGATTCAGGGTCATGTCTTGGCATAAATCGACCAGGAAAGAAGAAATTGAATTTGGATGTATTGGGAAGATGCTCTTGGTGATTTTTGTAACAGTGTCTGCTCTCTCCAACATTACCGACCAGTACTGTAATTGAGGTCTGTTCCATTTATCCAGTGAGAGTTCCTGGATAAATGGAAAGTAACTCAGAATGAGAAATGGGAAAAGCACTAACCGGCTGTTTAATTTGCTCATCATTCCTCCTCTTACAAAACAGAATCCACAAGTTCAGGTGTTCTGAATCTTTCTTCGGTGATTATGCAAAATGTCCTTTTTAGTGCCCTGTGGTTTGCTCAAGAAAGACCTCAGGAGCTAAGCATGGAAGGGTTACCACTGAATGATTTTCTAGTAAGATATTTGTCATTCTACCTGTCTGCCACTGAGTTCTCTCAGATGAAATGCTAAAAGAAGCTCACGGAGAGGTCTTTATCACAGAAACACCACGAACACAGGCCTCGCCATGGGACTTAGGCAACCCAGTGATGTTGTGATTCCATAAAGACAGGGGGTCAAGGGCCACCGGTACTGACCAAAAATTCAGACTAGCAACATATCCACAGGCTTTTCACCTCGTGAACAGCCCACGCAGACCAGCCCCTCGGCGGGATTTCACAAACCCAGCCTGTGGCTTAAGAAATAAACCCTTGGGCTAGAGAGATGGCTCAGAGGTTAAGAGCAATGACTGCTCTTCCAGAGGTCCTGAGTTCAATTCCCAGCAACCACATGGTGGCTCACAATAGAACATTGTATGCATAATAAATAAATCTTTAAAAATAAAAAAGAAATAAACCCTTAACTACAAGCCATCTGTCTCCTAAGAAATCACCCTGCCATCTCTCAGAGCATAGCTCTGAAACTAAAAAACAGCCACAGCTTGTGGTAAAGAAAAAATATCTCTACATTGTTATACTGACTTAAAAAAAAATGCAGGATGTAGGTAAGTTTTGTACCTGGTGAATAGAAGTGTTCCTTTTCATTAATGTTCCAGGAGAGAAACAGAGCTGAGGACCCACGTGATTTTCATCCTATAGGAGGATTGGCAAGGGAGATCAGATGGGGTGATTAATTAGTATTTGTGACACAATCATTATTTGTCTCCTTATTTTGGAGACACAGAAATAGGAGGCACACAATTTACTCATTCTCTGGCTCCATTGGAAATACGAAATGGGTGTTTATCAGGCAAGGATGCAGTTCTGTCTGAAGTTAAATTCTGTGAAGTCTGATTAGGACAGAGAGTAGCCATTAGGACATTGCTAATGGATCTCTAGTGTCTGCCAGGAGGAGTTAATGGCCCTGCTGATCCAGTGCCAGGTTCGTACATGAAAGACTTCTGTGGGGAGACAGAGGTTTCCATCCTGACACAAGGCAGCATGCCCACTACAGACAGTTGATTGCAGATAAAAAAACAAACAAACAAACAAACAAACTTTACCCCACATGAATCAGAGGCCCATGGGATCTGCCATTACCCAGTAAGCCTGGGTTTGATATTTATATATATATATTACATGAAAACAGCAGGTGGGACTATTTGGGGGAAGAAAGGAGACCAATGAAAGGGGTAGAAGCCAGATGGGGGAGGATGCTGGAGGGGCAAATTTTTTAAAAGTATAATTATATGTGTGTGAATTTGTGTGTGAGAGAGTAGAGAGAGAATGCCATCACAAACCCATTACTTTGAACGCTAAAAATTAATTAAAATAAAATAAATAAATAATTTACATGTACTTAAGAATAGAACGCTCAGAAGCAGGAGGTGGGTGTTAGGTTTAACATTGGGCTGGCTTGACCACTCTGTGAGCCCCTGGGAAGTTATGATTTCTCTCACTGTCAGATAATAAAAGCATCTACCTCACACACCTGCTGTGAGAGAACACTGTCAGCTTTGCAGGACAACATAGGTACCTACTGAGCGCTCAGTGAGAGGCAGCCGGTGGCAAATGAATCGTGTCTATTGTTTCATGTCCATCACTGGCACACTGTGTGCCTGGGATGAGTTGATGCATCTTCCTGAGTCCATCTCTTTAGCAAGAAATGGTGACTGCACTAGCGATAGCCCCTCCCCGCTTTCCGTTCGTTATCTGTCAGTCCAGCTGACCATCTAAGAGGAGGATGTAGTTTGTCATTTTACTGATGAGGAAACTGAGCCAAGGGAACGTGTCTAGAGCCACACTACAACTGAGTCTGGGGGAGGGGAGCAGGATTTGGACACTTGGGGTAAACACACTGAAGTTACTGTTGTGTCTTTGCACTGGTTTTCCCAAAGTGTTTGAGGCAATTAAGCATTTAAACGAACCTCTGAGACACAGTGGAGTCATGCTAACCTGTTAGGTCTTCCTGTCCTTGGAGGGAAGCTTCCCTCCTAGGATCTACCACCTTCAAGGAAGGGGGCAGCATAAGAAGCTCTCTCAGCTCCATCCTCTCTTCCTGTCCTTCCTCCCTCTCCCCCGCCCTCTTCCTTCCCCTAAAGGTTTTCACATCAAAAACTGATCTCCCAATCCAGGGTAGAGGGGCAAGTCTTGTCTAAGATGCCGTCTCTTGTCTTCAAGGCTAGGGGAAGGAAACACTAGAAAAACGTTGACAGAAAGCAGTAAACAGTGAGCACTAAAGCCAGGTGCAGATGAATACGCTTTGAGGCAGGGGGATTGAGCCCAGTTCAGGGCCAGTCTAAACCAGCAACAATTAAAGGAGAAAATGCTCAATACAATTAAAGGAGAAAATGATCAATACAAATCCAAGCAGTAGCTATAGGGAAAAGGCATAGTGGAAGATATCTTCATTTCTGTGGAAGGGCTGGATGAACATCTAAAAGTCGCTGCCCTCACATACACTGTGGTTTTACATTTGGCCCTAGAACTGAGTAGAGAGTTTATGTTCTTAAATTATCTGGCCTAAGTTTCTCCTAAACTATGTTTTTAACTCTTTTTGTTGTTGTTGTTGCTCTTACAAAATGCCACACGCTCGGTAATTTCTACAGAAAGAAAATTCCATCCTTAGAATTCTGGAAGAGGAAGTCTAAGGTTGAGGTCAGGTGAGAGCCTCCTCCCTTGTAGACTGAAAAGTTCCAGAGTGGCACTGGGAAGTGTGTGAACGAGCAAGTGAGCCCGAGAGAGTTCTGTCTCACAGAAAGCCAACCACCTATAACCCATGATCCATTAACCCATGACGGAGCCTCCAACCCAGCCCAAGGGTGCTGCCTCTCAGATGCCATTGACACAGGGCTCTGAGTATGAAATTTCCAACGTGTGAAATTTAGGAGACTCATTCAAGCCACCAGGGATGGTTCCTCCGACATGGTGATGTCTCATGGAAACCCCTAATTTCTGGGACTTCCCTCAGTTCTTTTCTTTCACCACCTACGGAAAAGGGGCAGTTCTCAAGCTGTAGGTCGTGACCCCTCTGGGGGTTGAACAACCCTTTCACCAGGGTCACACAAGACCATCAGAAAACACAGATAATTACAATATGAGTCCCAGAAGTAGCAAAATTACAGTCATGAAACAGCGATGAAAGTAACATTGTGGGGCTCACCACAACATAACACCCTGTATTAAAGGGTCACAACATTAGGAAGGTTGAGAACCACTGCTCTAGTAGAGGGAAGCCTTGGACCCACATTTTTTTTTTTTTTTTCTGTGTCTCATGCCCTTGTTCCCAGGGTTCTGACTGCTCTGTGAATTCTTGCCCTACCTCAACTTCTAACCCTAAACCATTGTAACAGAACAGCATTCCTCAGGTTGCAGCCAATGAACGCCTGGCATCCTCAGAAAGACTCTTGAAGGTTCATAAGCAACTTGTGAAAAACCTTTTTGTTTTTGTTATAAAACTGTCTTAATTTTAGTAATAATCACAAGGAAAATATCCATGAATTCTCTTCTGACACTTCTTTATAACAAAGGGAAATCTATCTCCGTACAAGGGAGAAAGTAGTAGGTCTGACAGGCAATTGGAGGTCAAACAGAAGACATCAAGACAAATTGCGAAACTAACCATTCTGAAAATAAAATTGATAGAAGGAAGTGGCACACATCACACAGTGCAGAGAAGATCTGTGCGCTCAACAGCCTCACAACCCAAACCACATCACAATACAAGCATCAAGACCTCATCCTTCACCCTGAGGTAACACTCATTTGAGTTTGATTTCTTATAGCTTTCTAAAAATTGTTATTTTCTGTGCATGAAAGCTTGCCTGAGGAGGCCAAAGGAAGGTATCACATGCTTTGAAAATAGAGTTGATGGTCGTGAGTATCATGTGGGTGGTAGGAACAAGCCTAGACCTTTGTAAGAACAGCCAGAGCTCTTAACCACCGAGTCACCTTTCCAGTCCTCTGGGTTCTTTTAGTTTTGTTCATCTTCTATTTGAAATTCCATTCTGCTTTTCTTTTCAGGCATATAAAAGCCATAGGCACAAGGGGTTTTCACCTGGTTTTACATTTGAAATATTCTAAGATCATTCAAATGAACACTGGAAGGATATAGTCTATAAAAATATTCTTTAAAGAAGAGTCATACAATGTACAAGTTGAAAAGTTTAAAGCATGAAAGCACATTTTGCTTAGTCCATCTTTTATCCTGTTAAGGAACATAGACCAATTGCACCCACCTTGACATCACAATTATGTTCATGACTCTTGGTGTGCCTGGGCTTCTACCCATCTCTCATTCCTAATGGCCCCTCCTGCTTGTTGGACATGCCACTTGTCAGGTCCACCAGATGAGAGCTTTAGATATGTCTGTTCTAAAACTGCAACTATGATGCTAACAGTAATAACTAACACTTACTGAGCGTTTCCTGTATGTCAGGCACTTGATAAGGCCTTTACATATAATGGCATAATTAAGTATCAGAAACAATACTATTTGTCTTATTTATAAGATGAAGAAATGGAAACATGAAGGATTAATTCTCTAGCTCAGAACCATGATTGTCTAATCTCTGCTGCGACACTGTGAGCTCAGCATACATACTATCTACTCTTCTCACATCACAGTATCTGGTATGTTATTAGTACATATATATATATATATATATATATATATATATATATATATATATATATTAAGTAGTATCTTTTTAACAACAACAACAAGTTGGCAGTACCTAATGTTCCTTTAAAGAATGGGCAAGTGGGCTGGAGAGCTGGCTCAGAGGTTAAGAACACTCGTTGTTCTTTCAAAGGTCCTGGGTTCAGTTCCCAGCAACCACAAGGTGGCTCACAACCATCTATAGTAAGATCTGGTATACAGGCAGAATGTTGTATAAATAATAAATAAATCTTAAAAAAAAAAAAAAAAAAAAAAAAGAATGTGCAAGCAATCAGTGCTAAAATTCTCACAGGATTTTTCTGGATACTATTTTCTGCCTTGCCTTCAGCCTTTTGACTTCTAATCTTGAACAGGCTCTTAGATTTCCTTGGCTTTATTTCTCAGCCTTCGATAAACACATGGAGCACATTTAAATAATGCCTACTCTCTAACATGCTTTTTTTTCTCTCTTGAAATACCTTATTTACTCCCAAAGATGACTACAGTATGACCCTCCCAGAAAATAAAAGTCTGTGCCATACAAGCAAATTTTTGGCTTCCTCAAAAAAGACTTTCAGTGACAGCTGAAAAGTCAAAAAAAAAAAAAAAGGTCTCGGAAAAGTCAGAGAGAAATAAGAGAGAACAACAGCTATAGATCAAGTCCCCCCCCTCCCCCCTTTTTAAGTCTGGGCATGGTGACATGCCTGTAATCCTAGCATCTGGGAGGTGAAAGAAGAACAAGGAGGTCAAGGTCATTTTGGCTACAACCTAGGCTACATAAGACCCTATCTCAAAAAAAAAAAAAAATTGTTCTGCTAAACGCAAGATGGTTAAAAGAGCATTGAATGGACCATCAGTTTATCCACGCTGACTCCCTTGTCTACAAATGTGGGATTTTGAAGGGGACAATAGATAAGGGAATATTTGTATGCTAGCTCTGTAAAGTCCATAGGACCCAAGGTTTAGGTTGTAACTTTACAGTTGTCTCTAAACCTACCACCAAAAGATGGTCTTGGAACTCAGAGGTTTCCACTGTGATCGAGACTCCAAATTTATAGAATACAAAACATTGTTTTCCTCTGTGGGGTGTGTGTGCGCGCGTGCGCACGTGTGTGTGTGTGTGTGTGTGTGTGTGTGTGTGTGTGTGTGTGTGTGTGT
>NW_026592890.1:26363514-26441728 GCF_907164565.1 Psammomys obesus | reverse complement strand
TGTGTGTGTGTGTGTGTGTGTGTGTGTGTGTGTGTGTGTGTGTGTGTCGTGTGTACCACATGTATGCATGTACATGTATAGGCCAGAGATCAAAGTTAGGTGTCTTTCTCTATCACTCTCTACCTTAATTTTTGAGAGAGAGTCTCACTGAGGTTGAGCTCTGTTAATTCAGTTACATTAGCTGGCTAGGGAGCTCCAAGAATCGACTCATCCCCATCTCCCCCATCCTGGGATTACACACATGTGCCACCATGCTGGCTTTAACTTATATACATACTGAAAATTAAACCCGGGTCTCTTCGCACAGCAAGCGCATTGCCAACTGAGCTGTCTCCAGATCGCCATCGGTTTTCCTTTTATGGGAGGCCATAGTGCTTGCATGGAATGCAATCGATGGAGAAAATGAAGAAACTGGCATCTGGCCCCCATAAGCCAAGCAAGACCTTTCCCTTCTAGACCTCAAGATTCCCAGCTGCACACTGCAGTATATCTGAGTCCAATTACAATGAACCTGCAAGGCTAATATTTTCTGTTTGGTGAACTGCAGCAAAGGATAAAAATTAAATCCAGTCACATGCCACATAGATGAATAATTTATGCTGGCTGGGAGACCAAAGGCCTTAGAAATCTGAGGCACAAAGACATGAGGAAATATGAATAACAAAACTCATTGGACATTTCCTCTCAGGGTGTTTCTTTGTGAAGTGTGTAGAACTTACATTCATCCTTGTTCTTTTCATGGACTTGTAGAGCGCTCCATATTATGTTTAATTCATTTCCTGTTCTTTTAGAACAGGGGCCATATTTTCTCTTCCTGTCTCCCCCTATGCCTTACATAAAATGGACATGAATTGTCCCTCTGTTGGATGAATTTATTCATTCATTCATGTGGCAGTGTGGTGCGGGGTAGAGCAAAGGAAAGGACATCAGGGTTGGAAGTGTGACCTCCTGTGTGATCCTGGAAAACTGAAGTAGCTTCTGGGCCTCAGAATGGCAGATGTGAGTCTTTCTTCCAGCTGTCAGTGGTAACTGAAGGAGCCATCACAGAAGCTCAGAGACGCAGTGAAGCAAAGGGTACACAGACTGACAGACAATAATAGCCTCTCAGCCCCACCGAAAGACACAGACATCAGAAAGAGGCTGAGAGGCTGTGCCCCACATGATGAACAGTGGTGTGGCTAGAGGGTCCTGACGTCACATGTGGTTTGTTTGCACTCATTGATCTGTTTTCCAAATGTTCTGAATCATGGTTCTCTTACCTCAAAGGGAAAACTTGTTTGAATGTAGCATCGTTTGAATGTAGCATCTTCTCACTGCCCTAAGGGTTTGGTCTCTTTGAAAGTCCTTCCTTACTGTCCACTCCCAAGACCACCTCCCCAAACGTACCCATCCACATCCTCCTTTGGTTTCTCTGGTCCATTCTGAGAGTGACCAACAGCACTTCTTTCCACATCACTTTCATCACACCTTCCTGGAATTTCTCTTTCTTTTCCCTCTTGCACCAGAACTGTCCTCTGCCGGACCATTGGCTCCACTGAGGAGTGACCAACTGTTTCTTCCAGCCCTTCCCATGCTGCCTTCAGCCCCTCTTATCCATCTTCCGCTCTAGCTTTAGGCTCTACAGCAAAGGGCATTTTCCACAGTCATCCAGCAAACACATGGTGTTTAACCTTGGCATACTCTGCTAATCTCCAAATATGCAATGCAACACAGCATCAGAGTCCAAAATCCTACTTTTTCCTTCAAAAATAAGATCTGACAGCCCAAGTCCTTTGTTCGCTGAAGACTAACAGTCTGGGTAACAAATGCCTGGAGCCTACGGGCAGGGGCCCCTCAAGTTGGGCCAGCAAACCTCTCTCTCATAACAGGATCTCTTATGCCATCTTTTGGAAAGAAGAGAAAGGCATTTCTGCTTCCAGACAGAGGAAACTTTACCCAGAATACACAGCCTGGTTCATGAGGGAAGAAGGTTGAGTAGATTTCCATCTTTGCCTCCTTGCCTCTGTGCCTGCTAGTTTTATGTCACCTGACACAAGTTAGAGTCACGTGAAAAGGAAGGAACCTCAATTGAGACAATGCTTTCATAAGATCCAGCTTGCGGGGGGTTGAGGGGGGGGGATTGGAGAAATGGTGCAGTGGTTAAGAACACTGGCTGCTCTTCCAGAGGTCCAGAGTTCAGTTTTCAGCACCCATGTGGTGGCTCACAACTGTCTAAAACTGTATAGGATGCCCTCTTCTGGTATGCAGCTATCCATGCAAACAAAGCACTCATGTACACAGAATAATTAAATAAATCTTTAAAAATAAAAAGATCCAGCTGTAAGACATTTTCTTTCCTTTTCTCCTTTTTCTTTAACTTTTCATTGATTCTTTGTGAATTTCCCATCCCATTCACTTCCTCAACCCTTCATACTGGTTCTTCCCCCTTGCAACCTTCCCCACCAAAAGAAAAAAAAAATCTTGGTGTGTGTAGTGTGCCACAGTATGCCACACAGTGTGCCCTTTTGTCCACATTTCTTTACTTGCAAATGTTCATTGCAATTCGTCATTGTTCTGGTTCTACATCTCTGGTTTCTGCTGCACTATCAATACTAAATCCTCACCGGGACTTCTCTCGGATATCTAGTTGTTGCCCTGGATCATGGAGATCCTGCAGCTTTGCATCTGTAGACCCGCCCCCTTCCTGAACTCCAGCAGTTCATCAATGGAGTAGATGTTGGGATAGGCCAACTCAAAGCCCTGGATCTGGGCCCAAGGGGTGGCTGAGCTGCACCCACTAGCTCTCCTGTGGCCACACCACCAGGTTTAGCTTTCCAGCACTGCCCTGGCTAGCTCACCCTGTGCTGCAGCTAGCAAGGGGTAGAGATGGCTCTCCTGCTTCCTTGCCCTCCAGGTGGCTCACCTGCACCCATGCCAGCACAGCCAACTCTGTTTTGCTACCCAGGCAAGGCGAAGGGCCCGCTCTCCGGAGTGCTGCAGCCAGTGGATGGCAGGCCCAGTTCTCCTGCTCTCATGACCTCAGCGCCAGCTCTCCTGCCTGCCATAGGTGGTAAGGGGAAGCAGACAAGTGGCAGGGCCAGCCCTCCCATGCTCATGCCCCTGGGACAGCTCACAGGTACCCCACCACCACCAGGGTCAGCTCTACTGTGCTGCCTAGGCAAAGCGCAGGGCCCTTTGGGGCATTTTCTTAATTAGTGATTGATAGGAGAGGATCCAGACCATTTTGGCTGGTGCCATCCTGGGCTGGTGGTCCTGGTGGTCTATAAGAAAGCAGGCCTAGTAAGTCATGATAAGCAAGCCAGTAAGCATCAGCCCTCCACGACATCTTTTTATTTTTGGCAGCTTCTGCCTCCAGGTTCCTGCCTTGCTTGAGTTCATGTCTTGGCTTCCTTTACCGCTAGACTATGATGTGCAAGCAAAGCCAATTAAACCCTTTCCTCCACAACTCATTTTTGGTCATGGTGTTTCATTATAACAAAAGTAACCCCAACTAGGAGAGTTTCCAAGGAATTACTTTCAAGTCAGTCACTTTGGGCTAGGAGAACGCTCAGCACTGGCTGGCTCAGGCTTAATTCCCTGAACAATTCATTAGGGCAGGAGAGGCTGTGCTTTGGTTCTCAGTGGAGGTGCCGCTAGCATTTTTGCCAGGATGTTACTCAGCTGTATCCTATTGCTGCATCTCAGTGCTAGACATTTAGCAAATGTGACCCCACCTATCACATGCCAGCCCTGCACACCTGTCCCCAAAATTACCAATAATGCCCTCACACTAATTTAATCAAGACACATCTGCGTCAGGAGCCTGAGCAGCCTACAATACATTGAGGAGGAGTGGTTCCAAAAAATGAAGCAAGCAAACAAACAAACAAAACCTCTAAAGTGGAGGACATAACGTCCATAATCTAAGCACTTGGCTAGCTGGGGCAGAAAAATCGATCATGAGTTCAAGACCAGCCTGGGCTGCATAGGGAGACACAGAACCAAAATAAATATGCAAATAAATAACAAAATAATTGTTTAGAAGTCTGGTCATAGTAATACTATAGGAGAATCAAATTCTGGGTGGGCATCTACAAATAGTCACTTATATTTCTTCTATGTAGGAAATACTTTTTTTAAAACAATGAAATAACAGCTGTGGATGCTAAAATATTTAACATGCTTAACACCTTTCAGATGTGCTCCTGGTTACTATGGAAACCCCTTACTCATTGGAAGCACCTGTAAGAAATGTGACTGCAGTGGAAATTCAGATCCCAACCTCATCTTTGAAGACTGTGATGAAATCACTGGCCAGTGCAGGAATTGCCTACGAAACACCACAGGATTCAGGTGTGAGCGCTGTGCTCCTGGCTATTATGGAGATGCCAGAACTGCCAAGAACTGTGCAGGTACAGGTCCCAAAACCCTCAGCCAGCTGTGTAGCCAGGCCTAAATTTAGATGAGGAATTTAAGTTGAGGAAATATGGCCAGTGTCCTCCTGATATTTATCTAGAGCCATATACATCAAAATTTACCAAAGTTAGACTCTTTCATGAATGCTCCAGTGAACCTTAGCTCAGTAGGCAGGATGAAGCAAAAAGACACCATAATGAGTGATTTCTGTCTTATTATGTTCATAATTGCAATTTTGACTGAAGAAAAAAGTGTTATCTTGACGAGTTACCCATCATTGACCAGCGAACCGAATGAAACCTGATGGGCTCAAGTGAGTTGCTTTGTTCTGGAAGCTGCCTCCTCTTTCAGTTATGCTCAATAAAATTAACACTCCAGTCAAGGAAACTCGCCACGCACAGGCACAGTTTAATCACACACAGCCCTCTCCGTTTCCTCGGATTGTCAGAGTCAGTCTCTCTGGGAGAGTGCAAGAAATCTAAGGGTTAGGCTTCAGTGCAGTTGAAGCGTATACTTCTCATCCTTAATTTCTCCAAAACAATTTGCGGCATAGAGTGAAATAGGGGTGAAGTTAAACTGCTTTCCTCCAGGAGGAAGGAGGGCTGAAGCTGAGTGAGCATTTCTTCTCCCTAACTGACTGGGGTGGAGGGGTAAATGCACTTACAGCATCCATTCTGGAAGATCCCCTCTGAAGAGTCATTTGAAAGACTTACAGAGGGAAGAGTTCAAAACTGAGAAGGATGCGCAGGTGATCTGGCCACGAAGAAAATAAGCATGCCTACAGAAAAGGAAACACTAAAAGCAATGCAGGCAAAAGGAAGACTTTCCAGCCACACAGGGTGGCGGGCTAGGGACGGGCATTAGAAGTGTGGTGGGAAAATACGGCCTTAGAAATTGTCGTCATCATTCTCAAAGCACTTCCTAAGCCTATCCTCAAATAGCAAAGATGCAGGTTGCTGCTGGATGCCACTGCTTTGGAAAGCAACAGAGCATGACTTCATGGAGGGGTTCAACAAGGGCGTTTTGTGGAGCGTTACACAAATGAAGTGTCTGTGGTTATTCTGTTACGGAATACTGACAGTTTTATTCCAGCTGATGGCTAGCTAGCAGAGGTAGCCTAGGAATTCTTCTTAAAATATTACAAATTCACTTCCACACAAAAACTCAGAGGGGACCGGAGTGTTCAATCCCCATCTTTGATTGTTCCTCACCCCAACCCTGGACAAAAACAAGACTAGTGGAAAACTAAAAGTCTAATAAGATTGGATTTTGTTTTTGTTTTTTTTTTTTAAATGCATTATTGAAAATCATCAGTAGATTAATGATGGGCTGGCAAGCCTTTTAAATTCATGTAAATATATTCCCAGCTATTTTCCTGGCGCTATTCCTAGCATACCCTTGATACCTCTCATTTGGAGTTTGGAGTCAGTCTTGCCAGAGGTCAAATGCTTGGGAGCCAAGAACTGCTCCTCATGATCCTCTCTGGGGCTATTCTCTCACACCTGGCAGGGACCAACCCTGCTGTGGAGACTCTGTGATGAGGTTGATTTAAGCTGAACACTGAGCTCTGTGGTCATTGTTTCCTTGTGAAAATTTCCTGGGCCTTTTGGGACTAAAGTCTGTTGACTTCTGATAGAATCCTAACCAGTTTGGAGAAGAGTCCTAGGAAAGTAAGATTCAGTTTTGCCTCAGGGTCATTTTGAACATCTCACTTGCCTTCATTGAACTGGTCAAAGGGCATTACCTTGATGTCATAGACTCTATACTCTTAAGGATGAATATAATTAATCCTCGTTGGAGGATTGCATAATGGCCAGTGTTTCTGGAAGCCATGGAAACACTGCCTTGTTCTAAGCATGAGAAGATGATGTCCTATTCTCTTTCTTGCCTTTGTTTCCCACAGTGTGCAACTGTGGGGGTGGCCCATGTGACAGCGTCACCGGAGAGTGCCTGGAAGAAGGATTCGAACTCCCAACAGGCAAGGACTGCCCAACTCTAAGTAAAAATAACAGTTCATGAATGACTAATGTCACTTTTCTCTAATGTGTCGTGGGCATTGGGCTGGTAAGAGCCATTTATTAAAAAAAAAAAAAAAAAAAAAAAGAGAGAGAGAGAGAGAGAAAAAAACTTAAAAAAGTAGAAAAAAAGAGCTGACTCCCACAAGTTATCCTCTGACCTCTACATGCACACTGAGGCATGAGCACACACACACATACATATGTACACTTTCTCATACACACACATAAGCTCTCATTCACACATATACACACACACAAATAAATAAATAATAAATGTAGTTTTAAAAAAAAGTAATGATGTATGGGATAGCATTTTCCTGAAGATGCTTCACTCTTGCCCCTGTATTCATGCCAAAGTAATGGATGGACCCAGGATAAAAGTCCCTGGCGATCTCAATCTCGTTCAGCAGTGAAGCAGTTTTTGCTGACATCACTCCACTTGAGACGTCTTACTTGTCCAGTCTTCACACTCAGCTTCATGCTCTCAAGATGGAGCTCTTTCTGCATTGGCTGACTAGTCCTCCCGTAATAGGACAGACGGCTCTTCCTGAGAGCCATAGAGACTGAAGCCCCAGGAGACTTAAGCAGCTACTCCCAACCGGAAATAAAAAGACAAGGCACAACAAAGTGAAGCTGCCTCCTTTCTTTCCTGGATTGCTTTGTTATTCATTCGCTACAAACATTTTGTCTCAAAGAGTATTTGAGCATCTCTTCCCCAAAACAAAAATATATTGGTCCCAAAGTCCTTGCGGGCAGAAGAGATTAAATACTGCCAGTGCATCGTATCTTAGAAGATGCCGGAGATATGAGACTCAGCAGAGCAAAGTCTGCAATTACCAACTACAGTATGCCTTGACCAGCTCCATTTAAAGACGCCCAGATTCCTACATAGCCCTAAGCATCTTCAGCAGCCTGAAGTGTAGGTAGGGGACTCATTTTCTAGGGGAGTTTATAGGTAGTACTGTGTTAATAACATATTAGCATACATTAACCCTTTAGTCTCTGTCAGCTGTCCAGAAAAGAGCAGCGCCTCTAGGGAGGAGCCTGGGAACCAACCGGCAGGGTGCAAAGAGAGGTCAAGACAGGGTTCCAGGCTTGCTGTGTGTTCTTTTTGATTACATCCCATGGAGGCCATCTGGGTCCTGGGTGGGGATCACAGTGTGAGGGGTGAAGAGTGATGAGAAGCTGGGGCTTGTCTCTTGAACATTCCCAGCTTTAGTCTGAGCTTTGGCACCTTAGAGACCGAGTCATGACATTAGCCAACCGTTGTGCCCTACAGACCTGCTCTGAGGACTTGTTCATCTAGACAGAAGGTGGGGCATGGAGAGAAGCCAGGCCCTCCCAGGGTGAGGCAAAGGCAGATGCAGCATTCCTGCGCTGATTGAGAAAAACTGATGGGAAAAGAAAGATGTCTGGCCACTGGCCTGCTCTACCAGCTGCCGCCACGCCAAGGTGGGAAGCTGACAAGAATGGGATCTTTTCGAGGAGGAACATGGCTAATAAGGACAAGTGGGCAGGGCTTCTTGTCCATCCCATGTATTATTCCTTCTCGCCGGCAATTAGGTTCCTATTAATCCGCTATCCCAGCTACCTGTTTCTCATTATGTTTTAAGTGGGTTTGGTAAAGACTGGTTCTCCACAGTCAGAGCAACTCCTCAGGAAACAAAAACAAACGTGGTATTAGCCAAGAGGGTCCCCATTAAAGCCATATGCTTCCAGGCCGCCTTTGGGCTCTGCAGGAACACTGTCCCTGTTCCCTCTCCAGGTTGTGATAAGTGCGTCTGGGACCTGACCGACGACCTGCGATTAGCAGCGCTCTCCATGGAAGAGAGCAAATCCGGGCTGCTGAGTGTGTCCTCCGGCGCCGCGGCGCATCGACATGTGAACGAGATGAACTCTACCATCCACCTCCTCAAGGTACGCTGAACGTTGCGGGTTCTGCTTCAGCTTTCAGGGTACTTCCACAGGCTCCCTCTTCACAACCTCCTTGACCTGTTGGCATCTGAGCTCCATGGTTATACTACAGATTTTCTAGGTTCATCAGAGATAATACAAGTTACATGAGGAGTTAGGAAAAGTTCACTATGACCATGAGCCTTAATCAAAAGTTGCCAACCTATGTAAGAGAGTATATGAAAAGTGAAATGACTAAAAAGACTAGGATCTATGTAAAAAAAAAAAAAAAAAAAAAAACCTTTCTTAGCAAAGTTGTGTATCTATTGCTCAAGCACGAGCCTACAAGGTACACCTTAGTTTCAGTTTGCAGTATATTGAGGAGTTTATCTAAAACCTCTCTTTCCCCCTTCCAGCTTTTCCTTCTCATATACACTTGTTCTCTCGTTTTTCCAATCTCTCTCTGTGTATCTGTCTTATTCTCAATCTCTCTGTCTCTGAAACACACACTGTCAAACACAAAAACATATACATATATGTTTGTCCTCATACCTCTATAGACGAAAAAAGTTGAAGGCAGGCTGTGGAAAAACATCAAAATGAATAGATAAAATAAAGCCATCTCACCTATCTAAGCTTTAAAGGGCCCTTCTTCCGTAATGGATTTCCACTGCAACCAACAGATGTTTTTATCTGCAACACAGTTCAGCAAAAAGCCTATCAGACTTAATACCAACACATCATTTTATTTTCTTAGTCAAACTTACATAATGGTTAAGAGCATAAACTTTTAATTGTTTTGTCCCAACCCCAGCTCCATCCACTGCTACCTGAGCTCATGTATGCTAATCACCCTCTTTGTTTTTCAGTATCCACTTGTAGAAGTAAAGAAGCTATTGGAGAGCTGGGATGTGGAAAGCAGTTAAAACAGTGCCTAGAATAAGGGCTTATTATTTTTTTTGGAGGCTCAATATCTACAACTGGCTGAAAAATGCATAGAGTAGAGTGAGGTGAACGTCCTAAACTGTAGCTCTGGGTGGAGCTGCTTTGCTACACTGCCCTGCCTGGACTCCTAAGAGCACCGATTCTCAGAGGCATCACCCAGACCCGGGGCAGTGAACACTCTCAACCCTTTCCATAAGGCACACCTAAAGGGTTTAATCCAAGTAGTCCCAGGACACGTCCACCAAGCTTCTTAAAAAAGGAAAAAAAAAAAAAGGGACCAGTGACCCAAAATAAAGAGAACTGATCTCTTCACACCCAGAGGAGGAAAATGTGTTTCCAAAATCCATTTTCATTGATCCTGATTACTTGCTGAATTTCTCTAAGACCTGATCAGATTGAAATTTTCCAGATTTCCAAGGCCACCTCCAGCCAAATTATAGTGTTTGGCAATAGAAAAGGCTGTTCTTTCCCTGCAGCCAACCCGGTGCCAGATTCTCTGAACCAGAGCTTCCTCACCAGAGTTCCCTGAACCATAGGAAGTGGAACTGGCAGACTTTCAGCCCCAGAAGTTTTGGCCCCCTCCTGTAGACCCACCCTTAACAGAATTCTGCAGTCTGTGAAACCACTATCACAAACAGAGGTCATGGCTCTGTGGTTAAGGGCACCAGTTCTTCTTGCAAAGGACCTGGGTTCAATTCCTAGCATGCACATAGAGATTCTCAACTGTCTGTAACTCCAGTTCCAAGGGATCTAATGCCCTCTTCTGGCCTTCTGGACATTTTGTGCAGTCAAAACAACCATAGACATACAATAAAAAATATATACATATATATTTTTTAAAAAAGAACAGCTGTCACAATCCATCTAAATCTCCTATACTGAGAGGGTCATGTATTCTTTACCACCCGGTGTCTGGGGCTTTGGAGATGGCAGCAGTTTAGTTGTACTCTTACAGATGACCAGAGTTAAGTCCTTAGCACCCCTGCTAAGCGACTTAAAATCACCACTAACTCCAGCTCCAGGGAGTCCAGAACCCTCTTCTGGCCTTCCTGGGCACTACACCTCACAAATTCACACTAAGATACCCATGAATATTTAATTTTAAAAATAAATAAAAATAAGATCTTTTAAAACTGGTGGGACACAAGTACTGATCATTTTGAAAAACCTGTTTTTCCCACAGACAAGGCTGTCTGAAAGAGAGAACCAGTATACCCTAAGAAAGATTCAGATTAGCAACGCCGAGAACACCATGAGAAGCCTCCTGTCTGATGTGGAAGAACTAGATGGAAAGGTATGTGCTCTGGGTCTGTGCCCATTGTGTGACAAACCTCGTCCTGGGGTGGACATAACACACATACTCACACATCTGTCTATTCACTCCCAAACCATCAAAGTCCGATTTGGTTAACCAATGAGTTCTATTGGGGTTAGAGGAGCAAAACCAACTCTGAGATAGCTGCATCACCAAAGCCCCCCCCCCCCAGCATGAGTGACGAGTCACAGAGCCGGCAACCTGGAGTGCGCTGCATAGCCTTCAGGCTGCTCGACAGGTTGGAGAGGGCCCTTCCCAACAGCATTACACAAATACAGCATGAAGATTGAAAAAAATACACACGGTAGGTTTGGCAAGTTATAATTTCAACTCTTGGAGAAACGCTAAACAGTCAAACAGACTGAGAAAAATATTCAGAGAGACAGAACTTACAACACCTCACGCAAGGCTGCAGAGTTGGTTCACTGGTTAAGAGCACTTGTTGTTCTTGCATGGGACCCGTGCTCTCAGCACCCACATGGTAGCTGTCGTTGTCTGTAGCTCCTGTCTCAAGGGATTTAACATCCTCTTCTGACATCTGTGGGAATAAGGCAAATACATGCTGTACCGTCATTAGGCACGTTAAGACCACAGTAATAATGTTCTCAAAGTTGACAATCAGTACCTCTATCCCATGGGCCCCAGATGGTCAAAGTCTCACAAATTCTACTCAAGTCACTGGGTTTGGGAGTAGTTTGGGGTTTGAGGGGTATATTACTGCTGTTGTTTGCCAACTTCCATATCTAAGTCTTCTAACCCCCACCTGGAAATCCCTAGAACCATCTCATACCATTTACTCCTGGGAAATACCCTGAAGGGATGCCCATGGCTTGATGCTTACAAAGAACCATGCTCCAAAGGCTTTTTCTGTTGCTACTGCTACTGCTGCTGCTGCTGCTGCTGCTGCTGCTGCTGCTGCTGCTGCTGAAACCTCTATAGAAAATACTGAAGACCAGGCCAAGGTTCCACTCTCCTGTGTTCCTAAGCCTAGCGTACCTGAGGCAGTGTATGGTAGCCTCAGGCAGATGTGAAAACAGCAGCTCCCTCCCGATGTCAGTGCGCTCAGGGTCTAAAAAGTCTGCAATGGAGGCCATGGTCATAGAGATCAGCTCTTCCTAGTCTTCCACCCACACAAAGGGCACCTGTGTTTTGTACTCAGCTCATGCGAAAATATCCTTAGGGGAGCATATCAAAAGTGTCTGGTCCTGCCCAAAAGGCAGGATGGGGAAAATTATGTGTCTGTTTCAGAGCATTGCAGACCCGTCACGTCACTGTTTGGGAGTAAATATTAGGCCTTGTTCTCAAGGTGCCCACAGGCTAGCAGGGAATTGATACATTTTTTTTTTTTTAATAATATACCACTTAGCCATGAAGTTCTGGTAAAGGAGAAACTGTAAGTAACTCTAAGGAATAAATATTGAATCCTCTGTCTAGGAAAGGTTCCTTTACGTCTTGAGAGCAGTTGTGTTGAGAATGACTAGGAGTTTATTAAGAACTTCCAAGAAGGGGAAATGTACCATTAATGCAGAGCATGTGGGGAGACATGACATATTCTTGGCACTAGAATTTTGACCTTGGCCTTGGCGTTGATCTAAGTACAAGGCAAGAGGCAAGATACAGCAGTTGAAGATATCATCAATGGCTCAACCATGAAGAATCTTGTCCAGCATACCAGCAAAATATGGCTTTCAGATGTTGAAGCCACTGACGTGTTTACACAAAACAGCTGATTCGATTTGCATTTCAGAAGTATTCTTTTTCTGTAGAGAGGATACACTGGGTCAGTGAAAACTCGGAGGGTAGGGTGCCATGGGAGATGGGAGAAGCAAGTTTCATTGCTTTCTTTCCTTCACTTGTAAGGAATTTGCTGTGAGAGTGATGGACTGAGACTGAGGAGATGGAAAAGGGGAGAAGCAAGAACAACAAGTGAAATGCAATAGGTTGTACAACCAGTTTAGAAGTCGAGAGGACCAAGGAAGGATATTCTGTCTGAGTGAAATGGACGACCAAGACTAAAATCGCAGAGTGAATTACTCTGGATATTGTAAGTTTGAGGTGCCTGCAAGTGTCCAGAGACAGGTAGAAACAGAAGCCAACAGCTCAGGCAGTAGATGGGGGTAGGGTATTCACAGGTGTCTGGATGTCACTAATGTTTAGGAGGAAGAAATGCCCGCAGAAGCTGACATCACCGGTCAGGTCTGTAGAAACACAGCAATATTCCCACTGTCTTCATTTTACACTTGTTTCCCGGAATAATGACTGAGACTTCCTTTCTTTCAATCACAAAAGAATTGCAACTTAAACAGTAAAATTCATATGATGGTTGTTATCATCATCACTTAATTCAAATAAATACAAGGATAATTCACCATCAGGGTGAGTAAGTGATTAATTCTCTGTAATGATGTAAATATTCAACCGGTTTATAACTATAGCAATGTTTTAACTGCAGGCTTTTGTTTTAAAGCCAGGCACCTGTTTCATCATGTGCACACAGCATTATTTTTCTTTTATGAGCAACGTTCCAGAAAATAAGTTAAGCCTTAAAAAAAAATCCTTACATACTGTATTATATTTGGTAATTTTTCAATTTCTAGTAATAAATGTTCACTTTACATCGTTTCTGTCTGTATGTCTATACAGATAAAAATGGATGGCACAATCCGGTCTCTGTCCAACTTTATATCTCACAGCGCCCTCTGGTGTTCGTTAGGTAGAAGTTTTCTTCTAGGTGTGGCAGCTCACAGTTTAAAGTTAAAAATAAGTTGTGGAGACAGAGAAATACAATAGAACATTTCTTTGAAGTATGGGACCAGAGTATGTGTGTATATTTTTGTGTGTGTTCAGTTTAGAAGATGAGTCTCATTCTTTCTAAATATAACACTTAAATGGGATCAAATATAAACTTTTTAATGCATTATATATTGTATTTACATGTTTTTAAAGCATCAATAGTAAGATTTATTTTATTTTCTGTATTATCTAATTTTCAAATGATTACAACTGTTTTTTTCTCCTGAAAGCATTAGAAAAAGCCCAGGAAGACTGGAATTGAGGGAAAGGGCTTCTATCTTAAGTAGGGTTACTTTTGCTGTGATGAAATACCATGACCGAAGCAACTTTGGGAGGAAAAAGTTTATTTTTCTCACAGTTCCATATAACAGTTCATTATCAAAAGCAGTGATGGCAGGAACTCATGCAGGGCAGGAACCTTGAAGTAGGAGTTGATTCAGAGGCCATGGAGGGGCGCTGTACATGGCTGGCTCTCTGTGGCTTGTTCAGCCTGCTTTCTTGTAGAACCTAAGACTTTAGCAGTAGCCCCACCCACAATGGGCTGTGATCTCCCCATTAATCACTAATTAAGAAAATGCCCTACAAACTTTCCTATAGCCTGGTGGAGGCATTTTCTCAACTGAGGCTCTCACCTCTCTGATGACTCTAGTTTGTATCAAGTTGACATAAAACTAGTCAGGACATCTTCTAAATGTGCCTGCTCTGATACGGTCACTGCATCTTCTTCTTTAGCCATCACAGAAGGTCACTTGCCTTACCCTAGAAAGGTGAAAACATTGCCGACGATATCATGCCACAGTCCTCTGGGTAGAATATCTCATGAAAGAAGAGAGGTTCGGAGCAATCATTTCCCTAACCCAGAGAACCTGTTCAGTGGTCTCCCAGCCCTCCATCCATGTGGCTTCAGCCTTACAACGGGATCCTTATAGCCCTTTATCACAGAGCTGAACCAAGAAAGCAATATAAACAGCAGGCAGACCCTTATTAAATACAGGCTGAAGAACTACTCCTTTTAGCTATGATAACTCAGCAGTCTGTCTGTCTAATGCCAAGAGGAAGTGCACATTCTTCATGCAATGGGAGTAACAGCCTGACCTCGAACTGTGTCAGTGCCTTTAGATCATCTCCTGTCCTTGAATACATACAGAAAGGCAGCACACACACGCACACACACACGCACACACACTCTCTTCTAAAGCCACAGTGCAATTGGGATTTAATGGTAACAACTACGGGAGCACTGAAATCGAGGTACCACACTGAGTGGAGTCACCCCATGGGAGAGAGCTGGAAGTCCCATTTACTTTGTGCCAAATCTGCCTGAGCAGTTATTTGCCCACAAGGGCCATCAGTGTTGATGGGGAGACTGGAATGAAGCTCTGAAGACAGCAGTTAGGCCAGTGAGTATAATCCTGTATAACCCTGTGGTGATTGAGTTTCAGCAGTTGTTGGACCACCCAATAGGAACATTTCAAGATCTGCCCTCTTTCTAGATGATTTCCTCTTTGAAGTTTAAGCCCTTCGATTGAGAACAATGTCAAAGTGATCTGATGGGCATACTCGGGTCATCTCCTAGTCTGGTGTCTTGAGATACTGTAACAGCTGCGCGGATAAGACACATGTTGATAAGTGGTTGATTTAGACTGAGCAATGACTCACAGCATTGGTCCACTGTCGGATTTTAACAGCGTTCTAGGATCCTAAAACTGGTCATTACCCAGTCTCCATGCATGACTCTAAAACGATTCATTATGCTGTAAGAGCTTGCCCATGCCAGGAGAGTCCTCATGTTTGCCAAATGAATACATTATACCCATCCACCCTCACGTCTGCACAGACAACATAATCCCAGTGTTTCTTTGTACAATTTGTAGGGAAGCAAAGCCTCAAGAAAGGGGAAGCTGGTGGAGAAGGAAAGCATGGACACGATTGACCAAGCCACTCAGCTCGTAGAGCAAGCCCACAACATGAGGGACAAAATCCAAGGTAAATGTCTTCTCTTTGTTTAACTTCATGTCGAGGAAACAGTCAGTGAAGGAGTAACAATAAAAGAATGTTTATTGTCAACGACTGCTTTGTGCAGGAGCAAGGCATTCAAAATGTTCCAGGTTTTAACTTACATATAGTCTTTACGGCAACTTTGTTAACTGGGACTTCTGAACAGCCACTCCTATTTACTATCTATTGATGTTCAAGAATAAACATAGGAAACCATTCTTTCTAGGCATTTCACTTAAGTTTAATGCCACAATCCCTTTCTATCAGAGGGAGTGTGGTGACTTTAAAAATGAAAGAGCTTTGTAGGAGTAACACTCCTTTTTCAGTTGTTTGCAGACCCCAAAATGTCAGGTGTGCTTGTGCAAGCCTTTAATCCCAGAACTTGGGAGGCAGAGACAGGTAGATCTCTGTGGGTTGAAGACCAGTCTGTCTACAAGTGAGCTCCAGGCTAGTTTGGGCCACGCAATAAAACCCTGTCTCAAAAAGGATGGGGGTGTGAGGAGAGTGGGAGTAAAGCAGCCCGAGTGGTCTCTAGCGGCTTCTGTGATGTGTTTGCTCAAGGACCAAGCAGACAGTACCCCAAAAGAAAAGGGAGGAGGGCCTGTGAGTAGGTCCTTGCTACAGCACTGTGGCCGAGTCTATCTGACTCATCTGGGCTCTGATTTCCACTGAGTGCAGGCTGCATCCTGAAGACTATCTCCACAGGGAGAGCTGCCTTCAGTTCCCCAACAGCAACAGACTGCATTTGTTCTAGGGCAAAGGGAGATTCCCCGGCTTAGCGTCAGCTAAGATCTGGTACTTGTTTCCATGGTTTGTTTGTTCTTTTTATTTTTATTATGGCATATATCAAGAGTTGGATGACAATGCCAAATGCATCTCGGGGCACAATGACAGTAAAGGGACTCACAGTGAGAGATTTATATCTTTACACTGAGGTAGCAGGAGCATATCCTAGGCTAAGGGACATATAAAGCCAAGATTGATCCTTTACTTCGTTTCCTTGGATGCCTGTAAAGCGCAGTGAAAACAAATGGCGTGCATTTCAGACTCCCCACACCCATCCTGCCTAGCTCAAGTGTTTACAGTTACTGATAAAATATTCCTTTCCTAAAGCATTGTTCTATTGATCTGTTCAAACAGAGAGACAGAACCTAGAAAATTCAGTGCCCTCATAGTCATCCAATTGAGAAATGAATGCCCCCGTTCGGCAGCAAATAAAGTCAAGACCCTTCTACTAAGCCAGACAGAAGTAATTCACCTTTGCTATTTAGCAAACCAGACCTTGGTCCATAGGTGTGTCACTTGAAAAGAATCTCAAGGATCTTACTGGGCCTTGGGTCGTGGGAAAGAATAAGGGGTGGGGGAGGGGCGGATATACAAAAGAAAAGGAAGTAGGAAATAGACAGGAACTTCCATCAGTTTTTCATCTCTTTAAAATAATGTGTGAATAGTCTCCAAAGAGACTATTTAACAAAACAAAGCTCTAAGCCAAAATAAGAGTGTATTTGTAGTTGTCTATTGTCTGCGTTTCTCTTTGCCTTTTTTTTTTATTTTTTATTTCAAGGCTGTTTGAAAAGTGAATGTTTAACGCTTTGGTACTTGGGGTTTGGGAGGGCTTAGCATATGCTGATCTCCCTATAGTACTCACAGTAATTTTTGGAGCACTCAAATGGTCCCATTTATTCCCCTTCTTTCAGAATTCAGGAATGCTGCACGGCACCAACAGTGTGTCATTTCTTATTCCCAACCATCTCTAAAATAGCTGCTGGTGACCTTCGAGCTATTACCCACATAAAATACAGCTTCTCATCTTGGTGTGATTTATGTGGTACCAGTGTTTGTTTACCCATCTCATCCGGCCAACCACATAGATCATAGCGAACCACAGACACATGATTTCATTATTCCAGGAAGATAAAGCACTTCCTCCCGGAGCTGCCAGAGAACAGGGGAGCCATACAACCTCCCCTCTGCTCATACGGAACAGGAGTGAGGGCCAGGGCGTCAAAGAACTGTTATATACCAGTGTTGAGGCAATTTACCTAATCCCTCTGAGCTTCAGAGGTCCCTTCGGTTCCAAAATCTTCAGCCTACATCAAATGTAGGGCAGAAAGACTCAGAGTCAAATGGCCCAGTCTTGAAAATATTCACTACAGAATGCAAATAGAAAAAAATCATGTAATATATAAACTATATATAGTATCTATTATTATTATTATTCAGGAAATGTATGTATATATATATACATACATATAAGCAAAACTAGCACACAATAAATTTTTTAAAATCCTTTTACTAGCTTGATTGTAAAACTATTTGAAAGGCTTTTTTGGACAATTACAAATACACTCTTATTTTGGCTTCGAGCTTTGTTTTGTTAAATCATTGATGACTAAAATGCAATTTAATATCCCCATGCTCCAAGTGACAGGAGGCATGCCAACCACTTTTCCCAAGTCAAGAATTTCTATAAAAATGTTGATTCTTTTACAATCCTCAAATTACGGTGCCTTCAATATTAGTGTTCTCAAATCACCATGGACACCAGATGAGCATAGGAAGCAAGGCAGGCTCTGGAGCAGCCCATCCCCATTCTGAACACACCTCACAGGACCAGGGGGCCTCTCTCCCCTCATGATGAGCACATGCCTGGCACAGCACCAGCTTGGCCTGGGAATGAGCTCTCTCTCAGTTGTAAGGTCAGTCCCAAGCTTTGCCTGCACAGCCCTGTGCCGCCTTTCCCTGCTTCCATCTCACTGTGTCCTTCTTCTCAGAGATCAACAGTAAGATGCTCTTCTATGGAGAGAATCAGGAGCTTGGCCCAGAGGAAATTTCGGAGAGGCTGGTGTTGGCCCAGAAAATGCTGCAGGAGATCCGAAGCCGGCAACCGTTTATCACCCAGCGGGAGCTCGTGGATGAGGAGGCAGACGAGGCCCAGGAATGTATGTGTCACCCATTCCCGGCCAACACAGCATATGTCTTCTTTCTCCGGGGGACCAGGAAAGGACAGTGAGCCACAGGCAACATTTCCTCAAACAACTAATTCTCAGTACTCAGAGCTATGCATTATTTGTGCACAGCCTCGAGGAGGACTCATTCAGGAAAACTTGGTTTGTTTGGATTTTTTTTTTTCCAAGAGTTTTAAATCCAGGCCTGTGAAATTGCAGAGATTCTATGCAGAATCTTCATAACGTTTACTACTGTGTAGAAAGAATAGACTTTGAAGTTGGTAGATTAAAAAATAAAAATAAGGAAAGGAAGATTAAATTCCCAAGTCTAACAGTGAGAGAAATTTTATAGAAAATGTTAACAGTGCTGATGTTCTGATGGTCCTGACTTTTGGTAACTTTTAGTCTCCAATAGAAACTTGCCATGCCCTTAGTGATAAGAATAAACACCAAAGCAAGCAAAGTAGTGGTGGAACCTGTGATTTGGACACTATCTTGCCTACTCATATACCCCAAGTGTATTCATTTAAAACCACAACTATGTATTTGATCCTGATTTCAGGAGGTGGTTATTCAAGCTAAACTCAACCTTCGTGCTCAGCTCTTCTATGTGGCATAGGAGAAATTCACTCATGTGTCTGGGACTAGCCAGGCAGGTGACCTCGCCCTCCACATAAAGTCTTCGTCTCCTGGAGAATAGCCCACGTTGCTCACATGGCAGGAGGAACCTTCTGAGAGGGAAAGAATAGGAAGTTCAAGGGCTCTTCAAGCCCAGCCTGGATTCAAAGGGTAGGGCTGGCTGCATTCTCTATGAGAAAGGTTGCAAAGAATCTATACATTCAACAATGGAGATTACAGATTTTCAAATCAGATTTCAGCTGTTGCTTGTATTTCATAATATTTTCATCAGTACCTCAGAATTGTAGTTGTTGGTACATCCATCACTAGACCTTATCTTAATACATTAATAGAGATTGATTGGTAATCAATAAAAACATAGATTACAAAGTTGTTGGTTTAAATTTATGTATTAGCTACTTTCACTTATAGTATGGACACCCTTAAACTTTATGCATTTTATTTTCACACTTAAAAATCCATTTTAAGAAGGGGCCTGAGAGCTTAGTAGAACTGCAGAGGTTAAAGGGCACCAGTCATCTTCCTATACATAATCACTCCATCAACTTTCGCTAACAAATATTGTGGATACCAGAGAAGAAGGTTATTGCCAAAAAGGGTGACTGTGACAACGAATGAACTCTTGCCAGCAGGGAGAGTGATGGGAGAATTCCAGGCTGGTCAGGCAGACTGCAACTCCCAACATCACAGCCAGATGTTCCCAAACTCCTTGACTGTTTTGAAATTTAACCGGACTGCCCCATGGAAACGAGACCAATTACTCCTCTCTCTTGGCCTCTTGAAATGAATAAACGCACTTCAAGCACTTTTTTTTTTTTTTTTAACTGAGCCGGATCGTGTATGTTCTCTTCATATTGAGGAAAGGAAGAGCAAGCAGGACAGACTGTCATTCCCTAGGTGGGTGGGAGGTAAAGAGTTACAGCAACTAATCAGCAAATGTGCCAGTGAGCCACGAATAAAGCAGGCGTATGAGGAGACTTTAAGGATATCGAGTCTTTGCTGTTTAATCTTTATCCTACCCCAAAATCTCAGCCTGGGTTTGACCTAATAAGCCAACTGGAAACAGCAGGGCAAGGTGGTAAGAATGAGTGTTACTATAAACAGCACGGACGTTCGTTCTGTCACTGACTAGACAACGTTGCTTGTTTTTTCGTAGTAAGAACTAGAGTATGTCCAGTTTTTCTTTATAAGATAAAAACCACGGGTAATCTGGGTGGTAAGCGGAAAAGTAGCTGGGCGGTAGTGTACACCTTTAGTCCCAGCCCTCAGGGAGGCAGAGGCAGGTAGATGTCGGTAGGCCAGCATGGTATACAAAGTGAGTCCGGGACAGCCAGGGCTTTTACACAAAGAAACCACTTCAGTGAACCACCTCCATGAACCCGTCTCGGGTCTCCATCGCCGAAGAAGACGGGGCCTGAAATTCTTTTTTTCCTGCTCTGCTAACGGCACAAACACCGACTAAACTTGTCTCCTGTCTCCCCTCAGTGCTGAACCAGGCCGAGAACTGGCAGCGGCTGCTCAATGACACCCGTTCCTTGTTCCCGGTGGTGCTGGAGCAGCTAGATGACTACAATGCGAAGCTGTCAGACCTCCAGGAGTCACTTGACCAGGCCCATGACCGTGTCCGGGATGCAGAGGACATGAACAGAGTCATCGCCTCCAAGCAGCGGGACCATGAGGTAGAGTGCGTCAGGCAGAGGCTATTTGAACTTAGGCCAAGGAAAAGCAGTTGATAAAAATTAAAAAAAAAAAAAAACAGCTTTAAATAGTGATCTACCTAAATTTCTGTATTTTAAATATGATCATTTTTTGTTGTTGTTTCAAGTTATTGTCATGTCTGTTCCTTGAACAGTGATAAACTCTTAATCCTTACTTGGGTAAGAATGAGGTCGTGAGGTTGTTTGCTTTCTTGCATGTAGCTATACCGCTTTCTTAAGAGGGAAAAGGATCATTCACTAAGTATCTACCTGCCCAGAACTATGTGTTTTTTTTTTTGTTTTTTGGGGTTTTTTCTTTTTTTTTAATAATTTTTATTTTTTATATCAATTACAGGTTATTCACTTGTATCCCAGCTGTAGCCCCTCCCCTGTCTCCTCCCAATCCCATCCTCCCTCCCTCATCTCCCATGCCCCTCTCCAAATCCACTGATAGGGGAGGTCCTCCCCTTCCATCTGACCCTCGCTTATCAGGTCTCATCAGGACTGACTGTAATGTCCTCTTCTGTGGCCTAGCAGAGCTGCTGCCCCCAAACTGTGTTTTTTTTATACGTGCAAGTTTTAAAAAGGTGTAATTTTTTGGAAAGGCACCATAAGTAAAATTCACAGGCCAGTGGCAGCAGCTCTAGAGGAAGGCGGTTAAACTCAAGCCAAGAATCATACAAACACAAAAATATGAGGAAAATTTTCAGTATCCCCACAGCTTGGACAGGCATCTTCCTCTGATGGCCACACCCACAGGGCTGGCAAGTGCTGACTATGTATCCATTCCAGGCAACACTAGTACTTTCCAGCCACCACCAGCTAAAAGCCATCTTCCCTAGCCATCAAACCCGGACATGTTTGTAAAACTCAGGCTAAAGATCAGTGTAGACAAATAAAAATAACCAGTACCTATAGGCACAAAGTTATTATGTAATTCAAATGCTGATTTCTGAGCCCCACCCACCCCTTTATCTGGTCTCAATCCAGAATCTCCTGTCTCCATGTTGTGTAAACACTGCTTTCCAATTGTCCCCTGATATTCCAATAAAACAGCTTCCAGGAAATTGCTGAGCAGGGGAGAGAATAGGGCTGGACTTCTTGCCAGCCAGGGGAGGAGGACTTAGAGGCGAAAGCAGCAGATCCAGCCACTGGAGAGGTCCAAGTAAAATCAGGACTAGAGCTGGAGCAGGATATCTACAAAGCACAAGTGTCTCTGGGATGTGCACTGGGAGGAAACCAGATAAGCCTAGAGAGTTAAGAATAGTGTCATAACTGCTCTGTTATTGTGTTGTGAAGCTTATTATTAAACAAATATAAAAGAGTCTCAGTTATTTCTGTGATAGCAGGTTAAAAGAAAAACTGAGAAACAAACACAGTTTTATGAAAAATAATCTTAACAAGTACCAAATCCATCAGTTCAGTTACACATTTTATGGTCAATAAAATCAACTTAAACTGGGTGCACTGACATGATTTTCAGTCACCATTGCCCCCTCAGTAGATTGTTGTAAAATTTCCTAAGTAAAATGAATTACACTCTCCACCATTTTTCTAATAGGAGCGAACTCTCATTTGATATTTTTTGAGAATAATAATGGCCAGGGTAGCATTGAGTGAATGTATGCTTATGTATGCTTATGGTGCACAAAAAAAAAATATACATACATATATATATATATATATATATATATATATATATATATATGTATTGTTTGAAGATAGCCACTGAAAGTCTACATGCTCTCTAACTTCCTGTTTTCCTATCTTACATTCAGTCAGCCAAAAGACCCTCCCAGTTTTACCATCAAATCAAACTTCTGTCTGCCATCCCTCTACAATGTCTTTGGTTCTGACCTTTATCATTTTCCAGCCAATTGGCAGGTTCTACTTCTCCTTCATCCTTCCTTTCCTTCAGGCCACCTTCCCCACCCTGCCAAGGGCAGCCCATCCAATAACAGTTCTAACAGTAGCTCCTTGCTCTTACTTAAACCTCTTCATGTTTTCCTTGCCATGTGTAATGATGCTATGGACACTAAATCTTGTGAGTGATTCAGTGTGTTATAAAATAAGTTTTGGGGTTATGATAATCATTTTCAAAAGAAAGGATATTCTGATTCCTGTCTTGCATAAGTGCTTGGAATTGTCCTTCCTTGATTATATAGCACTATTGCTGTACAGGTTAGAGGTGAACATTTAAATCCACAGACAAAAAAATTACTTATTACTTATAATACATAAGTATTATGCTATGTACATAGCATAGTATGATACTATGCATCATCAGTAAACTTGGGTACAATCTGAAAAAAGAAAATAGCAGTCCACAATTGAAAAGTCCTAAAATATTTTCATCAAGTCAACAAATTTTTACTGATATGTTAATTTGTGCCAGGAATTACGATTAAGAATACATAATTCCATGAAAGCATGGAGCTTCTAGCTTGGAGGGAAGGTTGACCCATTCACCACAGTAGAGAAACAAAGCTATGTACCTGGCATTATGGGATAGACTGGGGGGGGGGGATCAGACTATGCAGGAAGAAATAAAGAATGACTGAGGTAGCCTGGTGAAATAAAAACAAAGGCTGCATTCTAGGTAGACAGGGGCTGCCTGAACTGAAGGCATGAGCCGCGGAACAAGAGGCAAGGTTAAGGAGACTGATGAGCCATATCAGAGAGAGTCCCATAGACCATGTGGAGAACGTAGACTTCTGCAGGACCCTTCTAAATGCTGTTAACCATGACTCACACTAACAAATATGTAATAGGTTGAAAGGCAGCACACACATATAAAGCAAAGATATGGTGGAACTTAGACAAGGCAGGGATGTCACTGCAGCTCATCTAACAGCTCATTAATGAAGACTCCCAAACTGTTTGATATGGAGAGTCTGGAAAAGGAGAATTATCAAACCAGACCATCCCCTGCCAGAGAAAGACAGGTGACAGCACTTAGGAGACCCAAACACAAAGCTGTCCCCTGAGTCATAGAAGTAAGGTTTCATTACTGGGGGTGGGGAGGGAGCTAAGATTCACATTAATATGGTAGCAAACCACACAGCTTCTCTTTGCCAGCTGTGAGCTGTCAATCTCAGCAAGCGCTTTTCCTTCTGCACAGACCTTTTCTAGAGAATACATGCGAGTATGCTGTGAGTTATTATGCTCAGTTCCCCGCTGACTTATTTTTAGGGCTCTGTACCCTCCATCACCAGTAAGAGTGGCACACAGTGGGCTGGAAACCAAAGCAGAGGCATGAATGTCTGCCTTGCTAGCATTTGGTGAACACTGACGTGTGTCAGGACTTTGTCATAAGCAGTAAATGAACAGTGTCGCCTATGTGAGGTGACTTCAGTTCGAAAAGTAAATGCATGCCCACCTAGCTCTTGATTAAACTTTTCTTGTGCACATCTTTAGAGAACTCTCATGGATGTGGATACTGGGAGTTTGGCATTTCAGTGCTTTCAAACAGATGGTGGGTCTCTTTTAGCTTGGCTCAACAAATCCTTCTACTAAGCACAAATGAACAACGTGAGCAAAATTTTAGAAAGAGGACAGCACGGAACAGTGTTTTTAGCCTCTGCCTGTCCTGCTGCTTCCTTTTCCTAACTAGGCAGTCAGTGTTAGCCAGACCTCCATCCCGGCTGCCCTGATCCTTCTCTGGTGACGTCCACTCCATCTCACTGCTACTGCCCTAGAAAGTCACATGGGGAAGCTATCCTTGTCTGTAGCTGAACCGCAAAACATCTTTCAGATGGATAGCTGTCTGTCTGTAGAAACAGCCACAGGAACATGCCATGCTCCTGCCTTCTAAAAATAACCCCTTTCCCATAACCCAATTTTTCATAACCATTGAGCCAACTTCCCCCACACACACACACTCCCATCCTAAGTCTCTGACTCACTCATTTCTCCTGTATCTCAGTTGCACACTGCTCATCTACCACCTGCCTCGGCTGCTGGCTTCTATCTCCTTCAGATTACAACTAGATCCAATTTTAAGGCATTTCTGGCATTTCTTATCAATCTCCTTGGAAAGGCTTCAGTGAAGTCAGGTACAGTTGTACATTCCTGGGGAGGCTGAGGACCTTCCAGGCCAACCAGAACTACATAGTGAGACCTTCTCTCGAAAGAAGGGCGGATGGTATGGCTCAGTGTGTAAGCTGCTCACTACCAAGCCTGACTACCTGATGGATCAACTACCAGGACCCACATGGTGGAAGGAGAGGACCAATTACTGCATGCTCTCCTCTGATCTGTACACATGCATGAATGCACACATACACATACACACATACACACACACACACACACACAGAGAGAGAGAGAGAGAGGCAATAAAATAATTTTAACAAAAAATAAGTTTAAGAGCCCTCAATGGATTCTTAGCAGGAAATGCAAACTGCCCAGTTCTATAGTTTCAACAGTGCTTCTTGACTCCTATGCAAAAGCTGCCTCACAGATATGGAGGCCATGTGATTCCCCTCCTTGTTTCCTTTGCTCGCCTGGTTTTGCCCACCTCCCTTGTCTAATTCTGTCTCGCCCTTAATCTAGGCTAAGTGACTCACTACATAGCATGCCTCATCCACTTACTAAAGTTCTTACATCCTTTCAGTCTTACATCTCCTAAAAATTCTGTGGAAACTAGGGAAACCACCCACGCTAGCATGCCGCTCCCATGTACAGACACATGCGGGGACACATACAAACATGTCCTGTTATTTATACATATCAGGTAGGCCGACAAATCCAGGTAGTCCTTCTAATGCCCAGGTTAAGAAAATGACCATCAGAAGGAGCCCCCTCCCTCTTCCACACTGATGCTGCCATAAACATAAATTAGAGCAATGAAATCATCTTTAATACATTTAGTCTGTTTTCCAGATTCAAAGGTATTACTGATTGTGGAACTGTGTATCTTCTCTCTCTCTCTCTCTCTCTCTCTCTCTGTGTGTGTGTGTGTGTGTGTGTGTGTGTGTATACACACACACATTGGTGTGTCTAACCCCACTAAAATCATAAGTACCCAAAAGACAGTGTTCTTGCTTTACACGAATTGCATCTTCCCAAGATCTAACAATGTTTTGCATGCATTAGTTTTATTTCTCAACAAATGGATAGACATGAACACAAAGCACCCCCACCTGCCTTGTAATCTAGATACTGTTTGTGGATACTGAGTGTTCTTGATTGTAAATACTCCATCCAACATAAGCAGACCCTCAATTACTAAACACTACTATTGACTATCTTTTCCTGCTTTTACATGTTTAAAGGTTATAAAATTTCTTCTGTTGGAAGAAATTGAATGTGAAGTTTTAATTTAAAACCTAGAATTTCAGAAAGACAAACTTGGTATATACTCGCTTATATAGACCTACAAGACATGATAAACATAATGAAATCTACACACCTAAAGAAGATAATCAAGAAAGTGGACACAGGCGAAGGTGATTAATCCTCATTTAGAAAGACAAATGGGATGTGCATTGAACTTATGACAGGAGTCTATCACAAAAGGCATCTGAAAGACTCTACCTAGCAGTGTTTCAAAGCAGACACTAAGACTCATAACCAAACCCTCGGCAGAGTGCAGGGAATCATACGAAAGAAGGGAAGTTAGTATGATATGGAAAGGATAGGAGCTCCACAAGGACCAAATATATCTGGGCACAGGGTCTTTTCTGAGACTGACACTCAACCAAGGACCATCTATGGATATAACCTAGAACTTCTGCTCGGATGTGGCCTGTGGTAGCTCAGTAACCAAGTAGTTTTCCAAAGTAAGGGGAACACGGACTATTTCTAATAGGATCTCAAGGGCAGGCTGTTTGACCCCCACCCCAGGGGAGGAGCAGTCTGTTAGGCCACAGAGGAGGACTTTGCAGCCAGCCCTGAAGATACCTGATAAAACAGGGTCAGATGAAAGGGGAGGAGGTCCTCCCCTATCAGGGGACTTGGAAAGGGGCAGGGAGGAGACCAGGGAGGGAGTGTGGGGTTGGGGAGGGAATGAGGGAGCGGGATACAGCTGGGACACAGAGTTAACAAAATGTAACTAAAAAGAAAAATAAAATAAAAAAAAAAATAAATAAAACCTAGAATTTCATGTATATATTAGTCTTTTCTTTAACAAGTTAGTTTGAATAGATGAAACTTTACTGGAATTTGATTCTGTGCTTTAGAATATGATTTTTAAATTTTTTGTGAAATTATTTTGCCCAGTTTTATTCACTTAAATAATTAATTGTAGTGCTTGGATCAAATCCATAGCCTTGGGCATGATGTTGAATAAAATCCCCAGTCTCAAACTTATGGATTTTTCTTTTTGCAAAATTATTTTTTATTTTTCTTTTTGCCTTTTATTGAAAACAGATTTTTTTCCTCACATAATACATGCTGATTATGGTTTCCCTTCCCTCTACAGTTCCTGCCCAACTCTCCTGCCATATGAATTCACTCCCTTTCTGTCTCTCATTAGAAAGCAAACAGGCTCCTAAGGGATAATAATAAAATAAAATATGATGTAAAACAAAAAACTAACACATTGAAATAGAACAAAACAAACCTGCAGAAAGAAAAGAGCCCAAGAAACAGATGTAGACACAGAGACCCACTCATTCACACACTCAGGAATCCCATAAAACCACTAAACTGAAAGTTATAATATATACAATACACATTATATATGTGTGTATGTATGCATGTATATGTATATATGTGTATATACATGCTTTTTGTATAGGTGCATGGTGCCTCGGTCTCTGTGAATTCATGTAATTATGAGGGATTTGTTTCTTTGGTGTCTTCCATGCCCTCCGGCTCTTAGACTCTTTCTGCCTCCTCTTCCATAGGGTTCCCTGTCCCTGAGGGGAAGGATTTGTTAGAGACATCCTGTTTAGGGCTGATTGTTCCAAGATCTCTCATTCTTTGCATACTATCTAGCTGTGGGTCTCTGTATTTGTTCCTGTCTACTGCAGGAGAAAGCTTCTGTGATGATATCTGAGTAAGGCAGTGAGCTATAAGTATAGCAGAATGTCATTGGGAGTCATTTGCTTGCTGTGTTCTTTTAACAGAACAGTAGAATTTGGGTTTACTCTCAGTCCCTGGGCTATCTAACCTCAGGTTTGTTTGTTTGTTTGTTTGTTTGTTTGTTTGTTTGGTTGGTTGGTTGGTTGTTTGGTTGGTTGGTTGGCTGGCTGGCTGGCTGGCTGGTTGGTTGGTTGGTTGGTTGGTTGGTTGGTTGGTTGGTTGGTTGGTTTTTAATCACCCAAGCTGTGTCAACTATGGCTTCCATCTCATGGAGTGGACATTAAGTCCAATCAGATATTGGTTAGTTACCACCAAAAGCTTTGTACCACCATTGCACTAGCCAGTCTTGCAGGCAGAATACCATTACAGATCAAAGGTTTTGTGGCTGAGTTGATGTTTATGCTTCTCTTTTTTGGTACCATATAGAGTACTTTTCTGTACCAAAGAAACTAGGGTGCCGGGGGTGAAGGCTCTCTTTTCCATATTCAATGATTTGTGTAGATATTGTATTCAGCAATGGCAGCCACCTACTGCCTTGGCAACAACATGGGTTGTTTGGTTCTCATGAGACCCCTTTGGCCTACAACTCCATTAGATGCAACTGATTCCTGATACTGGAAGTTTCATTGGGTGGGAAGAGATGTCCAGTTCTGACTCTGTCTCCCCATTATATATATATATATATATATATATATATATATATATATATATATATATATATATATAAAATTATATATATTCCATATATATATATATATGGAATCTTCTCCTGTATTAGGTTTCCATATGACCTCCACATATGCCTCTTAATTTTAGCTATCCCTGCATATGTTCTCTTCCTCATCCTCATCCTCCCTTCCTGCCACACTTGGTCCTTCCATTCCAGCCACTCTTCATCTATAGTATAATTTGAAGCCAGTGATACTGATTCTTGCAGCAGTTCTTTTATTATTTAGGACTGTTTTAGCTGTCGTGTGTGTGTGTGTGTGTGTGTGTGTGTGTGTGTGTGTGTGTTTCCATATGAAGCTGAAAATTGTCCTTACAACATATGTGAAGAATTGTGTCAAAATTTTGATAAAGATAGCATTGAATCTGTAAATTGCTTTCGGGAGGATAGTCATTTTTGCTTTATTAATCTTACCAATCCATGAGCATGGAAGGTCTTCCCATGATATCTTCCCAAGATATCTTCTGATATCTTCTTCAATTTATTTCTTCAATTTCTTAAAATTTTTAATCATGCAAGTCTTTCACTTGTTTGGTTAGAGTAACCCCAAGATGTTTTATGTTATTTGAGGCTTTTGTAAAAGGTATTGCTTCCCTGATTTCTTTGTCAGTCTATTTGTTGTTTGTATACAGGAGGGCTACTGATTTTTGTGAGTTAATTTTTATCCAGCTACTTTGCTGAAAGTGCTTATCAGCTGTAGGAGTTTTCCAGTGGAGTTTCAGGGTCTCTTATGTTTACAATCATATGTGCAAATAAGGATAACTTTGACTCTTTCCTTTCTAGTTTGTATCCCCTTGATCTTCTTCAGTTGTCTTATTGCTCTAACTATAACTTCAACCTTATCTTGGACAACCTAATCTTGTTTCAGATTTTAGTGGAATTTCTTTAAGCTTCTCTCTATTTAAGTTGATACTGGCTACTGGCTTGCTGTAAACAGCCTTTATTGCATTTAGATATGTCTCTTGTATCCCTGATCTCTCCAGGACTTTTATCATGAATGGTTGTTGGATTTTTGTCAAAGGCCTTCTCTGCATCCAATGAGACAATCATGTAGTTTTTGTCCTTCAGTTTTTACATGGTATACAATGACATCCTCTCTCCTTTGTTTTTCCTTCCATCAGAAACAACATGAGAGAGTGAAGGAGCAGATGGAAGCTGTGGGCACCTCTCTGAGTATGTCTACAGACTCTCTTACAGTACCTCGGCTGACGCTTGAGGAACTTGATGAGATAATAAAGGTAAGGACATACCTGATTGCTCCGGCTTGCTGTTACAGCAACTTTGAACAGCAGCTTCGTGTCAGAGTACTCCAATTCAATTCAAGTCAGTAGAATTGTGAAACAGTTTCAGGTAATGCAGATCTCTAGTTTCTTGTGTTTCACAGTAGCACACACAGCTACTTAAATCTCAGTTTCACAAATTAAGTAAAATTAGAAGTTCTGCTCTGTTTGAATCACTTTCATTTCACATCCTCAAGAGCCACATGTGACCGCAGTTTTGATGGCATGGATATGGTCACAGTGAAATCTATTAAAAGTACTGATGCAGTTTTACCCTATTCAATCTACCTAGGAAGCTATTTTAACAAACCAAATCATCCAATCAGTAAGTAAACAATAAATTAAATGGACAATTTTCAAAAGAAAAATACAAACAGCCAATAAATACATGGGAAAAGGTGTTCAACATTCTTAACTATCAGGGAATGCAAACTTAAACAGTTTTGACTGAGAAACCGTTTCATGTCAATCAAAATGGCTATCATCAAGAAAACAAGCACTGGCCAGGATATAGGGGGAAATTAACCTTTATTCACTACCAACTGGGCCTGTAACTTTGTACAGCCACTACAGAGTAGAACTCCTATATGACCCCGCTGTACCACTCCTGGGTGTTTAACTGAAGGACCAAGTCAAAACATCACAAAGATCCTTGCACATCCCACACTATTCACAATAGATAAGAAATGAAACCAACCTAGATGTTTACCAATAGATGAATAGGTAAAGAAATAAAGAAAAATGAGGCCATGATGTTTTCAAGAGAATGACTAGAACTGGAAACCATTATCTTCGATGAACAAGCTGTACTCAGAAAGACAAATGCCAGATTCTTTTATTGTATTTGTGCAACATAGATTTAAAATTATATGCAAGAGTGTGTTTATATGCATGTGAATATAGGTCATGAAACTAGAAAGGGGGTTATGAGAGGAGAGGAGGAGATCTTAAAGGAAGGGAAAAATGAAAGGTCTGGTGGAACAGCTGTAATAAAAAAAAGTAGAATGGAAGACTATCTGGGGAAGGAAGGGAACCAGTCAGAGAGAAGCAGGGCCCCAAAGAAGGGCCACAGGGGAGGGCAAAAAGTCAGAAAATCTAACAGCATACATGTATGAAAATGCCATAATGAATCCAATTACTTTGTTTACCAACCTAAAAATTGATTTTTTTAAATCCAGCATTTTAAACCCAAATTTAAAAAGGCATGCTTTTTTAAATAGAAAATTTCCAACGAAATATAATGAATGAAATGACCATGAAATAAATGACTTGTTTTTATTCCCCCTGGAGGCCATCAGAACTAAAGCAATCTGGTTACCATATCATTCTTCTTTGGCTACTTAAGTCCCAAAGTCCCCGCTTCTCACACCCAGCCCTCATCACTATCCCTAGTGGAGTCAAAATCCTTAAGGATGAGCCTACCAACACTGTGCTCCAGAATTTTTTAACTTCTCTCCAACCTTTTCCTCCAGCCCACCTCTATTGCACATCCTAGAACCACCCCAGATCTTGTCACGGATCTTACCTTCTCCGGAATCCATCTTAAACCCTCCCTTGCCAAGTACTTTCTCTTACCTCACTTTAGAGCACCCACACCAACAATTTGTGGACCACCTCAGTCCCTCATCTCCACCTCCTTTCTTTTCTCCCTAACCAGCTGAAACGGTCAGTCTAACTATTCCTGTAAAACACCTTGAACTTCCAAGTCCACCTGTTTCTGTTAATTCACATATAGATTCTAACCCTGGGTCTCCACCCACGCAGCTGGATGTAACTTGTAAGATTCCCATGTCCCTCCCATCAGCTCTGGCTGGTGACTTAGCTTCACATATCATTGGAAAACTAAAAACAAACAGGATTCTCCTCACCGCTCCTCCTTCTGTCTGCCAGCCCATCCGCTCCTGTATCTACCCTTCTCCCTTACTCAGAAGAGTTACTTCCCCAGCACCCCGAAATCACATCCTCCTGGGCCCTGGAAACTTGGTTGCAGGGCTTTTGTCCTTTGGTCTTCTTTATTCTTGTTTAAAAAAAAAAAAAAAAAAAACACTTTTTATTGGTTCTTCATGAATTTCACATCATGCACTTCAATCCCGCTCATCTTCCTCTCCCCTCCTTATGGAAGCTGTAGTGTGCCACAGTGAAAGCCACAGTATACCCTTTTGTCCACACTTCTTTGCTTGCAAATATTAATTGCAGTGAGTCATTGGTCTGGTTCAAGGCTTCTGCTATACCATCAATACCGGAACCTCCCTGGAACTCCTCTTAGCTATCTTATTGCTGCCCTGTGTCGTGGAGATCTGCAGCTTTGGATCTTCAGGATCAGCTGCTTCACTTTCTCCAGCAGTTCACTGATGGGCTAGATGTTTGGGCAAGCCAACTCAAAGCTCTGGATCTGGGCGTGGGAGGTATCTGAGCTGGTCAGCCCACCAGGTCTACTGCACCCACGCCACAGAGTGAGTTCTCCAACACTGCACCAGATGGCTCATCCAGTGCTGCAGCCAGCTCCCCTGCTCTTGTGCTTTTGGCCAGCTCACCCTCACCCATGCAAGAGAGCCAGCTCTACTCTGCTGCCCAGGCAAGGTGCAGGGCCCACTCTCCCAAGTGCTGCAGCCAGTGAGGGGCAGAACCAGCTCTCCCACTCTGCTCTCATAACCTGTAGTCCAGTTCTCCCACCTGCCACAGGTGGTGAGGGGTAAAGGGTGGGGTGGGGGGCATCTCCCCCTTGTCCATGCCACCACACAGCGATGAGTGGCAGGGCCAGCTCTCCCATGCTCACACCCTCAGGGCAGCTCACAATCCCCTATAACTCCTGTAGCCAGGGACAACTCTACTGTTCTTCCTGGAAGATACATAGCTCCCTCTCCTGAGTGCTGCCACTGGCAGTGAATGGGGTCAGCTCTCCTGCTCTCACACCCTCAGGGCCAGCTCTCCCACAGTGACCAGGTGAGGGGTGGAGACAGTACTGCAGAGCCCTCAGACATTAACATGTCCCCAGTGACAGCCCAGACCAGGGACATCCACCTTGCCTTTGGTGGTAACAGACCACACCCCCCAACCCCGCTGCTGTCCATGGCCCTCAGTGGCAGCACAGAGCTGGTCCTCACCATGACCTTAGGTGGTATCACCAGCTGCTCACATCAGGCTGTTCCTCACTCTCCTCGAGTGTCTAGTTCTGCCTATCTTCATTGTGTACACATCCTTCAGCTTCTCTTTTTCTTCCATTTCTCCACCACTTACTTGCTTCTCTGGGAATCTGGGGTCATCTCAGAGATGATCTCAGAAGTGCTATTATGTCCATGCAATGCGGCCCCAGGCAGGATTCATCTCCAGGGTATCACCCAACTCTTATGCTTGTTGCTTTGTTGAACTCTAATTGTCAACGCATAGCTTACTCCAGTATCACCAATCTTTTAAACACACACGCAGGCACATGGGCACACACACACACATACACACACACGTACACACACAGACACACACAAACTCAAGGAAGAAAGGAAGGAAAGAAAGAAGGGAGGAAACTGCCCTTTGGAAAAGCTTTTGTTGCTAAAAGGCTTACAGCCCTTCTAATCTTGTTTCATAAAAAATGTCAGCTGTTATTTTACCTCCCAGCCACCCACCATCTGCTGAGCTCAGCCCACTCTGCGTGGGATCCCATAGCTCTCCACTGATACAGTTCTCTGCACCCTCCGTGTGGTAAGCACGTTAGTGCAGGCCACGAACTACCCCTGCCCTTTCCCTTTCTTTGCTGTTATTGGACAACCATTCAAAAGTGAGAGCTATATTCTTAGCTCAGGGCTATGTGGAATGGTTTTGAGATGGCCCTGGTCCTGGCCTGTGCTGGGCTCTTCTCTGGAGGATAAGTAACTTAGCATTCAGGACAGAGCCCTCATTTCCACCCTATTTTCTCCTAGTTGACCTCATTGGCTCTGAAGGCTTTAAAAAATAGTTGCACAAGTGATCCCATCATTTACACCACCATGTCTGACCCTGCTGTCCAAGCCTTTGTAGACTAAGGCTTACTGGACATTAAAAGTCAGAAGGCAGTGTACTGTGTCACAAAGTCAGAATTCCATCTACCGCATAATAAGCACATCAAACCTCACATATGCTGAATAAAAGCTGCTTCCTCCCACCCTCCCCCATCTCAGTCAAGGGAACAGCAAACTTGTTCAAGACCAACATCCCCAGTCATTTCTGAATTCTCCATTCTTCAGGTGACTTTTTACCAAGACTTTTTGGCCCTCTGTCCAAAATGAACCCTAGCTTCTGGCCACTTTCTCATCTCTGCTGCTCCTCTCTAGTTCTAATCACCTCGCGTCCCAGATGAAGTGCCAAAGAAGGCTCCTAACAGATGCAGTTGCTGCCACTGTGGCCCCCCTACATGCATTTCTAATCCATTAGCAGAAAACCCATTTCAAAACATAATCAGACCATATCATTTCTCCTACTGAACTTCTAGTGACACTTAAAATCAGAACCACATTTTACCACAAGCCATGAGGCTCTGCATGGCCTGGCTCTCACCTACCTATCCGACCTTATGCTTTAACTTACTCTCTTCCTCACTCACCACACAGCAGCTCATCAAATTCGCTTTCAAAAATACCATATTTAGTCCTCCCTCAAGACCTTTGTACCTACTGTCCCTAGATCTTTAAATGACTCCTGTCTTTGTGACTGATTAATCCAAGAGAACCTTTTACCTCCAACTACTATCCACCCCATCCTGCATGTTGCAAGTTATTCAAAATTTATTCAAAATTTTTCCACTTATGTGATCCTTGCTGACTGTCTGTGCCTTCCCCTTGGTTGCATCCCTTGAAAGCAGCAACTGTGTTCTTTCTGTCTTCTCTCCAAGAGTATTGGGCATGGACTAGACACATAGTAGACATTTGTTAAAGGAATAATGAGATAATGAGTACAGATGGAACACCAGTGATATTTTTCTGTTCATATTATTTAAAACAATGTGACCAGCCAAATGGCTAGAGGCTTATTATAACTTCTAAGAAATAAATCTTGTGCGATAGAAACTGTGCTCCAATCTAGAGACACAAAAACAAGTTCAACTCAGTTCCCAACTCCTAAGCCTTTGTAGTATCATGTAAGAGTTTGTAATATCATGAGTGAATATTCATGTACAATTATTATAGTAGTATGGGGGTGCCTAACAGTCCTATGGGAACACTGTCTCCCAAGAAGTTAGGGGTTGCTGCAGCATGGGAGTGATATCTGAGCTCAATTTAGATGGGTGAGCAGAACTCCAAGAAAATCCCCACAGTTAAGAAAGAAAAGATATTCCAGGTTGGAGAAATACTGTGTACAGTAACCAGGAAAAAAATACATACAGCATTAAAACAACTAGTTAGACAAGGTTGGTCTATGAGATACAGTGCAGAAAAAAGGATTAAATCAACAGAGAAAGATGAGTCAGAGATGAGAACGGAGCTACAAAGGGAAAAGCAAGGAGCTGTTTCTGAGGAGAGAAATGATATAACCATCACCTTTCCTGAAGATGGTGGAAACTAATAAAAAGCCAGAAAGACTCAGCTCATAGAGGAATCCTGGCCACTAGGGCAAACCTACCCAGTCCCTTTCGCACTGTGCCCTGTGAGGAGAGATTTAAAATTTAGGAAGAAGAACTATGCCCAACTCCACCCTCTTCTTGGATGGAAGCTGAAGGCAGAAAGCCAATTTCCTTGAGTTCTTCATTAAGAAAGCTCTTTGGCTACAAAGGCACCTGATGGTCACACTGCCTGACCAGGTAGATTAACTGTCCTTGGATTGAGTACCAGTTACCAGTTGGCTGAGACTTGACGGCATGCTTTCAATGTGCACAGAAATAACATGCTCCATCTCCATATTTATTTATTTTCCAACTTTGTTTAGAAATTGGAGGCCGGAAAGCAGGGCTTCCTGGAGTCTGGTGGATTCCCCCAGAGAGCTTTTCTGTGAAGGAAATATAAAGGTGGAGCACTAATGGGGTGTGTGGCTAACAGAAGCTGTCGATGTAGTTTTCACTCTTAAAAAGGCAGTAGATCATGTCTAAATGATAAGGAAGCTATCCACGGAGAAACAGGTGAACGAGGGAGTACACAAATCCTCCTTCCAGTAGCTTAAGCCTGAAGCTGACAAGAAAGAAAATGATCACTTGTGCTGTTACCTGGGAAACGGTTCTACGTGTCTCCAAACTCAAGTCACTTAATCTGTTCTTCTTTAGAATGCATCTGGAATCTATGCAGAAATAGATGGTGCCAAAAATGAGCTACAAGGGAAACTTTCTAATCTAAGCAACCTCAGTCATGATTTAGTCCAAGAAGCTACAGACCATGCATACAACCTTCAAAAAGAAGCCGAGGAGCTGAGCAGGTACCATCGAAGTTTTATTCAATTCCATACCAGAGTCCTATTTGCTAGAGACAGCAAATAGATTGGAGTTGCCTTTGCTCGATTGCTGACTTGTTTGCAAATATTTCCTCAATGCCAGTCATCATTTTTTGCAATTGTTTATTGTTGCTGGGAGACATGTTTTTGTTTTTTTATTTATTTATTTGTTTTTATTTTATTTTTATTAGTTACAGTTTATTCACTTTGTATCCCAGCTGTAGGCCTCTCCCCATCCCCTTCCAATTCCATCCTCCCTCCCTCTTCTTCTCCTATTCCCCTCCTCCAGTCCAATGATAGCACAGGTCCTCCACCCCTTCCATCTGACCCTAGTCTATCAGGTCTCATTAAGACTGCCTTCTTTGGTATATACTCACTTATAAGTAGATATTAGACATCTAATATAGGATAATCATACTAAAATCTATACACCTAAGGAAGCTAATCAAGAAGGAAGATCCTGGTAAAATGCTCAATCTTCATCCAGAAAGGCAAAAGAGATGGAGATCAGAAAAGGGAGAAAACAGGGAACAGGACAGGAACCTACCACAGAGGGCCTCTGAAAGATTCTACCCAGCAGGGTATCAAAACATATGCTGAGACTCATAGTCAAACTCTTTGCAGAGTGCAGGGAATCTTATGAAAGAAGGAGAAGATAGAAAGACTTGGAGGGAATAGGAGCCCCACAAGGAAAGCAACAGAACCAAAAGATCTGGGCACAGGGGTCTTTTCTGAGACTGATACTACGCATAAGGACATGCATGGAGATAACTTAGAACCCCTTCACAGAAGTAGCCCATGGCAGCTCAGTGTCCAAGAAGGTTCCCCAATAATAGGACCAGGGACCATCTCTGACATGAACTCATGGGCTGGCTCTTTGATCACCTCCACCTGAGAAGAAAGCAGCCTTACCAATCCACAGAGGAAGACAAAGTTTTTTTCTTTTTAAAATGTCTTTGAGGCTGAGTGTGGTGGAGAATACCATTAATCCCAGAACTCAGGGAGGCAGAGGCAGGCAGATCAATATGAGTTTGATTCCAGCCTGGTCTACAAAGAGTCCAGGACAATCAAGGCTATGACAGAGAAACCCTGTCCCAGAAAAAAACAAAAGTAAGACTAGAAACCTGTGCTCTAGGGAAGGTTGTAAGTGAGAGCTGTTCTACAATTATTAATAAGGTGAATGAGGCAAAAAAATCAAATCCCTTCACAGTGTCTAATTCTACCATCATCACCTGCTAATTTACTTTCCAAACTCAAATATCAAAAGCTGATTTGATGTTAGCAATAGAACTGACTTCTGGTAAATACTCACCTTTCTGCAGTGCCTAACAGGAAATGCTTGATTTAACTCCTGTTAAGAGAAAAATCAATTGCCAATTTCCCTCACAGCACCAAGAAAGAGTCAAATGCCCTTTGGGCACTCAATTAATGTTGATTAAAATGTACCGAAAGATCGGAATTGAATTCATGACCATGAAATAGGTAAATCATGAGATCGTTATAGACAACAAGCACCTGGAAAGGTCAGGGGTAAAGAACAGAGATTAATGTTCACCCTAAACATGTACCATTTTTTTTACCTCTTTACCAAAAATTTCACCTTCAAGACTGAGTTTCTTAGTTAGGGTTTCTATTGCTGTGAAGAGACACCAGGGCCATGGCAACACTTATAAAAGAAAACATTTAATTGAGGCTGGCTCACAGTTTCAGAGGTTTAGTCCATGATCACCATGGTGGGAACATGGCGTGCAGGCAGACAAGATGCTGGGGAAAGAACTGAGAGTTCTACATCTTGATCTGCAGGCAGCAGAAGGGGACAGTGGCTTACTGAGCATAGCTTGAGCATAGGAGACCTCAAAGCTCACCCCCACAGTAACACACTTCCTCCAACAAGGCCACACCTCCCAATAGTGGCACTCCCGATGGGCCAGGCACTCAATCACATGAGTGAGGGGGTCTTACAGAATAAGAGAGAGGGAAGAAAGGAGAAAAAGAGGGGAAAGATGAAGGGGAAAGAGAGAGGGAGGAAGAAAGAGAAAAGAAAGAAAGGGGAGGAAGGAGACAGAAAACATGAAAATTTATAGCATTGGCAGTGCGGGTGTTTTACAGTATTATATTCAGTTTGGTGTCGCGTCTCTAGGAAACGTGCTTTTTATGAAAGCAATAAAAGGGACTTAGAAAAAATTCCATTTTCAATACCACTGTATTGATTATTGGTTTTGAGCCATCCTCTGGCTCTCACAGCACCCATGTCCCACTGGCAGGTACACACAGCACCTTTCTCTACGTGTCATTCTGCAGGGGCCTTCCAGCAGGGTTCCATAGAAGCCACTGTACATTTCACTTCTTCCACAGTCACGAACGTCAGTCACCCTGTCATCGTATTCCTGACTCAATCTATTCACGGAAACATTCAAAATTTCCCTTCAAATTGTAAAGACCGAAAATTTTTCAAATTGGCTGGTTTATACATTTTTTTAAATCTCTTTTTTCTTCTGGGAAGGAAGCTTGTGTTGTTTTGCTTTGTTGCAAAGTCTCTTGTAACCCAGACTGGCTTCCAACTCTAAAGGATGACCTTGAACTTCTGATCCTTCTGCCCCTCCCTCCCAAGGACTAGGATTACATGTGTGTGCTGTTGTACTATTATATGCATTGTTGGGGATCAGATTTAGGGCTTTTTGCATGCTAGGTGTTTTGTTTGTATTTGTTTATTTTGGTTTATTGGACACAATCTTAGGGTTTTACTCTGCAGCCTAGATGGGCTTGAAACTCACAGCAATCCTCCTGCCTTTGCTTCCTGAGTGCTGAGATTACAGGCATGATATCCTTTTTTTTTTTTTTTTTTTTAATTTCCTACTTGTTTTTAAAACAAAATCTCAACCACTCAATTTTACCACTGAAGACTCAGGAGCCAATGCTGGGGTGAAAACGTGCTAGTTCAGAGAGGCAGAGAGAGAACCCAGCTGACCTTCCTACTTCACTGATGTCCCAGAAGGAAAAAGACCCCTTCTCCTTCTCCCTTCAAACTGAATGTCCCTTCTTTCTATTTCCTGTGCATCTCTCTATCTGTCCTCCAGACTTCCTCTCAATCTCTATGTTTCTTTTCTTTCTTTCTTTCTTTCTGATGTCCACTTCCTGTCAACTGGCTGCTATTCCACCTCTTGACCTAGGGTTAACTTTATTTTATCCCGTTTGCAGAAAGCTCTCAGAGTAAAGGTGTGTGCTAGGACTGTGCCACACCACAACTAAAAATAGGTTGTCCAGTACACAATTTCGGGGGTCACAGTGTGATCAAATATCCTGCAGCATCTGCTTCCTTCACATTTTACCCTTGGAGCCCTTTCTAAGAAGAGGTCCCTGGGATTAATGGCAGAGAGCGTTCGGAAAGATTCACCGCCATTTAACATGACTCTTGCCATGACTGATCTCTTTCTCTATAAAAATTAAAGTGTTTTATGACTATCATATAATGAAGACAAAATCATTTTAATGTCCTCATTTTTTTCCTGCTAATTTAAAAAATTAAAATGAACCATTTTGTGGATCCCAACTGTGCCCACTGGGAAAATCAGCCCTGCTATGGAGGAGATTGGCCGACTATGTTCTTAAACAAGAGAAGTTGCTGAGGAAATATAGAGGAAGTTGCTCAGATGGAAGAGGCTAAGAAAGAGCTGACTGTGCTCATCAGTTCTGTGACTGGAAAAGAAGAGCTGGGTAGGATCTGCAGTATCCAGTAGTCTGGGCAGAGACAGCCATTGTCTACTTGGCATTGAGGAACAAAGCGATAGTAGCTGTGAGTGTTTGGGTCTGTGAGAAAATAAGGAGCTGCTAGAGCTGAGAGCCAGTAAAACACAAAGGGTTTAGGATGGACTGTAAGGAGACCTTTTGTGGGATAGCAAAGTATTGGTTAGCCAAGTATGGTGGTGAAGGCCTTTAACCCTAGCACTCAGAGGGGCAGAGGCAAGCTGAGTTCAAAGTCAGCCTCATCTACATAGTGAGTTCCAGAACAGTCAGGGCTATGGAGAGAGACCTTTCTGAGAGAGAGGGGGGGGCGTTATTGGTCAGGAAACTAAATATCATAATACAGTTTCCAAGTCCAGTTCAGAAATGGTTTAAATGTAAGTATAAATCCTGCCGCTCAGGAGATGCAAGCGCAGGGTACCATACGCTGACACAGTTGATCCTTGCTGTGCCTATGTGAATCCCTACTCAGCATTTGATAGGGTATTCTCAGTGACCCAAGCTAGGAAGGGATAATGCAGAGAACATGGGCAGAGGGGAGTCTAGACTGACCTGGGGCTGTCTGAGGAATCAGACAGACAGACAGATAGATGTTAGCTGGCCATTGTGTGCCTGGCAAGGTCTGCACCCTCTTCGGGGGTTGGGCTTCTGGAGTAACACCTGGGTAAGGAGCAGGTAGCGTGGCTAGCAGCATTATGGCGTCAGGCCTTTGTCCAACCTGCACCACTTAAATGAACTTTGCAGGAAGAGAAACAGGGAACTCTTAAAATCCCCATTCCCAGTTTCAGCAGCAACTGCCAAGCAGCAGCTGCCCTGAGCCAAAATGGGATGATGACACCCTGGGGACCACATAGAAAGATGAATGCAGTTATAATGTACTCCCAGGAAGGGAGACTAAAGAAAACCTTCCAAAACCAGGAAGGCGGCATCTGTGATCCCAGAAGTATACAAATGAAACCCTAAGTGTGGCCCCTATTTCCTAAGGAAGTAAGAAGGAGGAATGACAAATTCATTTATTAACAGAAATTTGCACAGTTCGGACATGAATGGGCTGGTGCATAAGGCTTTGGATGCATCAAATGTCTATGAAAATATTGCCAACTATGTGAGTGAAGCCAATGAAACAGCAGAACTTGCTCTGAACATCACTGATCGGATTTACGATGTGAGTATCCCTTTACCTCAGGGTTTGTTGCTCTATTGCCTCATTCTGCTTTGGCTCTTCTTACCCACATTTTTATTAACAGGTTACTACCTGTTCTTTTATATAAAAATACCATTATGTCCTGCTTTTATTTGCTACTGCATTTCCCCCACACGAGTCTTTCTTACTTCCCCTAAATAGTCTCCTTCTGCTTGTGTGTATACATATATAAAAAACCACACTATACAGTATACATGAACACACATAATTATGTGTGATGCATATATGTCTTTGTTTTTTAACATCATTCCTTAACCCTTTAATTCCTTCTCAATGAAAAAGTTAAGTTTCAGGGGCTGGGCATGGTGGTACAAGCCTTTAGTCCCAACACTTGGGGAGGCAGAGGCAGGTGGATCACTGTGAGTTTGAGGCCAGCCTGGTCTACACAGAGAAACCCTGTTTTGAAAAAAAAAAAAACAAAAAGCAACAATGACAAATTGAAGCATCAAGAATGCTATGAAATGAGCATTGTGTACCATAAAGGTTTGGGTTTACAAGTTCATCAGGACGAGTCCAGTTAGCAAATGAGAGTTCCTTTGTAGACGCTCTTTTCTTCGTTGGTTGTTCAATCTTCTTCTTTTTGTCAAAGTCTTTAAAGAAAATACTGTTAGGCTATTGTCTTCTAATACAAAAGACGTCTTAGGATGCATGTCTCTTTTTTTTTTTTTTCAATTCAAAATTATTTATCCAGTGGTTTCTTTGTGACAGGCCTTGGCAGAAGCATTCTCTGAGGTTTGCTGAATTGTCCTGGGGAGCCAGGGGTGGGGGTGGGGCGGGAAGGACTTAACTTTGCTTTCCCCTCTCTACCATTGTTCTTGATCCTGAGCGCTGAAAGCGAAGCTATGTGAATTTCACTGGGTTGTTTAGCAGACAAACGACATCACTTAAATCAGAAAACCATGAAGAGCTGACACCTCTCCGGCTGTTCTTAGCCTCTGTCCGCTTGTTTTGTAGGCTGTGAGTGGGATTGACACCCAGATCATTTACCACAAGGATGAAAGTGACAACCTTCTCAATCAAGCCAGAGAACTGCAAGCAAAGGCAGACTCCAGTAAATCTCATTTTCTCCTCCTTTTGATTCATAGCCGCCTTTTATAAGTGTAGACAGACTTCTGAAACGCAGGCTTAAGGAGTAAATATTTCACCAAATAACATACCAAAATACTTTATAATCCAGTCACAAAACAGCAGACTTGATATTTCAAAGGAAATTATGATTGGAAAACAGCTGTGTGTGGGAAAACTGCAAGGAAATATATTCTTACCCAACTCATGGTAGAAGTTTATACTATTCAAATGTGCTGGCTAATAGAAACATCATACTAGTGATATTAAAGGAGATAAAACCGTAAAATACACTAAAACTATGATTCCGCAATTTGATCTTCCTTTAATCACACAAAAGAGCCGTCCCATCTTTACAGTGAAGGGCAGGCATCATCCCTGTTAGAGCTGACTGGGAAGACCAGCTACATCATCCGGGTGAGAGCCGAATGGGATGATGGGAAAACCACAAGCCATCGGGTTGGCTCTGCTACGCTGCAGCTTGTTTGCTTGCAGCAGCGGATGGTTGTGGATAAGCCTAATGGACACTTAGAAAGAGGCTTTACCCGCCACTATAAAAGCTACTGCGCAGAGAATGGGACAAGGAAGGACGCAGTGAAATACTACAGTCCTGTTAAACCTCACAACTGACTGGACCAAGACTGTCATTCAATGGTCCTTATTTCTCAGGTCATGTGCTCACTCCTGCGGCTATTTGAGCATTGACCAGTGAGTTGGAAAGCCATTACCTAGCTGACTTCCTAATGTCACCTGAAAACAAGCTGGGTTTGAAGTGGAGAACTTTATGAAATTAAATAATCTCAAGTCCACCATGTGTTATCTTTTTGTCCTCTTCTGAAAAAAAAATTATATAGAGAAGTGAGCACACTTTGATTTTCATATTCTGAGGGCTCAGTTCCACAAAGCAACTGCTACTTTTATGCTTTCTAGATAGACAAAAGTAATGAGAATATTATTAATTTTCTCTGTCCTGATTTATCACATAATTCATATTAATGTCTTAGAGAACTAGTTCTGAGTATGCTTTCTGGAAATCAATGAGAACACTAGCAGTAAAGAATTGGGATATTAACAGTTAACTTTTAAAAAGCTAAGTGCTGCCAAATCTGTGTACTGCTTTTGTTTCTTGTGTGGGGAGGGCCAGCATGACAATCCTTAGCAATCTAGTCCCTTAAACGTTCTATTCTGCTTCTCAGCTCTGCCCACATGGTTCTCAATGAGCCCCATCATCACGGTGTCACTGAGCCTCCTGAAAACAACCCTCCTATCTGGAAATAGCATGTCCTCAGAGCCCTACATTTTATGTACAAAAAATCTCCTGCATCGGCTTCTTTGACAGTTTGGCTGATCTGGTTACATATTTCTTGGTCTGTCTGGTTTTGGTTCAATTCCTTCCCATGTACAACGGACAACATAAAGGAGTTAAACTTGATAGGACTCTCTCCTTTGGCAATAAGCACGTTTGTGATATAAATTTGGGTTTTCATTTACTCAGTTACATTTTAATTCCAGGTTTGTGCTTCTCTGTTTTCAAATGGCTTTCTGTGATGACTATTCTCTATTTCTAAGCTGTCTTTGTTTTTCATTATCTATAACAAAGATTTAACAATTGTAACAAACTTTTTTTAAAGTGCTATTTGCCATAATCTTCTGAAAAGACAACAGTTTCTTCCACCAGGAAACACTCACAGCAAAGCGTTTCTTTGTATAAATATCCAGCCCCAAATAGAATCTCCTATTATTTTTATCAAGAGTCCCAAATGTAGAGTTAAATAAAGTAGCGTTTAATGTAGTCACCGGCCCCGAAACAAAAGCTGAAAGCACCCTTAAATTGCCATATCTGAAAACAGAAGCTTCAAAAAATGTGAAGTCACTGTCACTAGAATGTATGTTAAGTTACTCTTGGAATGCTGGGAAATCCTCAGAAACCTAGCGTAAAGAAGTAAGTGCTTATTCCTGGTTACGCTGTGCATGGTGACAGTAGAATAGTGATGGTCCACCTTATATCTGTCCACTATACAGGGCAGTAACAAAACACTCAAAGAGTGAGATGGAAGAGATGGTACCCTGTGTGGGAGGGTGGAGCTGGGTAGGGGGTTAGAAGCCCACTGGAGGAAAGAGAAGAAAAGAAGAAGCAAGGCCATTAGTTTACTATTTGTTAAGCAGTATAAATTTCCTGATGCTTTGGAAGTAAGCCAAACACAAACCAAAACCGCTAGTTACTGGGAAAGCTCGACTTCAGTTCAGAGCCTCAACGTCACGACCCGCTAGGATTTGCTCAAGAATAACCCCAGGCTAGGAACAGTGCCCAGAGCATATTTGCAAGAAAAATGAATAAATACAACTATCACAAATGATTCACAGAGAATTAGATGATCCAGGTCAGTTAACTCATAGGAAGAAGCCTCCAGTGAATTCTTTCAAGTTTTTAGAGAAGAAATGGTACCACTTTTATACAAACACTTAGAAATAATAGCAAAAGAAGTGTGCTCCATCTTGTCCTACAAAAGCCAAAAAGATGTAATTACCAAAACCTCAGAAGGTCATAGAAAAGGGGGAAATGCAAGCCAAATTCTCTCACAGACACAAAATTCCCAATGAGCCAAGTGTGGAGGCTCATGCCTATAATCTCAGCTTTCAGGAGGCTGACTACAAGGTCAGGGCCAACTGAGGCTACAGAGTAAGAGCATAGTTCAAAAAAAAACTTTTTATCAAATCAAATCTACCATGTATAGAAATGGTAGCATATGGCAGACAAAATTAATTTATTATAGGATTTCAAAGGTAGTTTATCATTTAAAATATTGTACCTTACCACATTTACAGGCTACAGGAGAAAATTCATGTGATCATCTGACTATACACAGGAAATCTTTTAAAAAAATTTTAATATATATTGTGGACATATTCTTCCCCAACTCCTCCCAGATCATTCCTTCCTATGCACTTTACTTCGTTAATAAAACAGCACCCATCCAATAATTTTTAAACTCTTAGTAAACAAAAAAACAGAAGGAATTTCCATAATCTAATAAAGAATAATAAAATAATATTCAGCAAACATATTCATAATAAAATATTAAAAGGCTTTTCCAATGAGACTGCAAAAACAAAGACAGGCTATCCTCATGACCAATTCTATATATAAAAATATAAGTTCATTTAAAAAAATAGCTGGAAATTAGCATTTTAAAATAACACTGTTTTCAATAGCATCAAATAGGGAAAAATTAACAGAATTTAGTAAGAGTGCTACATATAAAACTAGAGTTACACTACTAATGGGCAATAAAAATACTCTACAATAGAATTCATTATTTTATGCAATTAATATGGTTTAAAATATAAATAAAATATTTAAGCAAAAGTTTTAAAAGCAATAGATTCCATATTCACTAAGAGAAAGACTCAACTATGGAAAATGGATGATTCTACAACACCTATCTGTAGATGCAATCCAGTGCGAGTTGAGACCTTGTAACAATGTGGATATATAGATAGATGAATTCTGGACTTTTCTTGAGAAGAGAAAGAAAATTCAAGCAGACAATCTTGAAAAGTAAGAGCAAGATACCTAAATGATAACATGTATGAGCAACACTACATGGACTGAGTGGTTACACTCATACATTTATACGCATGATGCATGTATTGGTATAATCAAAGAAAAACAAAACAATAGAGATAATGCATGAAAGAAGTAGGAGTTGGAGGAAGAGGAAAGGGATCAGTTAAAAGGGGTTGGGACATAACAATAAGGCTTGAAGATGATCAAAGTATATTACATACATGTGTGAAACATCATAATGAAATTTATTTTATGTAATTGGTAAATGGAAAAATATATCAAGACTGATAACTTTATAGGTATTCAAACGAACATACAAAAGATCATAGTATTTTGTCTTGTCTTCAGAAAGAATGTAAAAGCAGAAAATATCTTCACTCTTCTGCACATACTTCCCAACACACACACACACACACACACACACACACACACATAATTAAAAGTAAAATAAATCTTTATAAAGTACAGGGCCTGGGAAGATGGGCAACAGGTAAAGGGACATATTGTTCTTGCAGAGGACGTAAGCCTGACTTCCAAACTTACGTGTGGTGGCTCACAATCTATAACTTGAGCTCCAGGGCAGCCAATGTCCTCTTCTGGCCTCTGTGGGCACATATACTCACACACATACATACCCTACACAGACACAAACATAGACACATAAATAAGAATAAAATAGAGCCTTAAAGCTAGATAATAGAAGACAGAGACAGACCTGCAAATAGTGGTCATCTCTGGCTATTCGTTTACAGAGCCCAAAGAAGCCCAGTGAGTGCCCATCTTAATGGGACATCCATGCGGCTGTATTTTGTGTTCACTGTGTGAAAGTTCATCAGGCTGTGCATATATAATCTGTTATTTCTTAGGCACATGACACATATTTATAAAAATTTTATTGAGAGAACTGAGGGCTAAACAGATTTTCTTATAAGCAGGCACCATCAAATGGATAGACAAGTTTCTTTTTTACTTTATTATTTGTGCTACTAGATTTTATTAGTCGCAGCCTTGCCCAACTTCTCAAAAAAAAAAAAAAATAGCATTTTGGCATTCTAAGTCATTCCCAACCAGTGTCCCAAGTTTTCTGCTGTCCTGTACCTCTTATTCTAAATGCCACTTCCCAGAACTGACTGTCTATTTCTAGAATGCTAGATTATTGCATATGTTAAGCTGTTGGAGGAGATGGAGGCTTCTTCCAGGCATCGTGGGCCTCCTGGTACTTTCCCCTGCTTCTTCTCCACAGGCAATGAAGAAGCAGTGGCTGACACCAGCAGGCGCGTGGGAGGAGCCCTGTGGAGGAAAGGGGCCCTTCGAGACCGACTGAATGATGCCATTAAGCGACTGCAGGCAACAGAGAGAGGTAAGGATGCAGAACTTCAAGGTCCTAGGTCTTTATGCAAGGGGGGAGTCTTTCATACATTAGGGTATTTGTTCTCTCATAACAACAAAATGTTCATTACTATCCAAAAACTACCTGAGAAATAAAGCTCTAACTCTATTACCCAGAGATATAGTTCCTGCATGTGTACGTCTACCCGTGTTTGAATAGGATTGTACTGTTTAAACTGCTTAGTACCTGTCTTGTGAACATTTCTCCCTTGCTAACAGCATGCCCTAATTTGGTCACTGGATTTCTCTGGCCTCCACTGTAAACAGCATCCTTCTTTTCTATGTCAAGTTATTCTTATCAAATAAGCAGGAAGATCAATGCAGCAAACAGAGAAACAAGAGTGCTTCCCTAACCTGATCTGGGACTCTAGTGGTGTCTTGAAAAGCTGGGATTAGGAAGCAGATGTGTCTTCCAGGCATAGCAAAAAAGTTAAGGCACTGCTGCTTGAGATGGGTTTTGTGCTGACATGAGCTGGCCTTGGAACCCAGGAGCTCTGGCCTGTCTTGGAGAGTGTACATGCACAGAGAGGCCTTATCAAAGGTACAGATGATTGAAGCTTGTAGGGCTCCATGCTGCAGATATCAGAGTCACTGTTTATCTTCCAGGTGGAGAATCCTGAGGTTTGTCAGGGCTGGGAACCTTGCTCCAATGGGTGCAGCAAATAGGAAAGATCCAGGATTCAAACCAATGTCCAACAGGATCCAGAGGATGGAAGATCAAACAAAATGTTTTTCCACTTTAAAAACTTGAAGTTCCTCTGTGGCCTGGCAATGTCCATCCTCTCCCCCTTCAGCCAGTGATCAAAGAGCGGGCAACAGAGTCCATGTCAGAGACAGCTCTGCTCCCCTTACTAGGATACCCACGTGAAAACTAAGCTGCCTATAGGCTACATCTGAGCAGACGTCTAGGTCTTCTTCATGCATGGTCCTTTGTTGGTGCATCAATCCCTGCAGGACCCAGTGGTCCCAGAATTGTTGGCTCTGCAGACCACAGAGGAAGAGGATGCAGGCAGTCCTAATGAGACTTGATAGGCTGGGGTCAGAAGGTAGGGGAGGAGGGCTCCCACTTTCTGAGAAATAGGGAGAAGAGGGGGGGAAGAAGAAGGGAGAGTGGGACCAGGAGGAGATGAGGGAGGGGCTACAATCAGGATGTAAAGTGACTAAATTAGAAAAAAATTAAGTTAAATTTAAAAAAAAAAATAAAGCCCTTTCAAAAAAAGTTATGACACCCCTAAGTATTTTTGTTACAAAAGTAACACATTACCCTTATAGAAAAATGTGAAAACCCAGATTAGAGTTGGAAAAATGAGGAAAAGTCACCTATAACCCCATCATCTAGAAAAAAATTGTTGTTATTAATTTACATTATCTTTGTTTCAAATAGGCAATGTTTTGTGTGTATGATGTATTTCTGTGTGTCTGTGTGTGTGAGAGAGAGAGAGAATAGAAGCACATACCACCGCACCACTGTACACTCTGAAAGTCAAATAACAACCCCAAGAATTGGCCCTCATTGTCCACCTTGTTTAAAACAAGGTCTCTAGTTCCTGGAACCCACTTTGTAAATCAGGCTGGCCTTGAGCTTGCCTTGGTCCTCCTGCTCCTGCCTCTACCTCAAGACTGCTGGGACTACAGAGCTGTCTCACTACACCTGACTATTCTGTTGTTTTTGTGGGGTAGGGTCTGGTCATGAAGCCATGGCTGGCCTAGAACTTAATATGTACCCTCCCTAGGTAGGATAGCCTCGCACTTGTGGCATAGGATGGCCTCACACTTATGGTAGTCCTCACCGCCAGCCAGTTCACAGGCTTCTAGGGATACTTCTGTCTCTGCTCGCCAACTCAATGGAGGAACTGGCTTACAGACGTATGCTGCCATATCTGACTTCCTGTGGCTTCTGGGGAATCCCAGCCCAAGTATATCTTAACATTAAAGCTTTTCAGAAACATGTTTTCTTTTGGGGAGAAAAAAAAAAACCCTTTACTTATTCATTTACTTCTGTACTAAATGTAGCATCATTTTTATGGTGGCAAGAGTCTTTCACAATAATTACTTTTCCATGAGAGGAAGAGATTTTCATTTTTTTTTTTTTATTTTTTGGAAGAGGTTTTTATGATGAAGTTCAGATGTAAACATCATAGAAGCTGTAACTTCTTGTGTGTGTTTTGTTGCTTTCTAACCAGATTGCTAACCTAAGTACATACTTTCAGGTTGTTGTTTGTTAATTACATTTTGTAATTTACTTCTTAGTTTATGAACATTTTGATATTTGTGAGACTGCAGTCTTACCATCTCACATCAGTGCTATTGAGCATATTCCAGTTGCCTTAACTTATCACACAGTTGTGACATATTTCAAAGCCTTAGTCTTCTTTCACAGACCAAAATTTGAGGTCTCTTTCACCCCAGTATTTGGACTGATGTCAGTGATCTCCACTGAAGGAAATGTCCCTCTGCTCTGTGTGCAGGGGATGCCCAGCAGCGCCTGGGCCAGTCCAAGCTGGCCATCGAGGAAGCCAACAAGACGACAATGGCTGTTCAACAGGTCACCATACCAATGGCTAGCAACCTCAGCAACTGGTCACAGAACCTTCAGACCTTCGACTCTTCTGCGTATAACACAGCGGTGGATTCGGCTCGGGATGCAGGTACTGTTCACAAGCTTTACCTTCTTCCCTACCCAAAGAACTGGCCAGACGCTACACAGACATTGATAAGAAACAGGATTCTCCATCTGCTTTTTAGTTTGGAATGCTGCAGGAATTAGTTTAGAAAAAGAGAAACATTCTGCTCAGCTTATCTATGTGTTTATCTGGAGTCTAGATTTACTTAGAGTATAGACCCTTACTTTGTACCTATGTGAAATATATATATCTTTAACATAAATGTGCAGATAGATGCATTGGTAGAAGTAATACCATAGTTAAATTGATGGAGGAGGTTTTTTTTTTTTTCTTTTTTAGTGTGGCAGCAATTATAATGGTAGCAAATATCTTTATCAATGTAAGACTGATGTTTTAACATAACAGTTTAATCAAATGTTAGAGTAATAACCTCAACAAAATACTGTCTTACTTTTAGAGGAAAAAACTAGCAAATGGCATTGATTTTTACTAACTGCCATTTGCATTCTACTTGAGTAAATTGGATTACTACCAACAAATGCCAACTGTGTGTCTTGGCCAATTCACGTATACAACTGAAAATTAAACCTATGAATGCCTATTGTTAAATAAGAGCTTCCTATGCCTGCCCTAGCTCCTGAATAATGGCAGAGAGGCCTTTATATTTATTAAGAGCTTCAGGCACTACAGCTGGGGACATACTGAGCTATTCAAATGCAACTATGCTGGCTTGGCCTATGTCCCAGCCATGAGGCTCATTACGAGCCATTTTAGTCTCACTCTGGCTGCTGCTTCTTCATTTGTGTCATCACGGCATCTCCTCTCTTTGATCCTCCTCTGAGACACTCCTCACTGGGATCAGCAGTTATGCCTTAACTCTCCTGCCCAGCTATAGGCCGTTCAGCTCTTTATTAACCAATCAGAAGGTAATGGAGAACAATGTTTACACAACATCGAGACAAGAGAATCTTCATAAAAAAACAACAGTGCCAAAGCCTCACCTGAATCAGCTCTGTACTGGCACCGAAATCAGCATTTAAATAATACAGAGACAATCTTTACCCAGTGACATTACCCCAACCGTCCACCTAAACGTAGTTTTGTGTATATAGTTTAAAATAATAACAAAGAATTCTTTTTTTTCCATTCTCACATTTTTGTTCAGAATCTTCATAATCTCTCAGATATCAGTGTCTAGCAGTGTCATGACAAATCCTGACCAGGGTTATCAGCCATTCTCTACAAACTGTTCTCCAGAGTAGCTTTACAGACCAGCCCCGAATTGAAATAGTTATGAATTCGTACCTGATCTGTTGCTAGCAATCCTACTGCAATTTACAAAGGCTGATTGCCATTACAGGACTATAAATATAACCACTTACCCAATCACTAGCTCAAGAGTATACCACTTTACTAGAATTTGCAAAGTCCTAGTTTGATCTCCAGAACTGGGGAATGGGGGTGGGGCAGGGAATGGAGCAGGAGAGGAACTGTGTTATTCATTGTTTGCATTTATCAGAACATTGCCTTGGGAATATTTTCTGTATCTGTATTAAATTTATTTTCATATTTTTTCATTTGTCCTATCAAGTTGTCATAATAATCATCCGAAGCTAGCTCCAACTGAAATTGTCTCCAGCTACTGTGTTTTTCCCAAATAGTATTTGGCGGTTTAAAATAAATTTAACAACATACCATAATATAAGAGACTTTAGAAAGAGTCTATAGGAAGAGGGTAAGAAATGTCTTATATACCTTTCCATAAGCAGAATTTTAATGTAATGCTGTAAATATGTTTTATTATTTCCCTTTTTTACTGATCACTATCATATAAAATGGCTACTGGGGTCAGCACTATACTAGTCTAGATGAATGGGAATGCATGCTTTGCCCTAGTCACTTTTTCTTTTATTGTGCCCTTAATTGTCCCCTAATGCCTAGGCGCTGTCTCAGAAGGAGGTCCAGAACCAAAAAAGTAGAGAGAAGGGGGTTGGGGAGACAGGGGAGAAAGAGAGGAGAGAAGGGAGAGAAGAAGGGAGGGAGGGAAGGAGAGGAAATGAAGGAGTAAAGAAGAAAGAAAAATCCATGTGGTCTGCTTACAGTGTCCCCTTGCTTGGGCCATCATCTGAGACTGCAAAGCTGGCCCCTCTCTCTCACTATGGCAAAGGCAGCTTGGCTGCGTGCTCCTGGTTTCCTCCACCTAACTCCACTTCCACTGTAACAGCAGCCACAGCAGCGAAAGGTACACTCAGACATCCTGGAAAACACCCTTCTTATCTTTTACCAGTAAAAGCCCTTTCACCTGTTGTGTCAGTCTGTATTACAGATGTGTGGAGCCTAAGCTATATGATTAAAGGAACATCTGTATGTTGGGCATGGAGCCTGCCCTTTAGAATGTACATTCTGAGTCGGCACACACCACATTCCATTTATAAATCAATATGGGCTCTAAATGTCACGACAACAACAACAAAAAAAAGCACACGCAGAACAGGTTATGCTTTGAGCCCTGCTATTAATTTTGTAAGGTGAAAAATGATGTTCAATAGAGCTACCAGAGGTAGTGTTTGCTGTATCGCACTTGAGTCTTATAATTAATATTCGAGTGATTTGTTTTCCTTATTGCAGTGAGAAATCTCACAGAGGTCGTCCCCCAGCTCCTGGATCAGCTTCGCACTGTTGAGCAGAAGCGGCCTGCAAGCAATGTTTCTGCCAGCATCAGGAGGATCCGAGAGCTCATTGCTCAAACCAGGAGCGTTGCCAGCAAGGTAGGTGGTGAGCGGTGTCATCAGTTACCTGGGAGTGACGGGGAAACGACACCGAGTGCCAACTCCTCAGCAGCTCCTGAAACCGGGCACCTTCCCACTATATTATTTATCAGAGTCACATGAGAAGCTTTGAAACCGGTAGGATACAATAGCACAGGACAATAGTCCAAGAGAGAAAAGGACCACACAGCAAGTTCCAGGTCAGCCTCGTCTACACCGCAATTTCCCAGCCTCTGGGCTACACAGCAAGATCGCATCTCAGGAAACATACAAATAAGGAAATCTTCTTAAAAGTAAACCAAATCTTAGTCCCAACATCATAGCAAAGAGGGCTCCACCCCAGTCATCTTTTAAGTGACAGGGTTATCCTCATGTGGAGCCAGAACTAACCACAAATTTCTAGTCAGCAAAGGTCATGAGCAACAGAAATCAAGTTAAGTTTCAATTAAAAAAAAAAAAAAAGGCTCAACTCTATGTTCTAATTATTCATTTTTGACAGCTGGTTAATGCAGCTACCATATGGAATAGTCTTGCAAATATGTCCCACCTGCAAAACTAACCCCGGCACAACACGCATTATGTGAAAGTTTTATTGATCGCTCTGCAGGCTTAACTGAGGAATAACAAGTAAAAGAAAGTAAGGCAAGGCATGCATCTGAGGTTCTGTAACAGAGGGAGCTGAGCAGCAAAACCCCCAGGGTCAGCATCACCAGAGCGGGTCCTGACACAATTAACATTCTCGAGTACTTGAAGAGGACTCATGCTTGGGCCTTTCTTTAATTTGTTTTCATTGATTTATAGACCAGCCTCACTTTTACAGCCAAATTATGTGCTTCTGTCTTCTCAGTTAAGAATTGCACCAAACATAGCCAGACGTGGTGATCCTTGCCTTTATGCCTAGTATTCAGGAGGCAAAAGCAGGTAGATCACTGAATATGAGCCAGCCTGGCCTACAGAGTGAGTTCCAGGACAGCCAGGGCTACACAGAGAAACCCTATCTCAAAAAAAAATAAAATAAAATAAAAAAGAATTGTATCAAACAGAACATTCACACAAGGACTGGTAGAAACAAGAATAAGAAATCAATTGTTTTATAGTGCTGGGGATTATTCTTGGTAAACACATGAAACTTTCAAGTGCTGTGTAATACGGGCCCTGCCTTACAAATTATCTCATTTAGATAGCTCTGTGAATATTTCATGACATATTATCTTAAAAATATAATAAGAAATGTCATATTGAACTGGCTGTGGTAGCACTTACCTGTAATCTCAGAATTGAGAGGCTAAGACAGAGTTGTGTGTTTAAAGCCATTGTGAGTGATAAGAAGTTTCCAGGACAATACAGTGAGACTGCCTAAGGAGTGGGGCATTTTAAAAACGAAGTTTTGTTACTGTTTACTTGGTGATATTATTGAATATTATTTCTATGGAGTATAAAATTGGGGTCCTGATCACAAAGAAAGGGTGGGAGACTCATTTTCTGAAGAGAGACTGTGCCCAGCCTTTGGGCGTTACTCAACTCCAAAGTGAGATGCTTTCCATGCAGCCTTCCCAGACTCTCAGTTCTACAGGTAGACCTCAGTCCCGCACGCTGGCTGATTGATTGAGATGTATCGATCTCTCCACAACAGACAACAGGAGACAGCTGTGCTCCACGCACTGGGGACTAGAACCTCAAGCTAGCTGACTATAAACATCAGCCCAATCAATATCAGCTGATGTAAATACATCTAATTATTCAGAAAGATTTGTACAGACAGCATGGGTATACATATTTTCAAATGCCTTAAAAATCGCTCACAAATCAACTCAGTTCCTAGCGTCATCTTGGGCCTCAAAGAAATGTGCTGAAATGGTGCTTTGCCTCTCAAGAAACATTACAGGGAATGTCTTAAGGAACTTCTTATAACTATTACAAGGATTACAACTATTAACTATTACAAGGATGGAGCCAGGGGCTAGAGGGTGCCTTACAGTTACCATCTTATTTCTAATAGCCTGTTCATTGCATCATGTTACAGAAGCATACTGAGTGGCTAACTTCGGGTTGCCTAGTTATTAAGTGAAACAGGTGTGAAAGGGAGACCCTGACTGTGCAGGTGGATATGAGGCTGTTGCTCACAGCTTTATTCCATACTGCTCTTATCATGACCTTAGGGAGAAAGTTTCAGCAGCTTTAGTACCCAAGATGCCTTATCCTTCTCCCAAACAATTAATTCTTCTATTCAGTAGAGAGTCATTTTGAGTTGTTAAGACAGGTCCAGGGTCCCTTCATCTTATTTAGTTCCCCATCCTGAGTGCGTAATTCACTGGATCTACCTTCATCCTTGGATCTACTTGGTCATCGTCTGCTGTTGTGCTCTCTTCAGCCCATTTCCATCTAAACTTATTGTGTTGTAATGTTCCCTAAATAGTTTCCCTTGCTGAGAATACAGAAGCAAAAAAAAAAAAAAAAAAAAAAGGCATGGAAGAAAGTAGAGGTCCCTCCAGAAACTGTGGGAGAGCATTCTGCTCCTTTCTTAATAGCACTTTCACTGGAATAACTTTGTAATTCCAGATCCAGGTCTCCATGATGTTTGATGGCCAGTCGGCTGTAGAGGTGCACCCCAAAGTCAGCGTGGATGACCTGAAGGCCTTCACATCCATCAGCTTGTACATGAAGCCCCCTCCAAAGAAGCCAGAGCAGGCTGGCTCCTGGATAGCTGATCAGTTTGTCCTCTACCTCGGAAGCAAAAACGTAAGAGCACAGTATGGAGAGTTAAAGGAGATAGTGTTGCCCTCTGCCTTGAACAGAGCTGTTGAGAAAAGCAAACAGATTCCCACTTTGATAGTAAAGCCCAGAAATCATTAATGGCTGAATGCAAGCTGTGACTGAAGGGCAAGATATTCCTGAGGTCAGGGCATATTTCTGGGATTGCTTCCTGGAGACATCCTGTTACATGAATGAATCTGAACAAAGCATTTGAGAGGCCTTTGGAGTAACTGTAGCCTTTGTCTGTCAATGCCGAATCCTGCTTAAAGATGCATAGGGACTGGTTTTCTCAAGGTTTATGGTCCCTAGGTTAGCCTGATGATGCTGGCACATTCCTGGCAGCTATCAAATTTTCATGAGCCTTCAGTAGTTTCCCCTTCTCAATCCCCACCAATGCTGCAAGCACTTAGAGATCTACAGGAACACTGTACTCTGAGGCAGACCCAGGGAAGGCAAACATCAAGAGCGGATATCAGTCCAGCTGCAACTCAGGATGCTGATTCAGGCCAGAAGTGGCTTGTATACACCAACTCTTTGGACCTACAATTGAGCTTCGCAGAAAGAAAAATAAATGATACCATTTGTGTGGACTATACTTGTCCATTTTTATTTAAGTGAATTCTTGATATTTCAGGCCAAAAAAGAGTATATGGGTCTTGCAATCAAAAATGATAACCTGGTATATGTCTATAATTTGGGGACCAAAGACGTGGAGATTCTCCTGGATTCCAAGCCTGTGAGCTCCTGGCCTGCTCACTTTAGTATTGTCAAGATTGAGAGGTAAGGTGAATCTATGGCAAATGGCTTCTGTGTGCACCTTCTAAGGAATGATTGAAAGTATGCACGCACACACACACACATTTATTGTGGGTACCATGTGCTTTTTTTTTTTTTTTCATTTTAGTCCTTTTTTTCACTATTTCCATATTCCGTCCCAAACACCTGAGTGAAATGAAAATATTAGGGGGAAAAAATGGTCATTTCTAAATAGCAACCTGATTGCCCTACCATAAGTTAAACTTTAAAATTAAGATGTCTGTTTTTCTACTTCCCTTCAGCAACTGATATTCTGTATGTGTGCAACAATATGATACAATCAGATCAACAATTTTCTTGATGAAGTGACATTAACATTTTGACACAATGAAGGCATTTAAATGAGTGACAGCCCTCTCTCTCACCAGGGTAGGGAAACACGGAAAGGTGTTCTTGACAGTCCCCAGTCTCAGTAGCACAGCAGAAGAAAAGTTTATCAAGAAGGGGGAGTTTGCAGGAGATGACTCCTTGCTGGACCTGTCCCCGGAGGACACTGTGTTTTATGTGGGCGGCGTGCCTGCGAACTTCAAGGTAAGCTATGAGCTCTCTCTGGCCTCGTGCAGCTCTGCAGTGGTTCTTCTACAAATCCATAGCCCCAAAATGAGCAGAAGTTGGGCGAGTTGGATACCACTTTTAAGAGCTCGTTTCAGTGGGCGGTAGAATTCTGGCCCAGAATCCACTTATAAGTCTGGTGTGTTGATCTGGTTCCTACTACGCACATTTTCAATGTTGGGTGTTTTCAAGTGGCAGCTAATGCTTGAAGATTAACTGATGTCATTGCGATACGTATAAAGGTAATAAATATTACTCCCGGAAAGAACGGGTATTATCTGCTACAAGAATGTTTGTGGCTTAGAGCTAGATTTCAGCATTGCACATGGCAGTTTCAAATGCTGCTACCTGAAATGTGCAGGCACGGCATAAAACGTATGAGGTGAGAAAAGGTAAGACCTAAGGGAGAATATGAGACGTGACAAAGAGGGGATAAAGGAAAAGCCGGAGAAGATGAAAAGCGGATCTCAAGCCTTCCACTCGACGACTGTTGCTTACCGTTGTGAGCACTCTGTGACCCTCCCCTTGGGAATTATTCTGTCTTTGTGTGAGACCAGGAATACGCACCTCACAGAACTGGTGTGATAATTGGTTTTCACGGCGAATTAAGGATTTGTAGCATACATAGTAATGTATGCTATAATCAGTAAACACCAGTTCCCCACCAAGATCTGTGAAACTGACATATCACTGCTTGTTTAAGTCCTCTGGCACACTGAAGCAAACCCTGGTGGAGAGAGAGATTCGAGTCAGAGGGAGCAGGGTGGGTCCCTCTGATCCACTGTCAGCTTCCTTCCCCGATCTGCAGCGTCTGCATGAAGCACAGCCACGGGGTGATTGATTTTATTTCTCTGTCACACAGCTCCCTGCCAGCTTAAACCTACCCGGCTACTCAGGCTGTCTGGAGCTGGCCACTCTGAATAATGATGTCGCCAGCCTGTACAACTTCAAGCATATCTACAACATGGATCCGACCAAGTCCGTGCCTTGTGCCAGGTAAGCCAGGGTCAGGAGCTCAAAAAGCCTTCAGTAGTCAGACATGGGCAGCAGGCAGGACAAGCGTGAGTCAATACACAGGTTCCTAAAGGTTGTGTGAGTGCCAGGCCTGCAAAGCACGCTTCTCTTTCCCTCCATCCTAGAGGAACATGCGAGCATTAAAATCCTTCTTTCTTGTTTGCATTTGATTTAGGGTTCTAAGGTCAGAGATTCCCTTAAAGACATCAACTATCCTAGTATGTAGGGCGAAGGAGAAGCTCACGTAAAAGAGTTCATTTATTTATAAACACTTTAGATGCCATCAGGACCGTGGAAGACGTGCCGAAGATGGGTCCAAGGATCTCAGTTAGGAAGTGTAACCAAACCTGCAAGGTTTATGTGACCCTGCATTCCATTTCAGGGATAAACTGGCTTTCACTCAGAGCCGGGCCGCCAGCTATTTCTTCGATGGTTCCAGTTACGCCGTGGTGAGGGACATCACAAGGAGAGGAAAATTTGGTCAGGTGACCCGCTTTGACATAGAAGTTCGAACGCCAGCTGATAACGGCCTTGTACTACTGCTGGTCAACGGAGTGAGTAAAAATGAAAGTTCTCCTTTACTTAATGAAAACCCCCCTTTACTTAATTGATCTCTGATATTTCTTTTTCCAGGAACTGCCCTACCCACCAGGTTGGGTGTGCATGCCATCAGAATGAGTATCTAGTTTATAAAGCAAAATTGGATTTATTTTTCTCCAAGGAACTTAAGATAGAGCATTGAGTAAAAACCATCCTGAAATGCACTTCTCCAGACTTCAATTTCAATATACATTATTAGATTTTATTAAGTATATAATATATATTGATATACCCTTTCATAATAAAAACTGAAAAAAAAGCACCAAGATGTAGTATATATTAAGATGTTTCTCCTCATAAGTAATATACCTGTAGCAAATATAGACATAACTACGTCGTGAAATATTCAAAAGTCATAGTGAAAACAGAAAGATATATTAAATAAAAATTTAAATATAAATATTTTTAAATGTTTTAGATAAAATGAAATTAACTCTCATTTACTAATAATGTAGAAACCTTTGAACCCAATAAAAGTATCTTAATAATAACAATGTTAGTGAGAATGGTTTAATAAAAGGTGCTAAGTGTTTTTTTGAAATTCTGTTTTAACTCTTTGTTGTGATCAGTGATTCATGAATGACATCCTAAATCCAGTTTATTTCATTGCTGTTTTATTGGCTATCAAAACTAGATAGAATTTCTTCTCCAAAATAAATGTGTGTGTATGTGAGAGAGAGAGAGACATGTATTTTTAACTGTGCCTACTAAATCACATACTGTTCTTAATTTCATGCTCCACCTGGCCCAGGTAATCTTTGCTATTTGGCTGCTCCATTTTCTCTCCTGATTTTAGTTCTTCAGAGCAAATCGGATACTATATTATCTTGTAAATTTTAATAAAATTGCTCCAAGCCACTACACATCTTCTTTGAAAGATTTCTAAACTGAGTAACATTCTTTTCTCAAACACACACACACACACAAAATTGGAAGTACAGATACGACTTAATATTGTGACCAGAGACTGAAGTTTTCCACAAGATGACAGAGCCATTCAACTGTGCTATGATCTTCTGTGGAGATATAAAACTGGTGATGCTGAAAAATAAATACATATATTTCGAACTTGGGAAAATAGTGCAGATGTAGGAGGTTTTACAAAAAGCACTAATTGTACCAGCTAATGGGATTCACTGAGGCATTTCCATACAGACAGGCATCAGTTGTCTTTATCTGCCTCTTAAAACTGCATTCTCCTCCTTCTTTCCCCTCCCCTAGAACCCAATAGCTCCAATATAAGAGTTTTTGATAGATAGTACATTTACATTGTTTTTATCGCCAAAATCACTTAACAATAGAAAATTTTCCCCCAGAATGTTTTCAAACAACCATTTAGATACAGCATAACTTTCTAGGATGGAAGAAGGGAAGGAGCGAGGGAGGGAAGAAGAGACAGGGTTGGAGAGAAAGAGAACCTGCTACTTTCCCTCCACTGCTATTATTTCTTTTATCTTGACGTGGCACACCTATTGTGTTTCTTGAAACAGCTAGGTTTCTGCTACTGAAAGACATTTGTCATCACATATAAAGTTCAACAATTTAAAATAACTCATTCCATAACAAAAAGGTGTGTCCCTTAAATTGACAGTATTGTCAAAACTTCACAGGAAGTAACCAGCAGCTGTCTACTTGTCCCAGAATATTTCCATATCATGCTACACCTTAATACAAAATGATTGTCATATAATCAATAAACCCCACAAATAAGCCCAAAGAGGGCACCTTGAGCCCTTCAAGTGTGGAACTCAGCTCAGGATGCCTCACCAGCTACATGAAATCTATGAAAATCTGGTACAACAATGAAATGAAGGCCCAGTCTCAATCTATATCAAAGATCACTTTCTTTCTATATTTTAGTTTTTTGTTTGTTTACTTTATAAGACAGTGTTTCTCCGTGTAGCCCTAGATTTCTGGGAACTCATACTGTAGATCGGGCTGTCCTCAAACTCAAAGATCCTCCTGCCTCAGAGACTGTTTTACATGCCAAGGAATATACAAACTCCACTCAGGAGCTCACTTTGTGAAGAATGAATACTTTCCCATGATACTTTATTTTTCAAGCCCATTCAATTCTTCTATCTATGAACCATCTTCTGAAATGAGAAACCCCAGCCTGCAAGCAATTTGACTGCTGCTGGCCTGCTGGCTCATTTCTGTTCTTTAACATCATCTGTCCCAAGCACGTTCCAATTCCATCTTCATTTATACAAATCCAGTGACTCAAAAATAATGGAATTCTTTGTTCTAGATCCATATTTGTTGGCATATTGGAGGAACTGTTTAGCCTATCTTGAAATTTTTCATTATCGCCAATTTTCATATTTAAGTGAATACAGTGGGACTATTATATTTTCAAGTTGCTTAACAGCAAGACAGTTGAAAAAATTATATATATTGAATATATATATATATATATATATATACTGAAAATATATATATTGAAGGTCAATAATATAGACTTACTACTCCATGCAGTGGTTTGAAGGGTAAGATGGAAAACAAAAGAATATATTTTAAATTTTATAAAAATATTAATGCTTGTATTACAATGTAAGAAATAAGCACCGATGGGGATATAATTGTCATTTTACTTTAATAAGACTTTCATGAGACTGCTTTAATCTTCAAAGAATTCCATTAATAAATAATTATAATAGTCTTCAAATTCTGCTAAATCTACTTTCATAACAGTGCATGCTCCCATCTTACAGTTTCTTTCTCTCTACAGAGTATGTTTTTCAGCCTAGAAATGCGAAATGGCTACCTACACGTGTTCTATGACTTTGGATTCAGCAACGGCCCCATGCATCTCGAAGACACATTGAAAAGAGCTCAGATCAATGATGCAAAATACCATGAGGTACAGTCATTGTAGTTTGGGTGGGTTTGGGTTTTGACGCTTAGATCCGACCAGATGACCAAATGGAGTAGGTGGGATAGTAAACCGAACACATTCACATCTGCAGAGCAACTGAGATGTCCGCATCTACTCCACCCCGGGAAAACATGTTGGCATTGCTAACAAAAGAAAGTCCCTTTTCATTAAGAGGGACTCATTGACCAAGTCTCTTGTTAATCTTAAAAGTCTTGATTACAATAGAAGACCTATGAAAGCACCATACATGTGTTGAATGGCTTAGAATGCAGACACAAAGCTCTTATTACTTATACTTTGAGCCTTATTAGTAGAAGGAGGTTATATAAGTCAATATAGAATTTCTCTTGAACTTTTTCTCTAGACTACAGAAATGCTAGTGATTTTTCTCATGAAGATCCCAAAGGTATGCTCTTTAGTCTTAAACCATATTTGTAGTCTGTTGAAAATACCCTTCTTCCACATTCATTAACAACTACTATAAATATATAATTTAATAAGCCATACAAAAGCTGTAAAATCTTTTAAGGTGAGCCTAAATGCAGTGGCTAGCCGATATAGTTTCCTTTTCAGTTCAGTGCCCAGAGTTCATCCTTCCTAAGGATGAATTTCAATAAATGAAGAACTTAAATGTTTGTGTGACTAGCATTTTTGCAGATTGATTAGAAATACTCATTGTCTTTTAAATAGTAATTCGATATGTATTTAGGCAGCTGATTTATTGGTAGCATTCATTCTACAATCCAGAAAGCACCTACTTAAACATATGCTCATGCTGGAAGAAACTGAAAATGAGTTGTCCAATATGTAGGAAGCTTTCATTATGGTAGATGGATAAATTTTAGAGATTAAATAACATAATACCATTACAAATGCCAATAATTAGAATTTATAACTGGACAAGTAGTTCAGTGGTGGAGCGCTGTCCTAGCAGAGAGCAGACTTGGTCTTTTTAAACATGTGTGCAGTTATAATCACACATATGCATGTACATGAGACCTGGGTTCCATTCCCAGCAACACAAAAGAAAATATTTTTTATTAAATGTATAAATCTCACATGTGTTTTACATGTACACACATATACACACACACACACACACACACAGAAAGAGGGAGCAAGACCACAAGGAGGTATAGTAAAGCAATGAAACTAAGTAATATTAAATAGCATTAACCTGATTAGGCTGGTAATATAGTAGGTATTTTCATATGTCCAGACTTAAAAAATTGTATAATCTCTTCAAATATGTGCAGTTTTCTAATCAATGATGCCTTAATCAAGCTTTAAAAAAAAAAGATAGATGCTTATAAGTTCTTTGCAGATTCCCTTCTGGAGAGGCAAAATAAAAAATAACAGGACTCAGAGAAAAATTTAGCTTGTGTTACTTCCTTTCCCAAAGAGGGGTCTTCCCCCAGGAAATGTGAACTGCTACTTTACATTACATAAAAGCCAGTTTTCATACCTGTGAGAAAAAAGGGACAATCTATTCCCTATCTTACAAACAATCAGTTGGTTACAACCAGGATAGTTAAAATATATTAAAATGTTCTTTAAAAGACTAAGCCTAATTGTTAAACAGGCTTATAATGTATTATTTCCTCCAGATCTCAATCATTTACCACAATGACAAGAAAATGATTTTGGTAGTGGATAGACGGCATGTCAAGAGCATGGACAATGAGAAGAAGAAAATACCTTTCACAGACATCTACATTGGAGGCGCACCCCAAGAAGTTTTACAGTCCAGGTAAAGCTTTTTTATTACATAGCTTTTCATTGCTCGTGATATACTAGCGAGTGGTCAATACCCAGGAGAGATCTAGATTGCTACTTTTACATACCTTTTACATACATATAGGTATAGAAAAACATCATGGACCTGTAGGCCTCCTACAACCAGCTAGTATGACCTCCTTAAATCTCATTGTGTAATTTATGCACTTCATTCCTATAACAGAACATAGTCTACCACAGTATTCTCAAGAAGAGAAAGAGTGGAACATAACATATTATGTGAAGATGAAACAGCACATATACTTTTAGTTTTGTTTTAGTCTTTCAAATTATTTTGAACTCTTCCATAGTATCTGACAGTATGTACACTCTTGAGGGTATGCAAGAGGTCATGGTTTGTGTGCATTGTTCTAGTGAATTTAAAACTTCAGCTCTTACTGTGCATTAAATTATAGCAACAGGGCTAGAAAGATGGCTCAGTCGTTAAGAGCACTGGCTGCTCTTCTAGAGGACCTGGTTTTGATTTCCAGCACCCAAATGGCACCTAGCAGCCATCTGTAATTCCAGTTACAAGGGGATCTGTTGTTTTTTAAAAAGTGAAAATCCCAACCATTCTTTTTTGACAGTAACGACTCAAGAATCAGATGCTTGGGTGAAAACCTGCTAGATCAGAGAGGCAGAGAAAACACCCAGCTGGCCCTCATACTCCACTCAGGTCCAGATGGAAAAAAATGAAAAGGTTCACTAGCTCAGCTGACAGCCCAGGGAGAAAAGGGCAAAAAACCCAAGGCCAAAGGCTTGTTAGCTCAAAGCTCAAAAGGCTCAAAAAGCCAGAGAGCTAGAGAGCTAAACCTTAAGCTAAAACCAAGGAGCTAAAGTCCCTTCTACTTCTCCACAATGTCTTAAATACCCGTCAGTTCAAAATCCATTCTGCTCCTTAATCCCTGTCAGCTGGCTTCTTGCTCTGCCTTTTGATCTAGGATTAACTTTATTAAATCCTTTGTACACAAAGCGCTAAGATTAAAGGTATGTGCTAGGGCTGACTGAACCACACCATAATCAGCTGTTTACAATAAACAGAAAGTTCATGGATTAAAGATGTGTGTTAGGGCTCAACCACACCAAACAAGAAACACAGTATTTGGGGTTCACAATGGGATCAAATATCCAGCAACAGAGACCCCACGCCCTCTTCTGGCGTCCAGGAGCACAGCATGCTCATGATGTGTAGACACACGAACAGGCAAAATGCCCATACATATAAAATTAAAATAAATAAATTCATAGGAAGAGAGATTCTTACAGCTTAAAAGCAAAGTTGAGATAGTACTGTATGGCAGCTCTCATTAGAGTAACCAGGAAAGCTTTGTATGTAAAACCGCTCGCTTTCCTAAATTTATGACTGTTGTGAAGTCTGGCCCCAGTGTTTAAAGGGGGGGGGGGGAAGAACTCAAGTGAGTGCTGATGACGGAACCTGCCCCTCATCCAACAGAAGCACCCCTCACTATTAGCATCAAACCTCTGAGTAAATTTAGTACGGTATGGATTATTACCTCAGAAGGCTAATCTTACATATATTTCTATACCTATATTTTTTTAAGACTTTAATTTTCGTAAAGTTCTTATGTATCTTGAGTCAAATCCTTTCCACGTTGCAGATTATAATCTCCTAAGAAGTCTCCCCCAAGTTTTTCTAAACTAAATACCCTCTTCAGGCCTTCATGGGACCATGACCCATGTCCTAGGGGACCTTGACCAATATGTCTGCCTGCTGACTAGCACAGGCCTCCAGCTCTGATCCGTGAGGGAAGAACACAACAAAGCTGCTCCTCTGAGGCACAGTTAACCCACTGCGATTTGTCCAAACCCACTTGGCATTCATTCAGTACCACAGAACATGTTCTTGGGCAGCTCCTACATACCGAACATGACAGGGGCTAAAAGCAGAACACTGGACAAGACCGTCATCCCTAATCAGAAGGAAAAACATTTCTTTCACTTTTTAATGTAAATAGATTCTTTCATGCAATATATTCTGATTACAGTTTCCCCTCCCCCTACTCTTCCCAATTCCTCCCTCCCAACCCTTCTCATCCAGATCCACTCCCTTTCTGTCTCTTGCTAGAAAACAAACAGGCTTCTAGGGAATAATAATAAAATGAGAATAAAACCAAAACAAACAAATCAGAATAGGACCAAAAAAAAAAAAAAACAACAAAGAAGAAAAAAAGCCAAAGAAAAAGTACAACATACGTAGATGCAGATTGACATGTTCGCAGACACAAGAATGCACAGAACAGGAAGCCATGATATGTATGTACACACACACACACACACACACAGAACCTCTAAAGTTTAAAAAAAAATGTGCCCTGACAACATTATGAGACCACCAAGAACCACCAAGCATGCTGCTGTATTGGTCATTTGCTGCTGGGAATGGGGCTTACCCTTAAGAGCAGCTTGTTGGGGCTGGGAAGTAGCCGTGCACACCGTCAGTCCTAACACTAAAGGCAGACGGGTGGATCGCTAAGTTTGAGGCCAGCCTGGCCTACAGAGCAAGTTCCAGGACAGCCAGGGCTACACAGAAAAAAACAAAAAACAAAAAAACCTCTTTCTCACAAAAACCAAAAGAGGGAGAGAGATTTATTTCTTCAGTGAGACTCCCATGGAGAAAACTAATTTTCACTTTCAGTAGCTCTCAATTGGAGATAGATTCTGGGTTAGAGATTGGGTGTGTGTCCACTTCTACCCTCAGCTCTAGGACCTTGTCTAGGGCAGACCTGTGCAGGCCCCGAGACACAGCCATCTGACATTATCTAAGGCCTGCCTCTACCTTTCCTTGATGAGAATAGCTACAAGTAAGGCCAAACCCATTAGAAGATGTCAGGAAACCCAAGTTCAAATCCTACCTTGGTATTTAGGATGTAAGAGAACAAGTTTTTCTTTCTAATTTCTATGAAATTGCCAATAGTAAAGTATTTTTTATCTTTAGCACATCAACTCAGTCTCAAGAATCTATAAAAAAAAAAATACTAGCATTTCCGTCTATATAATTTGTTATAAAAGTAGCAATTCATAATGGAAGTTAGAAGTTTTTGAAAGCTACACAGAGGTAAGCAAGTTGTCTTGACTCGGAGCCAAGTCTACTACACACGAAGGTTTGGCAGAACTGTGTGCCTCTCAAAAAAGTGTGACAGTCTGAATGGTTTTTTTAACGCTACTGAGAACGTAAGTAAACAGAGCTCTAGAGTGTATACATGCAGTACCACTGAGGACTGATTTACTTTTCCAGGACGCTAAGAGCACATCCTCCTCTAGATATCAACTTCAGGGGATGCATGAAGGGTTTCCAGTTCCAAAAGAAAGATTTCAATTTACTGGAGCAGACAGAAACCCTAGGAGTTGGTTACGGCTGCCCAGAGGACTCTCTGGTAAGTACCATTCAGTGAAGAGCTTTTTCACAGGTAAACATAATGCTTTCTACAGCTAGATCAGCCCTGCTTCTCTGGGTTCCTTTCTGCTGTCAGGAGAAAGAAAACTCATCAAACTAGAAAGGCCTGTGGGACTCTCCTGAGCAGCTGCTCTGGTTTCCAGTGTGGGGGGGAACATCCAAAGCCCAGAGAGGCTGCTTGGTGCTATTGGTCACTCGGGTGTAAGAAATGGGATTGCTGAAACCCAGCTGCTGTAGGAACACAGAAGGAAAGCTAGCAGACCTGAATTCCAGCAAAAAACAAAATTGAAACACAAACTGCTTGCACAGCAGGCAAGGCTCTTTGTATATGAAAACTGACATAAATGTCAGTTTTTTTACTCTTTTTTTTTTTCTACACAGATATCTCGCAGAGCATATTTCAATGGGCAAAGTTTTATTGCTTCAATTCAGAAAATATCTTTCTTTGATGGCTTTGAAGGAGGCTTCAATTTCCGAACATTGCAGCCAAATGGGTTGCTATTCTACTATGCTTCAGGGGTAAGTGCTTGTTTTCCTTTGAGGACACAAAGTGTCGCTGTTTTGTCTGTCAAAAACAAGTCTCATGCATGTTAAAAGTGAATTTTGATGCAGATTTTGACTCACAGATACACAAACTATAGGATGGTAAATATGTTATATACATATCTTAAATATAATTTTCTAATTCTTTGTTTATTTAATCACACACACACATACACATTCCCTCCCCTAACTCCTCCCAGTGTATCCCATCTTCCTTCCCACCCCCAACCAGGATAACCAGTATGTATACATATATGTGTGTGTGTGTGTGTGTGTGTGTGTGTGTGTGTGTGTGTGTGCAGCTCTTCAAGTACCACAGGCCATATCCTTAAAGAAAACCAACTCCCTCCTGGAGCAGCCATCAACAGTCCAGTCCATAACTCCTCAGTTAGGAGTGGGGTTCACAAACCCCTTCCTCCCATGCTAGAATGTTGACTGGCTTGATGTTTTGCAGGTCCCGTGCAAGAAACCACAGGTGCCCTGAGCTTATAGTTGTAGAAGTGACACTTTAGCTCCAGACTTCCCCAACCTCTGGCTTCTAAAGTCATTACACTCCCTCTTCCTTGATGGTCCATGAGCTCTGTGGTTGGGGAGAGGAGTGATCCAAACGGTCCCATTTGTGGCTGGGCACTCTACTGAACTTAAACTCTGCACACTTCGACTAGTTTAGAGTTTCTGAATTAACTGCCATCCATTGCACAAAGAAACTTCTCTGATGATACCTGAGAACTATACTAATCTGTGGGTGTTGAGATAAGGCTACAGAGAGCAGTTAGATACTGTGTCTGTTTAGCAGTGATAGTAGCAGGTTCAGCCCCTGGGCTTGTGAGCTCCCTGATCATAGGTTCTTGAGATTGACAGTACTAGGCATATGTTTCCTTCTATGGGGCAGGCCTTAAATCCCAGAGAGCTGCCTACCTCCATAACATTCATGCCACTATTACAATCACAGCTGTATCTTGACCTGGAATTCAGTCCTGCCCCTTAGAAGTTGATGGACAGAATTCAAAGAGTCTCAGTGGTGGGATATTGTATCTTTATTTACTCTAATTTAAATAATTATTTTTAATATTGCAATGAAAGACAGTAGGATGTTGTTGATTATTACAGTTTAATATTGATTTATCTTTTAGTTAATCAGCAGTTATTCCTAAGCCAGCTTTATACCCATATCACCACACAGAGACTAGGATTTATTTAACCTAAAACACAATGCTAGACAATAGTTACTCCATCCTAAACCTCCAAGCCTGCATAGTTTCCTCCCATTCAGATTTCCCACATTATACTTGCTTTTAGTCATATCTTACATTCGGTTCATCACTCCTCATGGTTCCAAGTCCATTCCTGCTGATCTCTCCTCTCCTACTCCTCCCACTCACTTCTTTCTCCTCCCCTCCAGACCAGGATGTCCCACACTATTCTCTCCATTGCTCAGCATTGGGGCTGGTTGTTTAATTGACAATACAGAGAACAAATGGTGGCATGTTTACACAAACTTGAGACAGGTGATGCTTAAAATAAACATCACAATGCAATGTCCTGATTGAAACCAGATGGTGGGGTAGAGAAATCAGCATTAGAATGAACAAGGGTAAATTATATACCAAAAGTAATACTAGCAGCACCTCTAACTTTGTCACTGAACAAAGTTATGAGTATTTTTCACATTTACAGTTGGCACAGACATTTGAAAATATCATTTTTGCCCATTTCTGTTAGTTTCAAAGTGTAGAAGCTGTCAAGTGTATTATATCTATTATTTGATGCCTTTGTAAAGAATAATATTGCCATGTATCACAAATTCCTTGTTTTACCATTTTGAGAGCAATATTTTAGTGTACTGGATAGCCTTCCTATTCCTGTATGTTTTTTAAACATTTTAGAATATTGCCTTATGAAGGAAAGCACGTATATAACCTGCCAAAAGCATCAATGGCAGCATAACAACAACCACCTCTGAATACAGGAACAAAGACATTTGTAATTCATTTTATGAATTAGAAGGAAGTTACACTCTTCTTTACCTCTGGATTTACAACAGAAGAGCCAAGCTCACCTTAAAAAACTTATGTCAAAAATAAAGGGCTGGGTATGTGGCTCAGTGGTAAGAGCTGGCCTGACATGTGTGAGGCCCTGGTTCAATCTTCATCCCCATGAAAACAAATAATATCTGGAGAAGTCCGGCGAAGCTAAGATTCAGCTGCTATATGCCTACCCGTACGACAGTTTGTGGAAGCACATTTCGCTTTTTATACTCACCTGTATCTGTCGCCATGTTAAAATTTATTTCTTTTGTATGTGTGTATTGGGAGAGCGAACATGTGCATGCACACGTGTGGTTGTGCATGTCGAGGCCAAAGGACAGCCTCACATGCCATTCCTTCCTCAGGTGCCATCCACCTTGGGCTTGTTTTGTTTTTTTGAGAAGGAGTCTCTCACTGGCAAGGTGGCCCGGGGACCCCAAGAAATCTGCCAGTCTCCATCTCCCACTGCTGGGATTACAGGCGTCTGCCATCATGCCCGGATTTTTGCCTGGGTTCTGGGGATCAAACGGGGTCCTCACGCTTGTATGACAAGCACTTTATACATTGCTCTATCCTCCCAGCCCTGTCACTTTTCCATATAACTTGAATTGATAGCATCTATGAGAATTTACAGAAAGCATTTTGTAGCACTTTTGCCCCAAAGCTTTCTTCAGACTACTCTGGTTCATTAAATAATCGTCTTTCACAAACAGTAGACTGTTTTCATACGCAGTTCATGGGGTTTGTGAAGGTTGGCTAAAGAAGTTTGCGTGCATATAAGAGAAACAGCATTATCCTCTGCCGAAGTTTTAAAATGCGCAGTAAGCAAATTCAGAAAAGATGTAACTTCTTCTTGAAAGTTCTCTTCTGTCCTAATATATCAAAAACAAAAAGAACAAGAGCACTAAAACAAAAAAACAAAAAAAATACAAGTGAATTAACTCCAGTCTCTTCGTCTACCTACATCCTCCAGGAGACTGAAAGGCTGTTTTTCAAAGAGATCGCATGAGACTGAAATGGTAGAAATGCTTAGCTTAGGAAAGTCAGTGAGACTGAGACATCTCTTGGCATGGCAAAAGCACCAAAGGATTTCAGCTGAAAATACGGAAGTATCTTTTTTACACTGAAGTTTGGGTGTGAGAGGAGAGAGAGGGGGAGGAGACTACAAGTATATCCATGTGTAACAGTCCAAGAACAAGAGTTCTCACCTTTCCCCTTGTTTTGAGGCCACAGGGTCTCTCTTGTTTTGGCCACTGCCATGTGTACTCCAGGATAGCTAGCTAGCTGGCTTGAGATACTCCTGTCTGCTTCCTATCTCACCCTAGTAGTCCTGTATTACAGACACATGCCCCTGGATCTGGTTTTAGCATGGATTCTAGGGTTCTGAATTTAGTTCAAAGGGCTTTCAGGGCAAGCATCTTTACCCACTGAGCTGCTCCCAGCCCTGAAACACACCTGCTTTTATAAGCAGCACTACCACGGACAAAAGTATTTAGTTGTCGCTATCCACAGAAATTAGCCCCATGGCAAAATTTCTGCCCGCTGTGTGCGCCTTTAAGCAATAGCATCAAGCGAACTTTGAAAACCTGCCCAGTTCTTATCCTGAGATTCCTGTTTTTATCCTGTGCTTGTCTTTCAGTCCGACGTGTTTTCCATTTCGCTGGACAATGGCACCGTCGTCATGGATGTAAAGGGTGTCAAGGTTAAGTCAGCAGACAAGCAGTACCACGACGGGCTGCCCCACTTGGTCATCACCTCCATCTCACCCACAAGGTACAACCCCGCACATACTTCCTGTACCTCCCACTACGATCTTTACTTGCAGGGTGGGCTTCTGACAGATGCCACCATGGCTCCCAGGCGAGGCCATCGCTTTGTGTTCCAAAAAGTGACGAGGGGAACAACTAACCTTTTTCCCGAAGAGATGCTACTCACTGTCAAGAGATACCAAATAAGCCATTATGAAGTTGCTTCATAAAGGCAGACTCTTCGTGGGGGAGGGGCGTGTCAACGAAGAAGTCAGTTTTCATCTTCGTACTGGCAGCACCTGCTTATGCTACTTGGTGAACTGAGTGCGGTTTGCTGCACATACAGAGGTTTCAGCAAACACTGGTTGTGTTTAGACTTTGAATCTAAACAGCAACGCACATTACGTTTATGACAGCGTTTTAAAAGTTCTAACTTTACACGTGTGTGTGTGTGTGTGTGTGTGTGTGTGTGTGTGTGTGTGTATGTGTGTGTGATTACTGCATTTCTTTCACAACATTTTGAAATAAGAAACAAACCTCTTTTGGAGGCTGCTGCCATCCACCCTCCTTGTGTGGAACGTCCCATCAAAAGGAAATGCTGGTACAGTTTCTCTCGACTCTGTTTCTAGCAGTTAATGAAACTAGCCTCCTATAAATGTGGTGACTGCCGGAGGTGTGCTCTGGCTTCCCACTGGGGGGGAAAAAAAAGACACTTGCTATAGAGATTTAGATTCCAGCCTCAGCTTGGAGAGCTCTTCCTGCAGACTGGCTTATTTAGCCATTTCCTCCTGCACCTCCCGAGGAATCTGTCTTTCTGTTAAGGAGATGCTCCATCTCGCCCCCGTGAGAAAACCTGCCTGCTTGATGAAGAGTAGCGTTTGGGTCAAAGGTGCGGTGTGTCAAGACTCTTTCCTCTGCAGATACGAACTGGTGGTGGACAAAAGCCGACATGGGAGCAAGAATCCTACGAAGGGGAAGGCAGAACAGACCCAAGTGACTGAGAAAAAGTTCTACTTCGGTGGCTCACCAGTCAGTCCCCAATATGCTAATTTCACTGGATGCATAAGCAATGCCTACTTCACCAGGTATACTGAATGTGCCTGATGGATAACATATAGTGAAATGTTGACATTACTAAAACTGACTGATAAGTATGTAATTTACAGTCCTTGGCAGAGGGTAATTAAGAGTTCATGCGCCTAAGCAACTGACATACTTGGGTCCATAAGTCTCTTGCTCTTTATTTCCTGTATTGCTGTGGCCAAGCAAGACTTCATTTCTTTGCCTGCAAAACACAGATAACAAGTGTGCCTGCTTGGTGAGCTTGTCATAGAAATATAGGAGACAATACATAGAAGGTACTTGCACAGCCCCTGGTATATAACAAGCTGTAAATACAAGATACAATTATTTTGCCTTGGTTATTAATAGCAAACTATAGCTAAGAATACCTAAGTCCTTGTTCAAAGCTTAGGAAGGACTTCTTAATTCTTGGCTTTGAACAAAGCCACTGGTCTTTAGAAGACAACAGAGGCTCCAAGGACACAAGAACAAACACTGAACACACGCTAAGAGACGCGTATGGTCCTAGCCATCCCGAGTCAGAATGTGGAGTGCCAGAACATGGCTGTTAGGGCGCTGGATGATAACTGTAGGATTCTTGTTGAGAGGTGCACATGGCGATGCATACACCCGCAAACGTTTTCATCGCCACAGAGTCTGGCCGTAGTTTTCGTAATATAAACATGGACAGCGTGTTTAGGATTTTGTTTCCCCCTCTTACAAACCCAGGTTGGATAGAGATGTGGAAGTCGAAGATTTCCAGCGGTATTCTGAAAAGGTTCACACCTCACTCCACGAGTGCCCCGTTGAGTCGTCACCACTGTTTCTCCTTCACAAAAAAGGAAAAAATTCCCCGAAGCCCAAAACAAATAAGCAGGTAAGGGCTGACACTACGCAGGACTCACTGTGTGCATGCAGCACCAGGCACGGCTGCTTTGGAGAAGCTGCCCTCACTGACAAGCGTGTCCACGAGGAAGGGGGTGCAGGCGGCATCAGACGCCCCAGCTTACCAGCTGTGCTGAGTCACAGGCGACTCTCGGAGGAGCAGTCAGCTGTTTACTCTGTTCTAACCGCCTCTCATTAAAGGCAGTCAAAAGAGCTCTGCTCTTTAACAACTGTGTGTGTGTGCACGTGTGTGTGTTTAATGTTTCGCACTATAACTATCTGCTATAATCTACTTTCCCTGATAATGTCAAGCCTCACGTCGCAGCCATGAAAATTATTAATGTCTCTTTTGCCTTCTCAACCTTTGTGTCCTCCATGTGCATACACAGGTAGGTATGTTACTGCTCCTTCATTAAATACCTAAGTGGAAGATGTTCCCCGTCTCCATCTTGGTGCAGTTTTAGCAACGCTCTGCCAATGCTCCTGTTGAGTGAGTTACTGCAACAGCTTCCGAACGGGGCTCCTTGCTTCTGCTTTCTTCCCTCACCATCTGTCCTCAGCACAGCGGCCAGACCATATCAGGCTCACCTCTCACCAAAGGGTCTCCAGCCCCCACTGCCCTCAGAAGAAAAGCCAACTCCCGGCAGTTCTGGAAAGGTCTTGTGTGATCAACCGCACTTTCCCTCTGTTCATCCCTTTCACTTACCTGCCTCACTCACTCTTTTCCCCACCGGCCTCTTCTCTGTTACCAAAACTGGCCCATTAGCTCCCTGCCTTAGGATTCTCATTGTCTCTCCTTATGTCTCCACGTCCACTCTTCTCTCGAAAATTTGCCCATTATCTCTTCCACCCTACTCCCTTAATGAGACCTACCTTGGCTGTCTATGTAATATGGCAGCCTACCTTTCACCAGTAGTAGCAATATTTTTTGCCTTTATCTCATTGTACTTCTTAAATGTAACTACCAAGCTTTGTGAAGCTTATGAAGATGTGGCTTCAATGGCTACCAAGAAAAACTTGCCACCTGTTTTGAATGTTTATTTGTTTGTTTGTTTGTTTGTTTGTTTGTAACAGGGTCATGTCGTCCTGGCTGTCCTGGAACTCAATTTGTAGTCCAGGCTGACGTTGAACTCATGAAGATCTATCTTCCTGTGTTTATGCTGGTATTAAAAGCATATACCACCACACACAGCCCTGGTTTAAATTGTTATCAAGAGTGCATTAAGGAGTCTGGATTGTAATAATTTATTTTCATGAGCACTTACCCTGAGTGCATAGTTGAATAAATTTTTAGACTAGATTCCAGGATATAGAACTACTGGATCAAGGCAAATCGTGTCCTCAAAGAGGTAGCCCTGGTTTATGTTGCCCATGGAAATACCTGTCTTAAAAAGCTATGTCCCAGGTTTAAGCCTGCGAAGTCAAAGTCTGATGGGGTTCCCTGGGAATTCCCACACACATGCCCATCAAGACAATGAGCTGAATACCTTTTTTGTACAACAGTAAGTAATTCCGTCGTAACTGGCATTTTAAAATCGCTATCAAGAATATATACCCACAGAAAATATAGAGTATTTGTTTGCCATACAGAAAGATATCAGAGTTCATTCAGCTTTGCAGCAGAGAAGAAACAGCTCCTACCTGGTCTACAAGCACCCACACTGAAGTACAGAAAGGCTGGCCAGCTGATACAGCCATTCTTCATGTAGCCCCACACTTGCTCAGCTCAGCCATGTCGCCTCGGCTGCAGCCCAGTTTACTTCCTTAACTGATTGTGCAAAGTAAGATCCCTTCCTCTAAAAGAAGAGGATGGGGAAAAGCCAGAGTTGGGGAAAATCCATAATTCCTAATCCCTCTCATTTTTCAGGCCCTGTGTGAAACAGCTCTCTCAGGTCCCCTCTGTCAGACAAGCATTTCCCATTGGAAGATTCCGACAACACTAGGGTTTAGAAGAAACGTCTGAATCTGTATTAGAGTCTCTCTGTGGCCTCACTTTTGGTCATTCCTGGCTTGAAACTATGGTAATTATTTGTAGGTGAGAGAGTGGAACCCAAACTAAAAATAAATGGGTTTATTTCCTTCGTCAAGAGAGAAACCTTGCTTCTAGCAGTGAGTCACCGAGTCCTATGAACTCTGCAAGGAAATGGGGTGCTGCTGGAATAGAGGAGGCTTTCCTTTAGGATATATAGTTAGTCTTGGTGCCCCCTCTCCCTTTCTCCAGCTCAGCCCCCCGGGAAACTCTCCACGCCAGACTCTTTGGAAGAGCTGCTGTCCTGAGAGCAGCCTCACACGGCCCATGTGCACTTAATTAGCCTTGCACCCCATGTGGATTGGAAGGACAGTAACAGGGGTGGCTGCAGCACTAGTTTCTTAGCAGTTTCTTTGTTCATATGAGATTAAAAAAAAAAAATGTGCGGCATTCTTTTTAATCGATGTCGAGTTTTCAGAAACTCCACACTGGTTTGTTCTCCTGGTAGAAAACCCCCCTTAGGTTCCCAGAACTGCTGGGTTTTTTGTTGTTGTTTGTTTGTTTGTTTTAATATGTATAGATCTGATACTTCAGCAGGAATTGGAGAGGGAAAACAAGTGTGCCCCATCATACTGAATGTCTTGCTAGGTTCTCTAGCCCTCCCTGCCCCCAAACATCCCCTCTCCTATCAGCTTCCTGAGTGGGGCTGAGCTGACCACTCCCTGCTTTAAAACCCTTGTGGCTCCTCCTTGCCTAAAAAATGAAACTATGCCTAGCCCATCACCCAAAGACCTTTCTCTCTGTCACCAATCCATTCCCAGTTTCTTTTTATAGATCTGCTTCTCCAAATTGATTGTGAGGTTTTAAAAGCCAGTAATAATCTCTCACACTGCACCCACAGAAGGTGCAAAGAAACACTGATTTTTTTTTTTTTTAATCTCCGACCTCTACCCATCCAATATTCTATAAATGTTTGCTTGGATAACAAATTATTGAAAACTTGAATTTCTTCACGCTTTTATTTTGCCTCAGAAATAAAGTCCAATCGTTAAATATTAGCCAATAGTTTCACAACACTACATTTTAGCATCAGCAGGGCAATTTGAAGGGCACAACACGATGTTTAAAACTTAGCTATGTATGGAACTGTCAAAGAAAATAATCTTATTTTAAAATGCTGTTCTGTATTGATTCTGTCACACAAAATTTCTTTATACAGCCTGTCACCAAAAAAAAAAAAAAAAAAGGTCTTAAATATTTTCAAGCTCACTTTTTTAAGGTTTATCTGTTCTACCTGCATGCACATCTGTGTGCCATGTGCATGCCTGGTGCCCTAGAAGATCAGAACAGGGCGTCAGATCCCTTGGAACTGCAATTCATGACCGCATGAGCTGTCATGCGGGTACTGGCAACCAAACCCGTGCCCTCAACCACTAACCCACCTCTCCAGCCCCAGTATCTTAACTTTTACATGGCATATATAAACAATACTATGTGGTAATATGGTGTTGCAGCTATGTGAAGATTTTATTGATTGATTCTCTCAAGGTTATTTTGCTTCAAGCTTTGCCATTGGTCAGTATTATTTAAGATATGCATTTACGTTAAATAATTTAAATGCTAGAGCAGGTTATCTCTAAAGCGGCACTGTTGTGCTGTTTTACAATCACAGATTAGAATTTGGGATCTGCTAACATGCTGTGTTGTTATATGCTGTGCTCTCACTTCTTTATGATGCTAGAAGGGAAAGCAGCCTGCAATTTCGTGAATAGAAAACACACAAGGAATGGCCGCTTTGCTACTTTTGTATTCTTCATTAAGGATAAAGACATCGTATTGTCAAATTTTATTGCCAGTCACAACACTTTCATCTCTCCTTTTCACTTGTTTTTCCTACAGGGAGAGCAAAGTAAAGATGCACCTTTATGGGATCCTGTTGGCCTGAAGATCCCAGAACAGAAGGCTCCAAGGGACTCGCTCTGCCACCTGTCCAACAGCCCCAGAGCAATAGAACACGCCTATCAATATGGAGGCACAGCCAACAGTCGCCAAGAGTTTGAACACGTGCACGGAGATTTCGGTGAAAAGTAAAGAAATGCCCGTCCTTCTAGAAGCTCCATGCCATGCTCCATCCTTGTTTGTCTCAGGGTGCTTTTCTCCTGCCTTTCCTTTCTCTGTGTTCTTAATCCTGTTATTATTATTTTTTTGTCAAAGCATATACTAAACAATACATGATTCATGCTATCCAAGAAATTACATTCACACTTTTATCTCCAAATGGCAGCAGGTACATAAAACAGCATTCTCATAGTTCACCAAGGTCAAAGGGAAGTTGGAATGGCCGATCAGCTGCCTTGACATCACCTTCCCTCCCCCACACAAATCGCATTCAGATTTGTAAATGAGAATGCACCCAAACGTCCAAACTCAGAAGAGACAAGAGACACGAAGAATGCAAATGCTCTTAAATGTCTGTGGCCCTCCAGCTGTCTTAAACCCCATTGCCTCTTCACAAATCTATTGATTCTATGTTGTTAAAGATTCATTGTTATAGTGTTTATGTCTCCAGGGCCTTTAGCTCAGACATCTCTTGCCTAGCAGGCAAAATCTGTGTTCTTGAAATTCTTCAAGAAGGGGCCTTACCTATTTTTGGAGCTAACATTCTAGACAAGTTTAGTCACACTCTTATTTCCACCCCCTTGGGTGGCTGTTTTTTGCATATATTTGCCTACAGGATAGGCTCTATATCCTTCTACTGGGAGGGATCTTTAATCTGTAGTTTATGTGGTACAGAAAAAAATATTTCTGTGAAATTTTCCCTACGCATGTTAAATACTCATTGCTATTTATCCACAGAGATAAGTTAATTTAACATGTTGGGTTTTAGTGTTTACTAATCTTTTTTTTTTTTCCAAACTAAGATTTTTTTTTTTAATTTTATTTTTCTTTTTAGTTACATTTTGTTAACTCTGTGTCCCAGCTGTATCCCGCTCCCTCATTCCCTCCTCAACCCCGCACTCCCTCCCTGGTCTCCTCCCTGCCCCTTTCCAAGTCTACTGATAGGGGAGGACCTCCTCCCCTTTCATTTGACCCTGTTTTATCAGGTACCTTCAGGGCTGGCTGCAAAGTCCTCCTCTGTGACCTAACAGACTGCTCCTCCCCTGGGGGGGGGGAGGCCAAACAGCCTGCCCTTGAGATCCTGTTAGAAATAGTCCGTGTTTCCCTTACTTTGGAAAACTACTTGGTTACTGAGCTACCACAGGCCACATCCGAGCCGAAGTTCTAGGTTATATCCATAGATGGTCCTTGGTTGAGTGTCAGTCTCAGGAAAGACCCTGTGCCCGGATATATTTGGTCCTTGTAGAGCTCCTATCCTTTCCATATCATACTAACTTCCCTTCTTTCATATGATTCCCTGCAGTGTTTACTAATCTTATTAGATAGGAATCTCTAGAGCAGTGGTTTTCAACCTGTGTGTCATGACCCCCTTAGGGGTAGAATTACCTTATCACATAGGTCACCTAAGACCATTGGAAAACACAGATATATATATTACATTTCATAAAAGTAGCAAAATTAGGGTTATGAACTAGCAATGAAATAATTTTATGGTTGGGGGTTGCCATAACATGAGGAACTGTATTACAGGGTCAGAGTATTTGGAAGATTGAGAACCACTTATCTGGAGGAACATAATTATAGAATGACTATATATATATATATATATATATATATATATATATATATATATA